>NC_137345.1:43916214-44166364 GCF_965287045.1 Carcharhinus amblyrhynchos
CTCCACATTACTACTGAATATAAAGCACAGAAATTACCCCAGACTACAAGTAATAAAATTATTACTAATCCCACCTTTCTAATCAGCTCTTTCCCTTCTATCCTCTACCACTGCAGCAGAGTAAGACAACACTTTGCTTTTACCTCCTCATAGTGCCCTCCTGGACACCAGATCTTCCGCTTCCCACTTCTCAGTGGGACTTCTGCCGATTTCTCCCAGAACGTTCCAGTGAAGTCCCTCTGTCGCCTCTGCTGGATCAGTGCAAAACCAATACTATTGTCGTGGATCCAACTGGAATCTGATGAAAGTTAAACATAAAGATTGGCCACAATGAACAAGCTCTAAAGCCTATATAAGAAATCTAATGTACCAGCAAACACTAGTTTAATATTGACCAAACTTGGTACTTTCTCCAACTGCTAGGGGGAAAAAGGGAAAGTCCCTTTAAAAATATGGTTCAGAAAATAGCTGGAACGAAACAGTTTGTTCTCAACTCCCTTGAACCAGCTGTTCTCCAGCACGGTTCATGCATTACTTCAAACAGGGTGCTCGGGTGGAGACTGTGGAAGACATTGTAGCTGAGCCCAATTCTGTCCTCGCACAATGACACTCCTAAGCCCTTCCAGAACAGTTGGAGGATAGTTGTTGAATTTTTGATCAGGCCCAGCTGTTTTGTACAACTTTTTCAACCTTACCCTAGGAGTAATCAGGTGGTTGTCCCCGTACAAATTGAGAATTAAACTGGCAAATCATGAGTCTATTTAGTCCACGCTGAGTCATGCATTTAGCTACAAAGCTACCCAAGGAGAAGAAGCTTGATGTCCATCTGTACAAGCCAAGTTCTGTCAGCTCAGCGATAGGACTCCTATCTCCAAGTCAGAGGGTTGAAAATTTAAGTCTTGTGTTGAGCACAGAATCTTCTGCACAGCAGTAGGGAGTGATGTATTGTTGGAGATGCCGTACTTTGAGAGAGACATTAAGCAGAGTATGCTGCCTGCTTAGGCAAAGGGCAGGGGAGTACACCTGATAACCCGGTTAACACTTATCCATTAACCAATCTCACCAATTCAGATTAAGCAACACTTCACTGCTGCTCACTTGCTAAAATTTCATGCTTTCTTTTCCTTTATAAAAAGTTAGTCAAATATAATGCGTTGGAACATCAAGTGAAATGCGGCTTAGAAATGAACTATCAGTTCAGAAGAGGAAGTTTTCTTGTAAACGCAAACTCCTAATAGCTGGAGTTCCTTGGACTAAACCCGCTTAGAACTTCATTGAAATGTTTCCTGGCTATTAATTAGCTTCACCAATATGTCTTGTACTTCAAAAATAAAACTGTTGTATTTATAAAATACTTCACCACATCAAAACATTTCAAGACTATGTTACAAGATTAATCATTTCTGCAGTTCCAGGAGACGGGCAAACACTGGAATTACTCTATTCCTCCAACATCTTAGTATCATAGAATCCCCACAGTGCAGAAGGAAGCCATTCAGCCCATCGAATCCACACTGGCTGCAGACTCACCTCAGCCCTATTCCTGTAACCCCTCATATTTACCCTGCTAATCCATGTGACACTAAGGGGTAATTTAGCATGGCCAATCAACCTAACCCACAAAGCTTTGGATTGTGGGAGGAAACTGGAGCACACGAAGGGAACCCATGCAGACATGGGGAGAATGTGCAGTCTCTACACAGATAGTGACCCAAGGCTTGAATTGAACCCGGTTCCCTGGCGTTGAGAGGCAGCAGTGCTAACCACTGTGCCACCAGGGACTACTTCCCCTGGTTGGAGAGGGGAGGGGGGTAGAGGGAAGAACAGAGACGAGGCTTTAGTTAATTTGTTTGGAAAAGAACCATTCTCTAAAGCTTTACTTCAAATCCTGCAAGTCTCCAAGGGCCAAGCTTTTCTGTAGCAATCCATCTAAATGCTATTCAATTATTTGTCTGAGTCCACCGTGTATTGGTAAGCTATATGACCATGGGGATAACCCAGATCTAAGTCTTGTCCGATATCCACATGATTCTAAAAGGCACGGGCATGGGTTGAACAGCTGTGGGAATTCTGGCTCAGTGTTTCCATCTCAGCCACACACTTTACCCCAGCGTGGGGACAACAAAATCAAATGCATTAATCTGGCTGAGACTGGCTAAGGTTTTTAACTTGGGACATTTCAGGTAAAAAGTGAAAAGCCCGCGCAGGCCACTATAAACACAAACTGTTATCACATTCCTGTTAACATACCTCACTGTCTTGAATGTTCTCCTCGCAGCCTGGTAGCGCCTGGCATACAGTCACCGTACACTGGGGACACAGCCATACAAGGTCACGGAAAGTTTGAACGACAGCTGAAAACACAGAGAGAGAAAGACAAGTTGAATGATGATAAATTGGAACAAATATTGATGGCGGGAGACTACTTATCTTCAAACAACCTCTCAACATCAAACAGACCATTGTTCGCAGCAAACTACCCAGCCTTCAGGAGAACAGTGACCACAATATCACACAACCCTGCCACAGCAACCTCTGCAAGACATGCCGGATCATCGACAGAAATGCCAGCATCTCACATGAGAACATCATCCACCCGGTACACGGTACATACTCTTGCAACTCGGCCAACATTGTCTACCTGACACCCTGCTGGAAAGGATGTCCCGAAGCATGGTACACTGGGGAGACCATGCAGACACTACGACAACGGATGAATGGACATTGCTCGACAATCACCAGGCAGAGGTGTCCCCTTCCTGTCAGGGAACACGTCAGCAGTTAAAGGCATTCAGCCTCTGATATTTGGGTAAGCATTCTCCAAGGCAGCCTTCACGACACACAACAACACAGAGTCACTGAGCAGAGACTGATAGCCAAGTTCCGCACACATGAGGACGGCCTCAGCCGGGATCTTGGGTTCATGTCGCACTATCTGTAACCCCCGACGACTTGCCTGGGTTTGCAAAATCTCATTAACTGCTCTAGTTGGAGACAATACACATCTCTTTAACTTGTGCTTGGCCCTCCCTCCACTCACATTGTCTGTACCTTTAAGACTTGATTACCTGTAAAGACTCACATTCCATCCATTAAATTGAGTTTGTGTCTGTATAAGCCCTGTTTGTGAACACAACTCCCACTCATCTGATGAAGGAGCAATGCTTCGAAAGCTTGTCCTACCAAATAAACCTGTTGGACTTTAACATGGTGTTGTGAGACTTCTTACTGTGTTTATCCCAGTCCAACGCCGGCATCTCCACATCGAGGCTTGGCACCAGTGGAGGGCACTCTAACTCTCCCTCCCCTGCAGTACAGGCACCCCACCAGAGGAGAGCACTCTAGCGCACCCCCTGCAGTACAGGCTTGGCACCTGTTAGACTTAAACCTGGTGTTGTGAGACTTCTTACTGTACAGGATTGGCAGCAGAGAGAGCGCTCTCATGATAAATGGAGAATATTTTCATGATATTTTGAATGATGTTGAGTGAGGAAATCTGAAGGTGTGGAGTGTCAGGCACAGAGGAACATCAATCTAATTATTCAAGAGGCCACATTCAAGTTAATATTAACAGAATTAAACACAAATCATGTGAAGAGGAAGCTGGTGGACTTTTCTGTGCACAGATAGCCCCACTCAAAGGCAAGAGAAGATAAAGTGACAGAATCTCCAAATAGTGAAGGAGTGTGGAGGAAAGAAGGGAAAGTGGTTGCCCCAAGAAGTAGCAGAAGACTTACAAGAGATTTACCACGGGACAAGGCACACCAAATAGAACAAAGTGTCAGATTTAATGGGCTGGTGGTGGAAGGGAATCGGAACAGAAACTACCCAATTTTGCCAGCAATGTGTTACATATGCGCAGTGCAACCCTGGGGAGGCAACAAACATAATAAAACATCACCAGCGTCATCCCAGAGGACGTTGGCAACACATACAGATTGATCTTACACTTCCATTAGTCTCATCAAGCTAATAACGGGTCAAGCTAACCAACTAACTGAAGGAATCATAGAGGGGGGGAGCCAATGCAAGGCCATTTAGAGGCAGAATTGGAGAGTAAGTGGGAGAATTGAGTAAATAATAACATTTGATGAAGAAAGAAGTTAGAGGCTGACAGGCAGTGCCGGATTTGGAGAGAGATCAGCAAGCTGCAAAATCAAGAGAACCACAAGTGGGCAACAAGGTGATGGTAAAGATGGGAGTGGAGCACAGTATCCTCCAACTGCAGTGGACAAGGTCATCATGATGTTGGGCTGGGGTAAAGCAGAAAGAAATCCCACAACACCCTCAATCCTACTCCCAGCCACCTGACGAAGGGACAGGCTGTTCCGAAAGCTTGCGACTTTTGCTACAAATAAACCTGTTTGGACTTTAAGCTGGTGTTGTGGGATTTCTTTCTGTTTCAGGGTCATTATGACAGGTGAGGATTATATTGACTGGAGTTTAGGAGAGTGAGAAGGGATCTCATAGAAACTTGTAAAATTCTAACAGGTTTGGATTTAGAAAGAATGTTCCCAATGGTGGGGGAGCCCAGAACTAAGGGATATAATTTGAGGATAAAGGGTAAACCATTTTAGAACTGAGGTGAGGAGAAATTTCTTCATCCAGAGAGAGGGGAATGTATGGAATTCACTACCACAAAATGTAGTTGACGCCAAAACTCTGTCTGATTTCAAGAAGAAATTAGATACAGTTCTTGGGCTAAAAGGATCAAGGGATATGGGTGGAAGGTGGGTGGGGGTCAGGATATTGAATCTGAAGATCAGCCATGATCAAGATGAATGCAAGGTCTGTCTGCAAGGTCCAGCTGCAGTATAGAGGTCAGCCCCAAAGGACTTTGCCGGCCTGAGCCGAACCAGCTGGTTTTAAACCCACCCCCTCACTGCTCCCTCCCGATTGGGTGAACGTCCATTCTCCTAAGAGGGAAGCTCGTATTCTACAAGGCTCATGGGGATAGCTATTGACGAACCCCCATGGCCAACAGAACACTCAGGTTCCCCGTGACTTTCTGGAATTTTCTGTGCATGATATTTGACCCCTGACTTGACTGGATCTCAGTGGGCAGTCTGCACCTGGTGAGGAATTGGGTCTGTTCCCTCACCGCTGTTTTCTCAGTTATAGTTCTCAGGGAGGGGCAAACCTGTATGTTCAATTGGGATAATGCACAGCTTGGTGTTCAGGCCCTTTCTGTTTCTTCCGCCTTTGCTCTGGTCTGTAGATGGGATGGTTATGGTTATAGGAGGCAGCCCTTACTTGGTGAAAATATAATGAAAGGTGTTTTTAATGAGGGCATCATGACTGGCACAGGCTTGGAGGGCTGAGGGTCTGTTCCTGTGCTGTACTTTTCTTTGTTCTTTGATTTTTGTGTGGGGACAATGTATGTGAGACTGTCTTGAGGGTCCCCTCTGTAGGTGACCATGCACGCAGCCTCTAGAGGGGAAGGGATGAGGTCTACAGGGAGCATGGACACATCAATGGTAATGGGCTCAGGGGGAGGGTAGGAATGTTGCCCACAGGAACAATGGGATCCAATGTTACTGGAGAAAGCTGGAAAATATCAGGAGGAAGCTGTAGCTGCTGTGCATCATTGCACATCTTCCAGCTCATTACTGTATATAGGGAAAAGTTGTGGTTCCAACACTGACCCCTGTGGAACAGCACTAGTCTCTGGTTGCCATTCTGAAGATATAACGAAAGGTGTGCAATGTTGGACTAAGGAGCCCTCAGGCATGTTAGTGCCACAATTCAGTTAAATCTGAGAAATTAGGAACACCACCTTGAGAAGCCATTGGAACCCATGACTTGTGCTGGAACATGGAAATGTTTTTTTTTATTCATTCATGGGACATCACTGCCTGGCCAGCATTTCTTGCCCATCCCCAGTTGCCCCTTGAGAAGGTGGTGGTGAGCTTCCTTCTGGAATTGCTGCAGTCCTGTGGGCTGACCCACAATGCCGTTAGGGAAGGAATTCCAGGATTTTGACCCAACGACTGTGAAGAAATGACGATGTATTTCCAAGCCCGGACGGTGAGTGGCTTAGAGGGGAACCTGCAGGTGGTGGTGTTCCCATGTATCTGCTGCCCTTGTAACTAACACTGTGTGTACAACTGTAGAAGTCACTGCTTTGACATCACAGCCTCTGCTTTTCAACATGAACACCCAGGAATATGACATTTGGGCCACAGTTAAGGAGATGTGGCTGTTATATGTATGGTGTCCCATTAATGAAAGGCTTTCATGTGTTTCACTCAGTGTGCACCACAAGAGGGGAAGGGAAGGTCAGTGTTACTTAAACCCAACTACTTAGCTGGGTCCCAGCCCCACCCCTTCCCTGGTGACCAGGACTTGAGGCCTGGTCTCTCTCTCTCTGGCTCTGCTTCTTAAGCGAAAAGGTTATTGGTTAACTCTGATATTTTGCACTTTATAATTGGGTTGTATGTTGGGGTGTAGCCCCTTTAAGGGAATGGGTCAGATGACCCTGGGTTTGGTGTGATCTGCCTGGGAACCGCTCTGAGTGGGTCGTTATAGCTTGGAGTGCGGAATGAGTAAGACTGCAGTAAATATCTGTGTTACCAAATGCCTGTCTGTGGAGTGAGTTCTTGAGGATACCCCTCAGTAGGAAAGAATTTAACAGTAATGGTCATTTTAATTAATTATTCTTTCTAAAAAATGACTATATTGCTTTGACATTGATCTCCCTCTTACACTCAGGTTTAATATTGTGACAAACCTTAGCTGACCAAAATTGCACAACTGCCCCATGAGTGAGAAGGAAATTAAAGTGTGGCTGTCCATGTGAAATGGTTGGACAAGTCTGCTCCATCTCCCATCAGGCTCATCGCAGAAGCACGACTGAGAGCTTTCTAACGCTACTGATTACAAAATAGAGTAAGCAGTCTCACAACACCAGGTTAAAATTCAACAGGTTTATTTGGTAGCAAAATCCACTCGCATTTGGAGCACTGCTCCTTCATCAGGTGAGCGGGATTTCAGTTCACAAACAGGGCATAGAAAGTCAAACTCAATTTACACAATAATGGTTGGAATGAGAGTCTTTACAGGTAATCAAGTCCTAAAGGACCTTTCAGACTTGCATAACACTTAAGACTTGATTACCTGTAAAGACTTGCATTCCAACTTGACTCGCAGTCAAGTGTTTTGAGGGTGTAATCAGCAAGGTGACAAAGGTGAACTATTTAATAAAGTATAGTTAGGATTGAAAAGACTTTCAATAAGATACCAAACTAGAGGTTGATACACAAGATTGAATGTTATGAGATTGTAATTAATATATCAGCTCGGATTGAAGATTGCTTATCAGAAAGCAAACAGAGACTAGGAATATAGGTTGCTGGGTTATCATCTCTCAGTGTCAAAAGGATCAGGTCTTTAGCCTCAGTTATATTGTGATCTAGATCAATTGCACACGTGAAGGAATCAACTGTAATCTCTCTTAATTTGATGGTGATACAAATCTAGATGAGAAAACCAGCTGTGAGGATGATTAAAGAGACTCAAAGGAATACGGATTGGTTTGGTGAGTGGGCAAAAAGATGGAAAATGAAGTTTCATGAGGGAAAATAGGAAATTATTCCCTTTGCGGGAAAGATTAGAAAATAATATATTTGTTCACTTTAATTAAGGAAGGATACTGTTGCCTCAGAAGGTTCGCAATGAAGGCTCATGAGGTGGATTTCTATGATTAAAGGGATGCCCTCTGAGAAGAAATTGTTGCTGGAATTCTACCGCCCACCCAGCACAGGAATAGGAGCAGGCAATGGATGGACAATGGGGAGGTCTGTTGATCTCGGACGGGATTTTCCAGTCTCAGATTGAGCGAGGCCGTAAAATTCCACTCAGCACCTCTGTTCTCTTGAGATTAGAAGAATAAGAGACGATCTTATTAATACATATTCAATCCTAGAGAGATAGACAATATAGTTGCTGAGAGAAAGTTTCCCCGATTGAAGATTCTCGAACTGCTGGAGCCAGTCTCAAGATAAGGTGTCAACTGTTTAGGATGAGATGAGGAATTTCTTCACTCAGATTTATGAATCAGTGGCACTCTCTTCCTGAGGGTGATGGATACTCAGTTGTTGAATATATTCAATACTGAAATCAATAGATGTTTGGACAATCACAGAATTGAGAAACATGTGGATCCAACAGGGAAAGTACAGTTAAGATGATGACCGGACCTGATTGAATGATAGAGCTAGCTTGAGAAGCCAAATGGCCTATTCCTGTTCTTTTTCATGCTCTTAAATTTATGACTACGTGAGGAGGAGTGAAATAATTCCCCTATTCTCCCACTCCATGTCTGATTGTAACAAGATTTTTTAAATGAATTTAGAGAGGATGTGTTTTGCCAATGCTGCAGGATCCCTTATAATCTCTTCCACATTCACAGGTTGTCACCCTCTCTCTCCCTCTCCTTATATCGGCACATTTCTCTCCCAATATAAGGTTGTATAGGAGATATGGGGCCAGAATCAGTTGGTGCCTGTGCATTACTTGTCACAGTTCAATATGCACATGTAGTGCTCCAAGACGTGATGTGTTTGTATCTGCTGCAGGGTCTGAATTTTAGGAGATGTCCCATTGTTTCCAAATGTCTTCTCAGTTTGAGGAGCTGCATTAGATTCAGGTAAACTATTTTCTTTGCAGGTCAAACTGTTCGAGATATTGAATTTTGCAATTTATTCTAACCCCTAACCGACAAAAATCACACAACTGAATGCCCTCATTTAAAAAACTCAGAGTGAGTCATGTAAACAATGGGAACTTAGTTACTGAATGGTCACAGTCCAGTGGTAGATATCGCTGAAACAAGCTGAGATCGAAAGATGGGACTGATGGTGTTTGAGTGGACAAGATCTTTCCTCTTTATTATTAGTTAATGAATGTAATCAATAAACTCTATCTAAAGATAGATATTTTCCATCACTGTCATAATCTGTTTATTCAAATACTAAGAAAAACTTCAAGCCATGTTGCTATCTGAATGTCCCTGAGGTGATTCTGCAGTGTATAAATTAGCTGTCAGAGAAAAAGAGATAAGAGCCAGGAAATTAGTGAATAAACATTCTCGATGTGTGCACCGACAGTAAGGAGAGATTTTCAGTCTCAATCCGGGGTGGCGGTGTTGTTGGAGGAGACGTGTTGGAGATCAACATTGCAGACTAGAAAGTAACCAATGTAACACCGCTGGTTAAGGATGGGCTGTGGGACTGGAAGGTGTGGATTATGCATCTCTCACTTTGATGGAATCAGTCTACATATTCTGATCATTCACACATTGATGTGAGGTTGGATTTCTCATTTGATCTGTTTTAGAGGAATAACTCAGACCGGGCAGGTTTCCAATAAGAGCCAACGTGGACAGAAATATACCAGAGATTGGCAATTAGATCTGCCATCCCTTCCTGCACCCATTTATCAGAGCCGACCACGGACTGAGCACTTTCCTGGATTGATGGAGTTGGATGTCAATTCTGAATTATTCTATTTATATTTCCCTCTTCAAATTTCTTCCCCATTCTGTCTCTCCCCTCTGCCTTTTTCTGATTCTATTTTCCAGATACCTTGTTATGTCGGTCTCTCCTTCCAGTCTTCTCTTCCTCTTCCTCTCTACATTTACCCCTTTTCTTCATGTATCTGTCTCTCACACCCTCTTCCTCTCTCTCCAGTTTTCTTCCCCTTTATCTAGATTTCTTTCCCATCCAATCTTTTTCCATTCTTCAACATGATTCTTGCTTCCTCAACTCATCTGCCTATCCCTCTCCAACATCTCTCTCTCTCTTACTGTTTCTCCCGATATCTCTCTGTCTCTCCAGCATTTATCTCTCTCTCCCTCGCTTTCTCTCCTTTTCTGTGTATCTCCCTCTAACATCTCTCTCTCTTTCTCCAGTTTTTATTGTGTGGCTTTTAATCAGAGCAAGATCCCATGTACAACAATATGATGATATCCAGAGAGGACAAGGGGTGCAATCCTCCCCAGCAGCCCATCAATACCACGTGTACACTGAGCTTGGATACATGTCCCTTCAGTGACAGAAAGAATAAAGCCCCCTCTTGAACTGGGAACAAGCTGTGTCCATTCCTCGATAGACTTTTTTTAAAATTAATCTCCCAGTATGTATTTATGTATTTATTTATGTGTTTGTTTGTTTATTTAATTGATTTAATTAATTTGTTTATTTATTGATTGATTTGTGTAAATCAGAAATCCCAGGGGCTCTGACTGAGACTATTCTCCAGAGACTGGGAGCTGCATCTCCTAACAGGAGACCCTCAGATAATGTGGTTCTTTCCATCCCCTCACAGCGATGCGATTTGTGGTTTTTGGCAATGGAGGTCAGAAATATTGCATCACTCACTTTAACATATAGCACATAAGTGAGAGGAAAATAAGCAGAGATATGGACAGAGAAAAGAAGTTAGAAGTGATGGATGTATTTTGAGGTGATGGGGGCTGGGTGCAGGGACTAGGAACTAGATAAGAACATCCAAATTTACAATTATTGGGAGAGACATTGGCAGATGTAGAGAAGGGAAAGAGGGGGTTACAGAGAGACAGGGGGAAACCCAGGGTTGTGCAAGGTCAAAGCAAAGGTGGTGATAAAGGGAGAGGATTTGAGAAAGAGAGGCAGGATGTGTGGATCCCCAGTGTGTAATCACAGCTCCAATCACACCCTCTCAGGTAGTCTGAGTTATGGAGTAAAATCCTGGGAGGATTTAAAAAGTGTTACAAATGAATCAACAACCCCTTCCCAAACTGAAAATGAGAGTTGAGCAGTGCAAAGGGGGCCCTTCTGTCCATGGAATCTGCACCGACACATGAGAAAAATCTGAACTCGCACCTAATCCCATCTGCCAGCACTTGGCCCATTGCCCTGAATGTTATGATGTGCCACGTGCTCATCAAGGTACTTTTTAAAGTATGTGAGCTAACCCAGCTCCACCACCCTCCCAGCAGTGCGTTCCAGACCATCACCACTCTCTGGGTAAAAATATTTTTCCTCATCCCCATAAACCTCTGACTCTCACCTTGCCCCTACGTCCACTCGTGTCTTATTCTTCAACAAAGGGGAACAGCTGCTCCTTGTCCACTCTGTCCGTGTCTTGAATAATCTTGTACTTGTTGATCAAGTCGCCTCTCAGTCTTCTCTGCTCCAATGAAAACAACCCATATCAACTCAATCTCTCTTCATAACTGAAATTTCCCATTCCAGGCAGAATCCTGTTGAATCCTCTTTGCCTCCCCTCTACTGCAATCACATCTTTCTGGGAATGTTGCGACCAGAACCACACTCAGTATTCAAAATGTGGCTTCACCAATGTTCACAGAATCACAGAATACTGCAGTGCCCTTCGGTCCATCGAGTATGCACCGATGCATGAAAGGCCCTGACCTACTCACCTAATCCCACTTGCCAGCACTTGGCCCATAACCTTGAATGTTATGCTGTACCAAATGCTCATCCAGGTACTTTTTAAAGGATGTGATGCATCCTGCCTCCACCACCTTCATTGTTAACTATGCTTTCTGTGTCCCTCATTGTTTTGTACACCTCAATGAAGTCCATCGTTCAGTGTTCTTTGCTCTAAGGAAAGCAAACTGAGCCGCACCAACCTCGAATCATTGCAGAAACACTCCAGCCCATGCAATATCCTGGTGAATCTTGCCTGCGTCCTTTCCAGAGCAATCACATCCTTCTTCTAGTGAGGCCACCAGAATTCCTCACAATGCTCTGGCTGAGGCTCAATGAGCATTTTCCACAGCTCCATCATATCCTCCTGGTTCCTATCTTCTATACCACGGCTAATAAAAATGATTATCGTGTCTACTTTCTTCACCATCTGATCATCAGAAGTTAAGCACAGGATTGGAAAGCAATAGACAGTTAATGATATCCTTGAATCTTAATCAGAAAATAAACAAAATTCCAAAGAACAATCGTCCAGTCACAATCTCAAAAGTATGAACGAAAATAATTGAACCAACTCTATAGGAGAAAAGAAGCATCAAGTAACACAGACTATGATAAAGAGGAGGCAGCACGTATTCCAAAATTACCATCCTTCTTGACAGATTCCATTGAATTATTTTAGCAATTATTACGAATGATAGATTAGATTAATATGATCGATGTCAGACATTTTGAGCTTCTCAATGCCTTGAGTAAGTTAAGACTCAACAGACTCATGAGTAATCTCAGAGCAAGTGGAATTAGAAGACAAACAGCAAAATAAACAACAAATTGGCTAGAGAGATGGAATACAAGGAGTATGAGTTAAAGGGATTTACTCTGATTGTTGGAGGATGGGAAATGGATTTCCACAAGGATCAGCGCTGAGGTCACTTTTCTTCACCATTTACATCAACAAGATGGAATCAGGAAGCAAAATGATAATTTCAAAATGCACAAACAAATATTAACTGAGAGTGAAAGTGACCACAGCGGAAGAATATGATTAATACAATAATACATGTTCCCCAATCACTCGGCAAAGTCTCTGAATGCTTTCAAGGAATTGAAGGGTTTGGATGATCAGATTCACAACTCATTTGAAGCAGCAACAGAGCTTAAAAAAAAATTAACAAACTGGAAAGGTACATTGCAATTCATTTTCAATTAATCAAAATGTGAACAAATCACAATTTTTTGGAAAGTAAAACATGGAATATTGCACAGTTGTTGTTAGTTTGCTTACATCAGGAAATAGATGACACCTGTTTCTTTTCAATAGGAAAAAAGAGCTGTGGAGAAATTTCACATCATACACGGAGCAACAAACTTCATTAAAAGAAAGGCAACTCTTTGAGTTTTACCAAACTTAAAAGAGACAGATCCATCAGTTGGAGATCTCGCTCATCAATTTAATATATATATATATATTTCAGATTAGAACCAACTAACTTCAGTCCAGTTCCTTTCCCAAACACAAGTCAACTCCACATGGACAAATAACAGATTGTGCCCGGAACAGATGGATACTTTGGTCAGATATTCCACTCTAGTGAATGAACCACAATTAGTACAAGTGTACACTGAAAAATAGATGCTGTCGTACTTGTTCAAAGGTGTCAGATATTCTGCCCTGGTTAGTGATCCACACTCAATGTTTGATTTTGTTCTTATTCCCACTAAATGCTCTTTCAGAGAGATCATCTTCACTGAGGTCCAATCTAACATTACACATGATTTTACCAAATGCAATATCTTCATTGATCAGTGAGCCCGTCAGTTACATAGAGGCTCATTGTCAATGGGCAGAAAGATTAACAGCATAGAGACATTTATAGACATTTGATTTAAATGAATGACATCACATATCTGGAGTCTGTATAACAGTGACAATGAGATCAACATGGAGCATTTTCATTCAGAGTTTAAAATCAGACAGCCGCTCAGACACAGATTTACACCACCTCAATGGTTAAAGTCACTTACCAGGAACACCAATAACGGCAATGATTGTGCAGAATATTTTCTCAGCTATCTGAATTGGATGCAGCATCTTCAGTGTGAAGTGATGCGCTTCTTCGTGCTGCTGGCAATCTCTCTGTGTTAAACTCTGAGGTTACACATTCCCAAAGCCTTTAATTTATACACTGCAGAATTACCTCAGGGACTGAGGTAGCAACATGGTTTGAAGATTTTTTAAAATATATGAATAAACAGATTCCGAAATTGAGTTCAGTGATAGATAGTATTTATCTATAGATAGAGTTAATTCTTTCCAAGCACTGAAAAATGCCAATGAAATTTTCAATTAAAGTAAGTGGAAAGATGCTGTCCATTCAAACACCATCAGTCCCATCTCGAGATCTCAGATGGTTTCAGTAATATCTGTGACTATTTCAGTAAGTGAATTTGAATTGTTAGTGACTCCCTCTCTCTCTGTGCTTTTTAAATATGGATAGTCAGTTATCTGATTTAAGTGGGTTTTGGGTGAGCATAAATTGCAAGATTCTGTTCATCAATAATCTGGAACTATTTAACAAAGAAAAAAGAAAAGTACACACAAGAGAAAGTCTTTGGCCCTCCAAATCTGTTCCGAACATGGTGTCTGCCTAAACAAAAACTGTGTGCACTTACAGAGTCCGTATCCTTCCATTCCCATTCTATTCAAATATTCGTCTAGTTTCTCCTTAAATGCCATTATCGTTGGTGCTCCCACCACCTCCATGGGCAGTGCATACCAGACATTCACCAGTCTCTGTGTAAAAATCTCGCCCTGCATATCTTCTGTAAACTTTTCCCCATGCACCTTAAACCTATGTCCCCTAGTAGTTGACTTTTCTACACTTGGAAAGAGTATCTGACTATCCACTCTGTCCACACCATAATCTTGTAAACCTCTTTCAGGTCACCCCTCAACTCCATTGTTCCAGTTAAAACAAACTGAGTTTATCCAATCTCTCCTCCTAGCCATTACCCTCCAGACCAGGCAACATCCTGGTAAACCTCTTCTGTACCGCCTTCATTTCCTTCTGGCAGTGCGATGACCGGAAGCAATATTCTAAATGAGGCACAGAGCCTGCAAAAAAAAAAAATTACCCTTGAATCTAATGTATCTCAAACTGAGAAAACATTCAGAAACATTGGGACACATCAGAAAGTTCAGACCCTGCAGCACATATAAACACATCACCTCTAAGAACAGTAGAAACGTGGGTTCAACTGTGATGAGTAATGCACAGGCACCAGCTGATACCAGCCCCATACATCTGATATACAACCTTACTCTGGGAGGGAAACAGTAAGAAGTTTCACAATTTTAGTTCAAAATCCAACGGGTTCGTTTGGAATCATGAACTTTCCAAGCGCTGCTCCTTTATCAGGTGAGTCTTGATAAAGGAGCATTGTCCAAAAGCTCCTGATTCCAAATAAACCTGTTGGACTTTAACCTGCGCCCACCCCAGTCCAACTCTGGAATCTCCACATCATGGGAGAAAAACGGGGGTTGGGATGTGGAGCGAGAGAGAGAGAGAAATAGAGACAACGTGATATGGGCTGAAGTTAAGTAGGTTGAGAACCTGGGAAAATGAATGAATAAGAGCGAGAGAGGAAAATTCTGAGAGACTCAAAGTATAAAGTAAGGAAGCAGAGAGAAGGACAGAGGAGGAGGGAGTGACAGCAGGATGACGGAGAAGCAGATACTGTGAGAGGTATTACAACGGAAAATCCTGGAAAAAACTCAGCAGGTCTGAAATCATCTGTGGGGAAAGAATAGCTTCAATGTTTTGAGTCTAGATGACCCTTCGTCAGAGCTGAGCCCCTGGAATAATCCATCTCTCCCTTCTTTGTCCCATCTCTTCTCCCTCCCCTGTCTCTCCATCCCTGACCCCAGCTCCCTCTCCATTACCCATTTACCCCACTCGCTCTCTGCCTCACAAAAAATACATATGCACACTCTCTTCCTTCCATCCACAAACATCTTAATTCTCTTACCCACAGTCAGTGTTGCATACACTCAGATACACAAACACACTCACACACATACATTTATACTCAGACACACACTCACACACAAACACGCACACACACACTCACACACAAACACACACACGCACACACACATGCATTCATGCACACACATACTCACATAAACACACGCACACACAAACACAGTCACACACGCTTGCACACGCACATACAAACTCACTCGCACACAAGCACACACACACACACACACACACACACACACACACACACACACACACACACACACAAATGGACTCACACTCAAACATACTCACACACAAACACTCTCACATACACACACACACACAAACAGACTCACTCACCAACACGGTGGACAGAGTACCCTTCGTTGTCCAGTACTTCCCTGGAGCAGAGAAGCTATGACATCTTCTCCGGAGTCTTCAGCATATCATTGATGAAGACGAACATCTCACCGGGGCCATCCCCACACCCCCACTTCTTGCCTTCAAACAACCGCACAACCTCAAACAGACCATTGTTTGCAGCAAACTACCCAGCCTCAGGAGAACAGTGACCACGACACCACACAACCCTGTCACAGCAACCTCTGCAAGACATGCCGGATCATTGACATGGATGCCATCATCACACGTGAGAACACCATCCACTAGGTACATGGTACATACTCTAGCAACTTGGCCAACTTGTCTACCTAATATGCTGCAGGAAAGGATGTCCCGAAGCATGGTACATTGGGGAGACCATGCAGACGCTACAACAATGGATGAATGAAGATCGCTTGACAATCACTAGGTAAGAGCATTCCCTTCATGTTGGCAAACACTTCAGCAGTCACGGGCGTTCGGCCTCTGATCTTCGGGTAAGCATTCTCCAAGATGGCCTTCACGACACACGACAGCGCAGAGTCGCTGAGCAGAGACTGATAGCCAAGTTCCGCACACATGAGGATGGTCTCAACAGGGATCTTGGGTTCATGTCACACTATCTGTGTCTGAGGCCAGAACTCCCCACTCACCTGATGAAGGGGCAAACCCCGAAAGCTTGTGGGTTTACTATCAAATAAATTGGTTGGACTTGAACCTGGTGTTGTGAGACTTCTTACTGTCTTGGCCAATTATCCCAGCATACTTTGTAAATCACCATCTTATGTGGCCCGTCTGGCCACACACCACAGGTCAGGACAGGACTTACTCAGTTAAATCCCTCAAAGTCCCATCCAAATCCCTAAGCCCTCCTTAAATGGCTCCCAAGTCCTCTGTCAGATCCTTCTACGCACGCCTCCCAGCCCCAATTCTTGTCACAGGGGTGCAAGGTAGCACAGTGGTTAGCACTGCTACTTCACAGATCCAGGGACCTGCGTTCAATTCCCAGCTTGGGTCACTGACTGTATGGAGTTTCTCCTCATGTCTGCGTGGGTTTCCTCCGGGTGCTCGGTTTCCTCCCACAGTCCAAAGATGAGCTGGTTAGGTTGATTGGCCCTGCTAAAAAATAAAATTGCCCCTTAGTGTCCTGAGATGCAAAGTTAGTTGGAATAGCAGGTAAATATGTAGGGATATGGGGTTAGGGCCTGGGTGGAATTGTGGTCGGTGCAGACTTGATGGGCCAAATGGCTTCTTTCTGTACTGAAGGGTTTTTATAATTCTATGATTCTGTGTGAACTCAGTATTACAGAATCCAGTGCAGCTTGAAACCCTGGAGTCATGTTCCACCGCCACTGGAACATTGCACTTTTTCACGTGATTCTTAACTGAAGTTATTTTTGAAACATTGATGCAGGCTTGGAAGAGCCACACTACATGTGGCTCAGTCCACTGACTGAGTATTTACAGGGTAAAATGGGTATAGAGGGATATGGGCCAAAAGCAGGCAATTGGGATTAGTTTAGGGGTTTAAAAAAAGGGTGGCATGGACAAGTTGGGCCGAAGGGCCTATTTCCATCCTGTCAACGTCTATGACTCAATGACTCAAAGCAATCCCACAGAAGATCATCTGATTCTCAGACCATCATGTGGAGGTTTTCTCAGGGAAAGAACCAAGCAATTGTTTGTTTTAAAACAAAGCATTCAGCAAACAACAGACAACAAAGTAAATTACAGGAACAGGCCCTTCTGTTCCACACCCGTACTGACCATGCTGTCCGAGTTAACTAAAACCACCTATCCTTCCGGGGACCATATCCCTCTATTTCCATCCTTTTCATTTATTTGACAAGATACACCTTGAAAGTCACTAAAAACCTTATCTCGGACACCTCCTTTAAACCTTGCCTCTTACACTTTAAACTATGGCCCCTAGTAATTGATTCTTCGACCCTTGGAAAAAGCTTATGACTATCCACTCCCTCCATGCCTCTCATTATCTTGTAGGCTTCTTTCAGGTCACCCCCTCAACCTCCGTCATTCCAGTGAGAACAAACCAATTTTCTCTGACCTCTCCTCATAGCTATGCCCTCCATATCAGGCAACATCCTGGTAAATCTTTTCTGTACCCTCTCCAGAGCCTCCACATCGTTCAGGTAGTGTGGCGATTAGAATTGAACACTTTGTTCCAAGTGTGCCCTAACTAAGGTTCTATGAATCCCTCATGCTCTCAAACTAGCTGCTGATACAATTGTATTAATTTCACTGTTCTGAGCATTACCAAGTAAACACAATATGTTTAAATAGATATGTGCATTGAGGAGGCTGAGAACAATCCAATAATATCACCTCAGTGAAATTAATGATCAGACTTCATGATTGTACAACTTAGAGAGAACCAGACCACACCACGACACTCAGAATGAGAGGGTTCTCTGCATGGGTCAGAGCTGGAGATTTCACTATGATTGCAAGACTGTTCGCTAACTCTTGTTTCTCAAAGAGCTACTGCAGAAAAAAAAACATCATAATTGATCTGAACACTGATCAAAATTGTTTGGTGGGTGTTAAGTTTAGCTCTGCTAGGAGGATGGTGGGGGAAATTTGTGCACAGGGAGATTTCCGTTCCATATTTAAAGTAAATCAATGACCGGTTAATGAATGATCTTTAGGGAAGGAAATCTGCTGCCTGTCCTGGCCTGATCTGCAGGTGAGTTCAGAACTATAGCAAGGTGGGTCCCTCTGAGATGGCCGAGTTAGTTACTGACAGTGTGCAGCTCCGTAGCATTCAGCATTACCTGTGACAATTGGACCTAAAACTGACAACACAGCACAAATCGGTCACTCTTGATATTTGGATGTGGAATGGGGAAAGATGAATTTCTTCACGTTTAATACCTGCGTGTCTCTGGAAATTTTAAAGATATTACATAATGGGTCTGTGGTTCGGTTAGCATTTATTTCCCATTTCAAATTTCCGATAAGATGGTGGCAGTGAGCAGGGTCCTTCCTGGTCCACCAACAGAGCTGTTAGGGATGGGATCCATGATTTTGAACCAGGTGCGGTGAAGAGACAGTGCTATATTCCCGACTTAGAGTACAGAGAGGCTACGATGGGAATCTGCAGGTGATTCTCATCTCTCTCGGCAACTTCAGTTGTCATTCTCGATGGCAATGGTTATTGGTTTGGACAACGCAACCTCAGTGCACTTGTGCGGGTGGGGCAGCGTGGTGGGAGAGTAGACAAGCTGCAATTTAAAGTGTCTGGGGTTTATATCAGCGGTGCTCTGATGCTTCTCCTTGGGGTGGGTTGCAGTTGATTTTGTCTGGGATGTCCCTATAGAAGCTGGGTCTGGGTGCTTAGATTTTTTTTTAGATTAGTCTGGATTTTTAAATTTAGATTAGATTTAGATTCACGCTCAAAGCAGCTTCGCAGGTAGAGGCTGTGGTTAAGAAGGCGTGTGGTGTACTAGCATTCATCAATCGAGGAATTGAGTTTAGGAGTCGGGAGATAATGCTGCAACTGTATAAGACTCTGGTCAGACCCCACTTGGAGTACTGTGCTCAGTTCTGGTTGCCTCATTACAGAAAGGATGTGGAAGCCATAGAGGAGATGTACAAGGATGTTGCCCAGATTGTGTGGCATGGTTTATGAGGATAGGTTGAGACAGCTCGTTCTTTTCTCTTTGGAGAGACGAAGGATGAGGGTAAACTGATAGAGGTGTATAAAATGTTGAGAGGTATTGATCAGGTGGATTCTCAGTGGCTTTTTCCCAGGGCTGAAATGGTTGCCACAAAAGGACACAGGTTTAGGGTGCTAGGGAGTAGGTACAGAGGAGATGTCAGGGGTAAGTTTTTCACTCAGAGGGTGGTGGGTGAGTGGAATCGGCTGAGTTCGGTGGTGGTGGAGGTGGATTCGATAAGGTCTTTTAAGAGACTTTTGGATAAGCACATGGAACTTTGTAAGATAGAAGGTTATAGGTAAGCCTAGTAGGTAGGGATATGCTTGGCGCAACTTGTGGGCCGAAGGGCCTGTTTGTGCTGTAGTTTTTCTATGTTTCTATGTAGTGATTAGATTTTTTTCTTCTAACTCTTTCAGAGTAACTATCAGAATTAAACTGACTGAACACTCGAAGTTAGCCACTTCAGTCGCTTCTGTCGGATGCTTTGCAGCCGAGTGCAATTGTCCTGACAAAGTTATGCCTGATGCGCATTTGCCATCAAAACATTACATGGGATCTTCCGGAAGGGTTTGTCCAGAAATCTTTGGAGTAGCCCTGAAATGTGACCCTGGGGAACTTTGGTGTTTTGAGGCCCAGCTGTGAGCAATGCTGCCTCATAACACCAGGGACCCGGGTTCGACTCCCGGCTTGGGTCACTGTCTGTGCAGAGTCTTCACGTTTTCTTCATATCTGCATGGGTTTCCTCCGGGTGCTCTGGTTTCCTCCCATAGTCCGAAAGATGTGCTGGTTAGGTGCGTTGGCCATGATAATTTATCCCTCAAACAGGCGCTGGAGTGTGGCGACTAACTGATTTTCACAGTAACATCATTGCAGTGTGACTAATTGTGACACTAATACATAAACTTTAGACATTACCAACCTTTAAAGCCTAATCTGTACTGCAAGATTAAATTTACTCGGTGTCTGTGGCACTTAACAATTTCATGTTTAATGCTATTGGTAAGCTGGATGGTGGATGGACGGACGGACAGATGGTTGGATGGGTGGATGGATGGACAGATGGATGGGCGCGGATGATGGAAGGGTAAATGGATGGATGGATGGGCGGATGGATGGATGGGCAGGCGGGCCAGGGACCCGGGTTCGAGTCACTGTCTGTGCAGCATCTACACATTCTCACTGTGTCTGTGTGGGTTTCCTCCAGGTGTGGTTACCTCCCACAGTTTGAAAGACGTGCTGGTTCGGTGTATCTGTCACGCTAAAATCTCCCTTAGTGTTCCCAAACAGGTGCCGGAATATGGCAACTTAGGCATTTTCACAGTCGCTTCATTGCAGTGTTAATGTAAGCCTACCTGTGACACTGATAAATACATTTTAAACTTTAGCTGGACAGAAACTGACTATTGTATGGTCTGTGTATGTATTTGAGTTGTGTGTGTATGTGTTGTGTGTTTGTGTGTGTGTTAAATTGGGAGAGAATCAGAGAGCTGCCACCATGGAGACCTAAGCGGATTGCATTCAGCAACATCCCGCCCCTTCTCAGCAGGTGCTTCAAAGGTGGGAAAGTTAGAGTTAATTAAATATCAGCCATTTGGAAGAAAGTTCAGTGGACCTTTCACCGTATAATTGAAACCACGTCATTCAACGTGCAGTTAACATTTTCAGTTGTGAGAATTGTTTTTCACCGTGATTAATAAATTATCAGTGTGGAGTGCTCCTGGTTCCTGATCCAGGGAAATGTTTTCTCTGAGTACTGTTTGTGTCGGTTGTTCTCAATCAGGTAATTCATCCTTCAATCTGCTTGGATTCAGTTTCTCAAAACGAATTTGCAGACTCTTCATCTGGGACTGGGGGTATCTGATTTACTTCCATTTCCATATACCTCCCTCTCAGATCTGGCAAAGTATTCCAAACATGATGGAATGATTGTCATTTGCTTTCTGTCTAATTCTTGATGGAAAATTGCCTACAGTAAGTTCACTTTCCTTGCATCCACACTGACAGTCGGACAAAATCAAATACAGTCAGATAAATATCTGGACCGTTTTGTGGGGTTAATGCAATTTAAATAGGACAATTTTCAATTATGTTTTGGTTTGTAGCATGCACTCACATTGCTGATTTTGTGCAGTGAATTTATGTTCGAGTCTTTGATGACTTTTCCAGTATCAGAGAATGATACCAGGTATGCATGGGCGTCATCACTTTCCAAAGCTGGTGAGACTCCAGTGTTGCAGCATTTCCCGATCACTCAGGTGTTCTTTTCTTTCCATGTGGTCTTCATCCGTACTTTAAATACTAGGGAACCTGTTTGTGAGTTGACCCCGGCAGGGGCTGGGGAGTGGGGCAGGGGAGTGAGGCCGGTCACTGGAGACTGGGGAATGGGGCTGGGGGTAACTGTTACTTGTCAGCAGGTTGAGCAGTAACTGTGTGGTGAAAGACAGAAGAATTAGACTGGAGGTTGCAGTTCGATAAACCTTCACCAGATACTTTGATTTGTTAGTTTTTTTTCCGGATTTGGCATTTGGTACGAATTTGCTCAGATGTGTTTGTGTGCACCATTGGAGAGACACAAGGCAGTTGCTATTTGCCTTGCTGCAGCGGATTGTTTGTTTAACATGTTGTGTGGTGTGAATACGAGATTTACGTTGAACTGCTTTTAAAGCAGTGTAAGCTCACTCCACCGATACTATTGCGACAGTATTGGACACAGCGAGCTTTTCAGAGACCATTGGGACTGTGTCTTTATTTATCAAGATCATTGGAGAACCCGAGTGTACTGAGAGTGAACATTAGGGAGTGTGTCAGTATTTGCAGTGATCAGGGGGATGGCATCAGTGTTACATTGATTAGGAGAAGTGTGTTAGTGTTTACAGTGATCAGGGAGAGTATGTCAGTATATACAGTGATCACTGGGGAATGTGTCACTATTTACAGTGATCACTGGGGAGTGAGTCTATATTTACAGTGATCACTGGGGAGTGAGTCTATATTTACAATGATCACTGGGGAATGTGTCAGTATTTACAGTGATCAGGGAGAGTGTGTCAGTATTTACAGTGATCAGGGAGAGTGTGTCAGTCAAGCTCTGTCAAGCTTGGAGGCCCTTTGTTAAAACGTTACACCAAAAGGACTGACAAAGGTGTGTACCAAAACAAGACCTTGGGTCATCACAAAAAAATTGAAAGCATAATCATGCATTTTAATTATTTAATAGCAAGTTATTTATAGTGAAAAATATAAATTATTTTCAAATAATTGCTTCAGTTCACAAAGCAGTAAACACAGCCAGTTGTTGGAGAGTACACTAGCCATTCCCAATCTTATATTTCACCATTAACTTTTCTGGACTGAAAAAAACCTTTTGAACAATATCTTTTATGCCTTTTCTATTTTTAAAAAAATAAAAAAATACATTGTCGAGTGGCCCGGTTGACAGAGATATATATTAATATTTTCCTTTGTGTCTCATCAGCGACACTAATTAACTTCAATCTTACAAATCTGTGGATTAACAGGTCCAGCATCCTGCAAGTACCACTTATACATTGAATATAATGATGTATATTTCCCAATTGTTCTCCTCTCATGTTGGTTCTTTGACCCACATTATTTTCTGGAAGTAAATCAAACATTATTTTTATCTGTTTTGAACTAGACACACAGAGATCTAGAAACCAGCCTCTGGGGCATTCCAAAAGATAATCCTCTCTCACTCACTTCAACCATATAATTACCTTTATCCCAATAGTAGAGCCTAGTTGTATTGTCTGAGACTATTCATCTAGCTAATGTTCTGTGGACCCGGGTTCAAATCCAGCCATGATAGATGGTGCAATTTCAATTCAATAAAAATATCTGGAATTAAGAATCTACTGATGATCATGAAACCACTGTCAATTGTTGGAAAAACCCTGGTTCACTAATGTTCTTTAGAGAAGGAAATCTGCCGTCCTTACCTGGCCTGGACTATACATGACTCCAGAGGCTCAGCAATGTGGTTGACTCTCAACTATCCTCCAGCAACTAAGGTTGGGCAATAAACACTGGCCCACCAGTGATGCCCATGTCCCATGAAAGAATAAAAAAAATTACTGCTCTCTTGTTGCTATTCCCAGACTCAAGTAATTGTCCTTATCTCAATGCATACTCAGATCACCCTTCTTCTCTTTTCAATATCACTGAACTATCTGCAAATTTCTCTAAAACCTCTCCACAGTTTGCTGTCTGCATTCAAACAAATTTTCTTTCCTACTCCTTCATTCAGTCCAATTGTTTTCTATCGAAGCATAGCCTTATGTCCAGCAGCAGATAGAATTCTGTATTGCGGAGCCATTGCAATTCCCAGCTGACGTTACTCACTGTGTTTTCAGCCTAACCCTTGGGCAATATGAACATTGCCAGCACCACCAAGCGATACACCATCATCGAGACTGACCCAAAAACCAAACCTAAACTATGGTTACAGAGAATGACAGATGATCTTCTACAATGAGTGGCACATCTGAGTAAAGACTCTCTGCCTTCTAAAAAGCTCACAAAAGAAGTGCGATTGAAAGCTTTCTAAATTTGCAGACAATAAAATAGGAGACACAGAAAATAATTGTGGGGACCAAAAGAATTCACAAGGGAATATCGATCAGATGAGAAAATTCACAAGTTAATAGCAGATGGATTCAGTGCCCTAATTGTGAGCTCATACATTTTGTGAAAATATTCTGATTAGTGGAAAGTTGAGTCAGTGTTCAGAACAGACGGATTTGGGGTGGGAGGTGCAGTTTCACCAATAGCATGGGCGACACGGAAGGGGGGGCACAGTGGTTCGTGCTACTACCTCACAGTGCCAGGAACCCGGATTCAATTCCCAGCTTCAGTCACTGTCTGTGTGGAGTTTGCACATTCTCTCTGTGTCTGCATAGGTTTCCTCGGGTGCTCCAGTTCTCTCCCACAGTCTGAAAGATGTGCTGGATAGGTGCATTGGCCATGCTAAATTCTCTCTCAGTGTACCTGAACAGGCACCAGACTGTGGCAACTAGGGGATTTCCACAGCAACTTCATTGCAGTGTTTATAAGCCTACTTGTGGCACTAGATAATAAACTTTATAAACTTATAGAAAATGGGTAAGGACAGAGAGAAGCTGTGGATGTTCTGTGTTTTCTGGAAAGATAATAGAATATGATATTAGAACAGAGGTTTGTGAGTCTGCAGCATGTGATTGAAGAAGACACTGATATTTAAGAATAGAGCAGGGAATTTGAAAAGAGAATAAATGCATATTGGAAATGAGCAGCTATGCGAAGAGGATAATTGTTCGTGTCTGGGAAAATGAAAAACAGAATTGCTGCCCTGAGCATGTCAACATTTCTTATATGATGAAAAAACACCATTTTCTCAATATTATTTTCTTACATTGGCAATTATACTTTAAACTGTAGCAATACACAATTCCTTGTTATTTTTCACGTATCACACTCTCCATGGAATTATAGTTCTGATACCAAATAGTGTTTAATCATTCACAGTTTCCAATGGGTTGCTTCTTTTTTTACTCTCTCCACCAGGTAGCTTCTGATCCCAAAATTATTTTTCACTATGAGGGTAACACAATGATATCTTTCACGAGCTCCAAGCTAGGAAAACCTTCCAGCCTCAACTAACTCCTTGGGAACTCCGTCTTTAAACTGAATGTCAGCATTCTGTTTATTAGAACCTAGCATTGTTATCTCCAAACATTAATACCTTGTACCTCAGGCTCAGTAAAACAATCTGAGTCTTCCTCTCATCTCTGACAATGAAGCCACCCAGGGTTACTATAAAACAGGCTGCAGCATATGTCACATTTCATCTACCCTACAATTAAACCTTCAATTCCAAATTATAATAATCTTATAAACCAAAAGATACAGTCCTAAAAGATAAGATGATTAACTACATAATTGTAACAATTTTTTTTGGAAATTGATTGCCTTTCCTTTGTTTCCCTCTCAATTTTCTCTATGCCTGTTCTGTAGGCCTGAAATGGTTCTGGGATCACCATTTGCTCCATGGCTCTGATATATCATTCCTTCCAATGTGAGCCTGGATAGTAAGCCACTGCAAGCAATTTACCCATAGGACTATCAGTAATGATTTAAACTGATCCATAGATCTCAGGTTTTTAGGTCGGTAGATGCATTACAGAAACAAGCCTGATGTTATCCTGTTCCCAGCACAGGAGCAGCAAGGTCAGCACAGCTGTACTTGCTGGAGTCAGTGTAGTCAGCTCACATCACTGATCAAACATGGGCTTTCCTGATGTGTATGGCTCAGTTTTATACAGCTCAGTGTCTTTGTAAACTTATCCATCTGGTCAAATTCCAACTGAATGTATTCCTGGAGGTGTCTTCAAATGATCTCCCAAACTGTCCACCCATTCCCACATTCCAATCAATAATAGCCAAACTCATTACCCTCGGGACACACCAAATTCCCACTATCAATTAGGCAGTGAGAAATATTTCGTGCCCTGATTGGATGATAAGTGATTATCGGATCAATAATCACATTTCTAATCACTGCTTAGAAGTAACAGAGAGTTCAAAGGAGAGGAAACTAATGCTTTTTTATTGGCCCATAGTTGTTTGCAGTAGGCTCTAGAAGTTAAGTCTTCATTTTCTGAGACCAAGAGAGTCCGAAAGAATTTGCAACCCAACCGCCAGGGAATATTTTATCCTTTAAAATGGTTTTTGTATAGAGTCATAGAGGTTTACAGCATGGAAACAGGCCCTTCGGCACAACTTATAAATGCTGCCCTTTTTTAACTACTAAGCTAGTCTCAATTGCCCACATTTGACCCATACCCCCTATATCCATCTTACCCATGCAACTGTCTAAATGTTTTTTAAAAGACAAAATTGTGCTTGCCTTTATTATTGCCTCTGGCAGCTCGCTCCAGACACTCACCACACTCTGTGTGAAAAAATTGCCCCCCTGGACTCTTTGGTATCTCTCACCTCCCATCTTAAACGTATGACCTCTAGTTATAGACTACTTTACATTTTGGAAAATATATTGACTATCTAGCTGATCTATGCCCCTCATTATTTTGCAGACCTTTGTAAGATCACCCCTAAGCCTTCTATATTCTGGAGAAAAAGGTCCCAGTCTATCTTGCCTCTCCTTATAACTCAAGCCATCAAGCCCTGGTAGCATCTGAGTAAATTGTTTCTGCACTCTCTCATTCAATAATATCCTTTCTACAAAAGGGGACCAGAACAGTACACAGCATTCCACGTGTGGCCTTACCAATATCTTGTACAACTTCAACAAGACATTCAAGCTCCTTGATTCAATATACTGACCAATGAAACCAAGCATGCCAATGCCTTCTTCACCATTCTGTCCACCTGTGACTTCATTTTCAATGAGCTATGAACCTGTACCCCAAGTTTGCTTTCTTCTATAACTCTCCCTAATGCCCTACCATTAACTGAGTAAGTTATGCCCCAGTTTGATCCACCAAAATGCATCACCTCACATCTATCTAAATTAAACTCCATCTGCCATTTATCAGCCCACTGGCCCAATTGATCAAGATCCAATTGCAATCCTAGAAAACCTTCTTAACTGTCATTGTTTTGGGAGAATCCCGACCATGGTGTTGGGATTAAAATATTAGAATGGATAGCTGACAGTCCAGTTAACAGGGAACTGAGAGCCAGGATAATGAGATCATTTTGAGATAATGTAACTAGTTGAATGCCACTGGGATTAGTGCCTATATTTTTGCCTTGGATGCAGGGACGAACTGCTTTGTATCCAAATTTGCTGATAATAACTGTAATGGGAAAACAAGCTGTGGGGAGGAAACAAAGAGTCAAAAGCAAGGTATGGATATATGTTAAATGAGTGGGAAGAATATTGGAATATTGAAATTTAGGAAAATATCAGGTTGTCCACATTGGCAAAATTTTTCCGACATTCCCCGGTGGGCGCTTCCAGTCCCATTGAAGGCGAACCTCCAGCCACGGATTCCCCAGTAGCAGAGAATGTGAACAAAGGTGGAAGGACTGGAAGATCCTGTCACTGGCCAACAGTGGGCTGCCTTTGCCAGTGCAAAATGCACCATAGGGAGCACACTGAAAACCTTTGACAGGAAGAGTAAAAAAGCAGAGGATGATTTAAATGGAGAGTGTGAGGAATGTTGTGGTGCAGTGTGATCTTTGTGTCTTTCTATGTGTATCACAAAAAAATCAGCATGCAGCTACAGCAGGTGATTAAGAAGGAAAACAGAATGTTGCCTTTTATTGGAAAGAAAATGGTATATATAAGTAGAGAAACCTTGCTGCAACTATGCAGGTCATTGTTGAAACTACACCGAGAAGACTGCGTGCTGTTTTGGTCACTCTACTTGAGGAGGGATATATTTACATTGGAAGCAGATCAGAGAAGATTTATTCAGCCAGTTCCAGGGAGGGATGGGCTGTCTTAATGAGGAAAGGTTAAACAGTTTGAGTCAATTCTCACAGGAGTTTGGAGAAATGAGAGGTGACTTTATGAAATGAGAGGGCAGCACAGTAGCACAGTGGTTCGCACTGCTGCTTCACAGCTCCAGGATTCGATTCCTGGCTCAGGTCACTATCTGTGTGGAGTTTGCACGTTCTCCTCGTGTCTGTGTGGGTTTCCTCCAGGTACTCGGGTTTCCTCCCACAGTCCAAAGATGTGCGGGTTAGGTTGATTGGCCATGCTAAAAAAATTGCCCCTTAGTGTCCAGGGATGTGTAGGTCAGAGAGATTAGTGGGTATAATATGTTGGGATATGGGGGTAGGGCCTGGGTGGGATTGTGTTTGGTGCAGACTCGATGGGTCAAAGGGCCTCTTTCTGCACTGTAGGTTCTATGATTCTATGATTTATTGAGACAAGGAGAATTCTGGAACAGCAAGACAGGGTAGATGCTGAGAAGCTGTTTAGGTAATCTAGAATCTAGCATAGTTTCAAAGTAAGACTCTTCCATTTAAGATGGAGATGAAGAGGAACTTCTTTTCTAAGTGTGTTAGTGTATGGAATTATCTTCACCTGTGAGCAGTGGAGGTTGGCTCATTAATATATTTAGGGTTGAATTGGACAGATCTTTGATTGCCAAAGGAGTCAAAGGGCAAATGGGGATAGAAAGGAAAGTAGAGTTGAGGCTGCAATAGATCATCATGATCTTATCAAATGGTGGAGCAGACTCAAGAAGCCGAATGGGTCTATCGCTGCTGCTATTCCTGATGACCTTTTGTTATAGTTTCACCTATTCTTATCCTGGTTGAATTCATCAAATGTGTGATTTATATCTGGTCAGCAAAGTGGATCACTTTCTGACTATTTTAATGTCAATTGCCACACTGATTTATTATTACAGAGATTATACATGGAGCCTGTGAGATGTAGCCATAACTTGTCAAAACTCTGTTACTCATCATGTTGCATTATGCGTTTGTTTGATGTTCCAGTGAGGAAATCTTGAGATTTATGTTTAAACATGAACCATTTGTTGTTAACATTTAACTACGTACAGATCCCAGCTATAACCCAGGGATGTGTGGTGCTGCTCCATGCACGTTGGTCCTTTCCAAAGTGTTCTTTCTAGATTGTTCTCTCAGTCCATTACCGTATAACTCTTTAAATCTTACTGTGCATGGATCTATCCTCGAGTGCCATGTTAACCCTTGCAGTGCCAAGCACCTTAACATTACAATGACACACAGTCACTGGAACGTATTCCTGGAGGTTCCATCACATGACTGCCAGCCTCCAAATGCCCATCCTCACCCTCTCACGATTGGTCACCACACCCACTCAAATTCACTACACACAGCTTTCCCATGGTCATTATCCATTTTTCCAATTCTTCTGTGTGATCCCATAGGAAATCATCCAAATGCATTATAAAAATTCCACCTAATTTTCCTTTCGTTTTCAGTAAAACATTGCTTGATCTGCTTTTAGCTGGATGCACCAGTCTTCAGTTATATTGATCATAGTAAAATACCAAACCCTTGATGCATCAGTCAACCTATATACACACGAATTTAATTTCCACAAATGTCCCTGTGTATGACCTGCTCCTTTGGGTGGCCTCAAAAAACTTTTCTTTGAAATTTTTCACTCTGCAGAAGTGCTGCTTTGATGTCAATTGATATACAGATCCAATTATGAGTTGCTAGAACAGCAAAATAAAAAAATTCAGTGTCACTTTTCCTGCTGTGGGTGAATCAACCCTAATGTCTCTCCCATCCAAATGTTCCTCATACCTACAAACTACTAATCTGGCTTTCGCTTTATACGGTCCATCTTGTAAAACTTTCTCTGTGCAAACCCACCTATGGGATAAAGCAGGCTGCCTTTCATCTGGTACCTTTGTTTACACCCCAAACTCCTTCCAACTGTCCAACTCCCTTTGTTTGGCCTCCCTTACTTCCATGAGCTCCATTTTGTTTGCAGCTGTCAATATTCCCTTATTATGGGGGCTTCTGCTCCTATTCCTGTCATTGGTTTGATTCCTAGCCTGCCTCATTAAACTCTGGCCTCTACTGCCCTATCTGTTTCTGTCAGGCTTTGGTCACAGATTCATGACTTATTCCTGGGTTCACAAAGTCTTGCTATCTCATCTTCAGGACTTAGGTCTCGTTTTGTTTCCATCTGTCCACTCCACCCCATTTTTCCAATCTATAGCTTTGAATTCTGTCCTCATTCTTGTATGTTGAGCCTGTGTTTGTACTTTCCTGAGCCTTTCCTGTTTCCCCAGTTATAGTAGCCTCCCTCTAGTCTCTTGAGCCTTTGGGTATGTATGATACCACTGTGCCTACTGGGTAGCTGAACCTTTGAAGTAGCAGCTTTATCCCTTGCTTCACTGGTACTTTGTTGATCATCAGATTCCCTCTGCTCATCATAATAACTCAGGGTATGTGCACTTCTGCATCTTGCTCAGATGCTCCATCTTCATACCCAAGTCCAACTACTCTCGAAGAGTGGGTTCGCACTGTCCGGTTACCATGTTGTACTATAACTACCTTGCTGTCTGTTCCTATTACTTTCTGGGCCCTTTCCACTCTGTTTTGCCTTCTCTTTTATAATGGACTCTACCTCCTTTCTCAAAGTATAACCCCGATGGTCTTATGCAATTCCTTAGGGCCCTTCTTATCCGTTCTGAAACCCCAGCCTGAATGAAGGCCTTTCTCTCTGCATGCATAGCATTCAGTTCTTCAGAAAACATGGAGCAAATGCTTGTTCTTTCTGGCACTGGGGGATCATCTGTTAATACTGATGGCAACTTTGGATTTCTCCTGTATACCAACTGATATGGGCTATAGCCCCCCTACCACTTGTAATGAATTTTTCGCATGCACTCCCCATGTTAATGCAAGTGGCAATTTACATCCCACTTGATCCACCAAAATTTTATGCAGCATGTCATCTATAACTATGTGATTCCTTTCACAGAGGCCATTGCTGAATGGGCTCTCTGCTGCAGTGTCCATTATTGCAAGACTTAAATTTTTGCACATATCTTGAAACTCATCATTTGTGAATTTGCCCCCATTGTCTGTCAAAAATTGAGACAGTGCCCCCAATCCTGTTTGAATCCAGTGGTCGTAATTTTATCTATAATGGTCTTTTTATCTTTGCTATAAACCACTGTGGATACGCTAAACCGGGTGGCCATGTCCACAAATTGCAAAAGATAGATGCCTATGTCCTTGTCCCATATCTTTAGATCCATTGCCACTATATCATTGAAATCTCGTGCTAATGGTAGACTCACAACTGGATGGGGAGGTGTCCTTCTATATTTTATACTAATTTCACACTGGTCTGATATTTGTTCCATGAGATCATTATATCCTTTGTCCAGCACACCTGCATCTTGCAGCAGTGCTCACAGTCTGTGTGGTGCTGGATAAGCAAACTGCTTATGGAGTTTCAGAATCATCTTCTTTTTGTCCAGCATGCTGTTATCTGTTTGTGACATTAATGCCTCATGAATCCTTTGGCCTGATGATTTCTGTTCACTTAAAGGTAGACAATAATGGCCAGATCTTGTAAAATGTAGGTTCACAGTTTCCCCAAACACCACAGCTTTATCCTGTTTCAAGTTGATGGCCATCTGACCTTTCTTCATTGCAGGCCTGCCTAACAACAAAAGTATATCACTGGAAACAGCATATGTTGCTATAAATAAACTGATTCCTGCAATCTTACAGGGAAGTATCACCCTTTTGGAGGATGTTAGAGTGTTGTCATCTCCAAATCTAAAGCAGGTGGAACTATCATGTTCTTTTACTTTCTTTTAGTCTTTATAATCAGGAGACTCTAAATAAACAATGTAGCTAATCTTGGCTGCAGACAATGGATGTACATCCACTATCTAAAACAGCACTGTTGAAAGAGTCTATCATTAGGCTGTTCATTTCACGACTCAACTTTTCTGCCACCAGAACAATGCCTTCCTGGTCTTTATCCTCATCATTGTTAGTTTCCACGTGTGTCACATGTGGTTTCAAAGACACAATTTCTTCTTTTCGGGCAGTTCACAATGTAGTGGTATGGGAAACCACACTGGAAACAGCAATTCACAATCCCTCTAGCATTCCTTTGATTTAAATGGCTTTTATCAGTATCCCATTTCCCCATTTTCAAATTGGTTATAACTGTTTTCAACACTAGATCTGTTATCAACGTAACTGTCTCTGTTTAAAGACCTTCCTGTACCATTTGGTCTGACAGGCGTTTGAGTCACCATTGACTTCTCTGTTCTGGGCACTATGGCATTCCGATCTTCATTGAACAAGGTGGCAGAGAAGGGTTGTTTCCAGAAAAACTTTTTTAATGATGCTGCCATTTGATCAAAGAGGGGCTCTGTTGCCCTGAATTGTATTCCAGTCATGACTAGAAGAGTATCCATATGTAAATATGTATGTAAATGGCTAGTCCAGTTCAGTTTCTGACCAATGGTAACTCCCAGGATGTTGATAGTGGGGATTCTACAATAGTAATGCCATTAAGTGTCAAGAGACAAAGACTAGATCCTCTCTTGTTGGCAATGGACTATACCTGACAATTGTATTCCATTTCCAAGTGCCTAAAATTCTAATTTACTCCAATACCTGAGTTATATTTGCTTTTGTTCCTGGATAACATTAAGCTGTAATTTACTGGCTCCCCAATATTGCATTTGGGGAGTACCCCAAAGGTGCACTGAGAATCTCACTTGGATTTTCCCAGATAAGGCTTTATGTAGCATTTGTCTGGAAGTGCTACCTTCCTTTAGATATTTGGGATGCTCTCAGAACCATCTGATAAACAATTTAGATCACTTACTTTGGATGCTTTTGCCAGTTTTAACCAATAATATCCTGACAGAGTGAAGATTTAATTCTGGAACTCCACACCATGACTAATCAAATCCCCGGCAACCACCCCCTCTACAATGCGACCCCATCCCCTCAGCCTAACAGGATGTCCCAACTAGGGGGCGGTCACTCCTCCCCTAATATGATTCCAACAAGGACACAGGCACCCTGAAGCCCAGGAATGGACCCAACCTGAACTCCTCACATCTGGACCACTCAAATCCATGCACCTACCTGGACATTTACCTTCTCTCTCGCCTGTCAGGTTCATGGGCCCTATAAACTAACCTGCTTTCTGGCAGTCAGTGTAGTATAAAAGGGGGCATGACTTCCCTAAGTTCACTGGAGTTGCCTTGCATAGGGGCCTTTGGTGGCTGCAGGCTCCAAACACATCCAACCCCGGCCAGTGGAGGATTCAACAACGTTTTCCAGAGCGGGTAAGTGCACTTTAAATTCTTGTAATTCCAACAGGCCAGAACTTTACATCACTGGGTGGAAGTTCTGGATGTTGAAATATATATAATAATGTGTCCGATGTTACTCAGTTGATATATGATGTCTCTGTGTCAGAACATTGTGGGTTCAAGTGAAACTCAAGATGATTGAACACAAACTCTAGGCAGTTACTGTGTACACTGCTGAGGGAATGCTGTTCTGTTGGAGATCTCGCCTTTCAGATGAGCTATTCAATCAATTCAGTGGATGTCAAAGATTCCAAAATAATTCTGTTATAATTTGTGTCTGGCTTGTCCCAAGCAACATTGGGTAATTTTTCAAAAAGGGAAACGTGTGTATGAGCAATGTTGGACTCAATCAAATTAAAACTGGAAAGACATCAGAAAATATGGAATGTCGTGTCTTAGCGCTTTCAAAGAAAAACATTTAGCCCTTAGATTCTAACACACCATCGAAACTTCACAGTAAATACGCAAGCACAGTCACATATATCTCTGGTAAATGTTTATTAAGGGTCTGAACTAATAAGACAGTGCACTGACTGTTAACATTTGAGTGACCCTAAGATTAATGAGACTGGTTATTTGCTTTTCTTATTTGTTACGGTTAAACCAAGGGAAACAGGATCCTCTAACATAACAGTGACTTTCAGGCCTTTTGCCTCCAGGATCTGCAAGTGCTCCATTTCTCTGATTGATTTCTTGTTAAACAAGCCATCATTTTCCTCCTTCTGGAGCATGGCTTGGTACAGGCTGTCATCCAGTGTTATTTTGCTTTCTCGAATGCTCAAGATACACACTGGAGGGTCTGAATCACTGATGATGGGTGGTTTGTAGAAGAGTACCACCAGTTGCTCATCACCACACTGGTAGCTGATAAGCCCTGCACAACCTCCATCTGGACTTTCTGTGAAAGTAATTTTCTTCTCTTCCCCCATTTCAACAGGCTCCAGTGGTGACATTGCCTTTCCAGTCACAATAAAAAGCCTACGAACAAGGACATTCATTCAACGATTTAACATTGTTGAAATAAGAGAATTCATAATAAAATAAAACAGAATTTTTTTCATCATCATGTCATTGATCTTGTATGCAGTAAGGGAGGTACTTGAGGCAAAGCCCATTTACTTGGGCCTCCATCGCTTTACTCATCCATCAACATTTCTGACTCATTTGGGGATTGGGTGCATGAGCTGTGGAAATGAGGTCAATTCTCCCATAGTTTCCTCAACAACACTGGGCCACTGGGGTGCCTGAGGAATAGGCCATTGAAGGCTTTCCAATTGTAAGAGGCCAGGCTCTTGCACTACCAATCATTCAAAGAGATTGATTCTGGGACAGAAACTGGCCCACTTAACAAAGGAAGCATTCCCTCTGGATACCCCACTACTTCAGTGTGCACCGATTCTGAATTTCCTGTGTTTTGTGCCCAGTGATCCCAGTAATGAATTAGCACCAATTCCACGCAGTCATGTATGTCCAATCCCAGGAATTGGGATGGATCCACTCCACATTCGTGGGTGACTGAAGCTCTGCCTTTCCCAGAATCCCCAGCCCCATCAATCAACAATTCCCAAGTTAAACAGGATTAGATAGACAGGATTTATTCCCACTTGGAAATAAGTGGACGTATAAGTGAGAGGCAACACGGTTTTGTGGAGGGGAGGTCATGTCTCACAAACTTGATTGAGTTTTTCGAGGAAGTGATGAAGATGATTGATGAGGGTGGGGCAGTGGATATTATCTACACGGACTTCATTCAGGCCTTTGATAAGGCAGACTGTGAAGTCGCATGGAATCAGAGGTGAGCTGGCAAGGTTGACATAAAACTGGCTCGGTCAAAGAAGTCATGATGTGGAGATGCTGGTGTTGGACTGGGGTAAACACAGTAAGAAGCCTGACAACACCAGGTTTAAGTCCAACCAATTTATTTGATAGTAAATTTACAAGCTTGAGGTTTGCCCCTTCATCAGGTGAATGGAGAGTTCTGGCCTCAGACAGAGCATATAACAGCACAGACAGTTTACAAATTACTGATTAGAATGCGAGTATTTACAACTAACCTGCTATTCAAGTTTTGAAGAGGCCGACAATGTGAGTGGAAGGAGCATTGAGCACAAGTTAAAGAGATGTACCTTCGGGTAAGCATTCTCCAAGGCGGCCTTTACGACACATGACAGCGCAGAGTCGCTGAGCAGAGACTGATAGCCAAGGACGGTCTCAACAGGGATCTTGGGTTCATGTCCCACTATCTGTAACCCCCATGACTTGCCTGGGTTTGCAAAACCTCACTTACTGTACTGTCTGGAGACAATACACATCTCTTTAACCTGTGATCAGTGCACCTTCCACTCACATTGTCGGCCTCTTTAAGACTTGAATAGCAGGTTAGTTGTAAAGACTTGCATTCTAATCTGTAAACTGTCTATGCTGTTATATGCTCTGTCTGAGGCCAGAACTCTCCATTCACCTGAAGAAGGGGCAAACCTCGAAAGCTTGTGAGCATACTATCAAATAAATTGGTTGGACTTAAACCTGGTGTTGTCAGACATCTTACTCGGTCAAAGAAGACAGAGGGTAGCAGTGGAAGGGTGCATTTCTGAATGTAGGGCTGTGACATTTGGTGTTCTTCAGGGATCAGTGCTGGGAACTTTGCTGTTGTAATATATGTAAATAATTTGGAGGAAAATGTAAATGGATTGATTAGTAAGTTTGTGGACGGCACAAAGGTTGGTGGATTTGCAGATAGCAATGAGGACCATCAGAGGATAGACAGGATATAGATCAATTGGACACTTGGGCGTAGAGATGGCAGATGGTGTTTAATCCGGATAAATGTGAGGTAGTGCATTTTGGAAGGTCTAATACAGATAGAAAATATACAGTAAATGGCAGAGTATTGATAGGCAAAGGGATCTAGGTGTACAGGTACACAGGTCACTGAAAGTGATAATGCAGGTGGAGAAGGTAGTCAATAAGGCTGATGGTTTGTTTCCCTGCATTGACCAGGGTACTGAGTTTAAAAATTGGCAAGTCATGTTGCAGTTTTATAGAACCTTAGTTCTGCCGCACTTGGAATATAGTGTTCAATTCTGGATGCCACACAACCAGAAGGATGTGGAGGCTTTGGAGAGATTCATCAGGATGCTGCCTGGTATGGAGGGCATTAGCTATGAGGAGACCCGATCCTCTACACTAGTAGAGAATCCCACCCTCCCACCTCCTCTAACCTAATTATAAGTGTGGGGAAGTTTTTTTTATTATATTTTTTATTTTTCTGCTGGTAATTGCTTCAGGGATGGCAGTTCAGGCAGTAAGCTGCATCTCCTGTGGGATGTATGTGGTGAGGGAATCTAGTAGTGTTTCAGGTGATTTTACTTGTAGGAAGTGTGTTAGATTGCAGCTTCTGGAGGAGCGTGTAAAGGAGCTGGAGGTGGAGTTAGAGGAACTCCGCATAATTCGGGAGGCGGAGGTGGAAATTGATAGGAGTTATAAGGAGATTGTCACTCCTAGAAATGAGTCTTGGGTCACTGCCAGGAAGAGGGGAAAGAAGCAATTGGGGGGACAATCCCCTGGGGCTGTTCCCCTCCAAAATAGGTTTTCGGTCCTGGAGGCTACAGTTGAGGAGGAATCAACTGGGGATAGCCAAAGGGAGCAGGCTGCTGGGGGTGAGCCTAGTGTGAAAGCTCAGGTGGTTAGGGGATGTAAAAGATTGGGCCTCGTGATTGGGGACTCCACAGTTAAAGGGACAGATAAGAGAGTTGGAAGTAAAGGTAGGGACTCAGGGCTGGTGTGTTGCCTACCAGGGGCTGGGGTCCGGGATGTATCAGAAAGGGTATTCAGGACTCTTAAGGGAGAGGGAGATCAACCCCAAGTTATAGTTCATGTGGGGACACATGACATAGGGAGGTTAAGGGAAGGGGATATTAAGCAGAGATTTATGGAGTTGGGGTGGAAGCTAAAGGCCAAGTCAGACAGAGTGGTTATCTCCGGACTCTTGCCTGTGCCACGGGATAGTTTAGAGAGGAATAGAGAGAGGGAAAGTTTGAACTCGTGGCTGAGGGGTTGGTGCAGGAGGGAGGGGTTCAGGTACTTGAGCAATTGGGGCTCATTCTGGGGAAGGTGGGACCTCTATAAGAGGGATGGTCTACACCTGAATCAGAGGGGGACCAATATCCTGGGGGCTAAATTTGCTAAGGCTATGCAGGGAGGTTTAAACTGATTCGGAGGGGGGGTGGGATGCTGAGTAGAGGGGTTGAAAGTGAGGGGGGCATAGATGGGGACTGCAATGCACAGCATCGCAGGGGTGGGGTGGAGCAGGGTTTGAAATGCGTATACTTTAATGCGAGGAGTATTCGCAATAAAGTGGATGAACTTGCAGCGTGGATCAGTACCTGGGACTTTGATGTTGTGGCCATTTCAGAGACATGGATAGAGCAGGGGCAGGAATGGTTGCTGCAGGTCCCGGGGTTCAAATGTTTTAGTCGGAGTAGAGAAGGAGGTAGGAGGGGGGGAGGGGTAGCATTATTGGTCAGGGATTGTATCACAGTGTCAGAGAGGAAGTTTGATGAGGACTTGTCTGTTGAGGTAGTATGGGCGGAGATTAGAAATAGGAGAGGAGAGGTCACCCTGTTGGGAGTCTTTTATAGACCTCCTAAAAGTTCTAGAGAGGTTGAGGAAAGGATTGCGGAGACGATCCTGGTTAGGAGTGATAGTAATAGGGTAATTGTTATGGGGGATTTTAACTTTACTAATATTGATTGGAATTGCTATAGCTCTAGCTCGTTAGAGGGGTCAGTTTTTGTGCAAAGCGTGCAGGAAGGTTTTTTGACTCAGTATGTAGATAGGCCAACTAGAGGTGAGGCTATATTGGATTTGGTGCTGGGAAATGAGCCAGACCAGGTGCTAGACTTGGAAGTTGGTGTGCATTTTGGTGATAGTGACCACAATTCGGTTACGTTCACCTTAGTGATGGAAAGGGATAGGCATGAACCTCGGGCTAGTGGTTTTAGCTGGGGGAAGGGTAATTATGAGGCTATTAGGAGAGAATTAGGAAGCATAGGTTGGACTAGGAGATTACAGGGACTGGGAGCGTCTGAAATGTGGAGTTTTTTCAAGGAGCAGCTACTGCGAGTCCGTGATAGGTATGTCCCTGTCAGGCAAGGAGGAATTGGTAGGGCTAGGGAACCGTGGTGCACCAAAAAAGTTTTTTCGTTGGTTAAGAGGAAAAAGGAGGCTTATGTTCGGATGAGACGTGAGGGCTCGGGTAGTGCACTAGAAAACTTTAGATTGGCTAGGAGGGAGTTGAAGAGTGAGTTAAGAAGGGCTAAAAGAGGACATGAGAAGACTTTGGCTGATAGGGTTAAGGAGAATCCTAAGGCGTTCTATAGGTATGTCAAGAACAGAAGGTTGGTTAGGGCAAGATTAGGACCAGTTATAGACAGCAGAGGGAAGTTATGTGTGGAACCGGAGGAGATTGGAGAGGCATTGAACCAATATTTCTCTTCGGTGTTCACGCAGGGGGACATGGATATAGCTGAGGAGGACACTGGGTTGCAGGGGAGTAGAATTGACAGTGTTGCAGTTGATAAGGAGGATGTGCTAGATATTCTGGAGGGTCTGAAAATAGATAAGTCCCCTGGTCCGGATGGGATTTACCCCAGGATTCTCTGGGAGGCAAGAGAAGTGATTGCTGAGCCTCTGGCTCTGATCTTCAGGTCGTCGTTGGCCTCTGGTATAGTACCGGAAGATTGGAGGTTAGCGAATGTTGTCCCATTGTTTAAGAAGGGGAACAGAGACTTCCCTGGGAATTATAGACCGGTGAGTCTCACTTCTGTTGTGGGCAAGGTTTTAGAAAAAATTATCCGGGATAGGACTTATAGTTATTTGGAGAGTAATGAATTGATTGGAGATAGTCAGCATGGTTTTGTGGCGGGTAGGTCGTGCCTTACTAACCTTATTGAGTTTTTTGAGAAAGTGACCAAAGAGGTGGATGGGGGTAAGGCAGTGGACGTGGTGTATATGGATTTTAGTAAGGCGTTTGATAAGGTTCACCATGGTAGACTTCTGCAGAAAATGCAGATGTATGGGATTGGGGGTGATCTAGGGAATTGGATCAGGAATTGGCTAGCGGATAGGAGACAGAGGGTGGTGGTTGATGGTAAATATTCATCATGGAGTTCGGTTACGAGTGGTGTGCCTCAGGGATCTGTTTTGGGGCCATTGCTGTTTGTAATTTTTATTAATGATCTGGATGAGGGTATAGTTGGGTGGATTAGTAAATTTGCTGATGACACCAAAGTCGGAGGTGTGGTAGATAGTGATGAAGGGTGACATAGTTTGCAGGAAGACTTAGACAGGTTGCAGAGCTGGGCCGAGAGGTGGCGGATGGAGTTTAATGCGGAGAAGTGTGAGGTAATTCACTTTGGTAGGAATAACAGATGTGTCGAGTATAGGGCTAACGGGAGGACTTTGAATAGTGTGGATGAGCAGAGGGATCTAGGTGTATGTGTACATAGATCCCTGAAAGTTGGGAGTCAAGTAGATAAGGTTGTTAAGAAGGCATACGGTGTCTTGGCGTTTATTGGTCGGGGGATTGAATTTAGGAGTCGCAGTGTCATGTTGCAACTGTACACAACTCTGGTGCGGCCGCACTTGGAGTACTGTGTGCAGTTCTGGTCCCCACATTACAGGAAGGATGTGGAGGCTTTGGGGAGGGTGCAGAGGAGGTTTACCAGGATGTTGCCTGGTATGGAGGGGAGGTCCTATGAGGAGAGGCTGAGGGATTTGGGGTTGTTTTCGCTGGAAAGAAGGCGGCTAAGAGTGGATCTTATTGAAACATATAAGATGATTAGAGGTTTAGATAGGGTGGATAGTAATAGCCTTTTTCCTCTGATGGAGAAATCTAGCACGAGGGGGCATGGCTTTAAATTAAGGGGTGGTAGTTATAGGACGGATGTCAGGGGTAGGTTCTTTACCCAGAGGGTGGTGAGGGAATGGAATGCCCTGCCTGCTGCAGTTGTAAATGTGCCTAGTTTGGGGGCGTTTAAGAGATCCGTGGATAGGTTTATGGACGAAAAGGGATTGGTTTAGGTTAGTGGGTCATTGTTTTGTAACTGGTCGGCGCAACATCGTGGGCCGAAGGGCCTGTTCTGCACTGTAATGTTCTATGTTCTATGTTTTTTTAAACTTGGTTTGTTCTCACTGGAGCAACGGAAGTTGAGAGGAGACCTGATATAAGTCTACAAGATTATGAGAGGCATGGATAAAGTAGATAATCAGAAGCGTTTTCCCAGGGTGGAAGAGTCAGTTACTCGGGGTTTAATGTGTGATTTGCAGGGTTTAAAGGAGATGTACAAGGCAGATTTTTTACTCAGAGAGTAGTGGGTGCCTGGAACTCATTGCCGGGAGACGTAGTGGAAGAGGATGCGGTAGTGACTTTTAAGGGGTGTTTTGACAAGTACATGAATAGGATGGGAATAGAGGGGTATGGTCCCTGGAAGGATAGGGGGTTTTAGTTAAGTCGGGCAGCATGGTCGGTGCAGGTTTGGAGGGCAAAGGGCCTGTTCCTGTGCTGTAATTTTCTTTGTTCTTTGTTCCTTCAAAGTCCTTCAACGATGGGGAACTGTGTGAGCTTATACAATGTTATGTTGTCATCTCCGATGTTAAACATGCCGGAGATTATTTTAACATGGGTATTAATACAATTGATCCAAGTCTGCTCAACTTCCACACTTGTAATTTTCCGTACAGTTCACTCCCACCTTAGACAGGAAACACTGAGCTCCGTGTCCTACTGCCCTGGCTGAGATTGGATAGCAGAGTGCAGACAGGGAACTGAACTGGAGAAGTGGTCTGTCTGACTCTGAGCCAATGTGAGCAGTGTATTTTACTCAGTGCTGTTCAATATTGTTTCAGGAGGGGAAAGAAGGCCAGGAACTGGAAGAAAATACTTACTGTGGATCAGTCAGCGTGATGGTCTTGGTGTCATTTTTGACATAAATGTGGGCAGGAATGTCACCAGCCTGCTTTCTGTAATAGAGAATACACAATAAGTGTCAGATACAATAGAAATTAGAAGGATCACTCATTCCCTGGTTGTAGGGTTGCTAACCCTCTGGGACTGTCCTGAGATTTGTCGAACTGAAGATCAATCTTGTAGAAGCTGGCAGTCACGCAGTGGAACCTCCAGGAATGCGTTTCCACTATTGTTGACAAATGCACCTGGTGGATATATTTATGAAAGTGTCAAACTGATTGGTTTGATTGACCTCAGCAATACAGAACTGTGTAAGGGTGTAAAAACTGTCCTTGCTGTAACAGTGCTGGGAGCAGAATAAAATCAGCCCGGGCTCTTAGTCTGGCTGGCTAATCATTGATCAGTGCTGGAACATTCATTTCTATGAATATTGTCTAAAAACAGTGGTGACAGCACCTTTATTATGTTGCTTGTGGACACTAATTGTCCATGCTGACATTTATACCTGACTCAATGGAGAAAATGATGCCCATGGACTCTATAGTACATTCTAATCTCTGCTCCCCAATTAGCCCATGAAGGTGAATTATGTGTTTCATATTTTAACCCGAATTAAGATCAAGCAGCTTGACATTGATAAGGAATTGAACCTGGAATTTACATGGACAGTACTAGTTAGTTGGTCTCAGATATGGTCTCAAAGTTACATAATGAGGGCAATTCTTCCAGCCTGCTGCACTGCTCGAGTGCTGTCCTCCTGGCACTGCCCACTGGGCATCCTGGCACTGCCCACTGGATGTTGGTCAATGTCAAGGGGGTGGGTCCTGAGGGGGTGGGGCCTACTAAGATTGTGAGGAAAGGGGTACCTGATGGGCACTTTGCATTAGCAATTGGTTGGAGAGGGAGGGAGGAGGATGGATATGGGGAGTTTCAGGCTGGGCATTGGGGCGGGTGGTCATGGTGGCTACTGGTCAGGAGGGCCACAAAGGCTGCCAATCAGGGACATGATCCAGGGAAGCAATTGAATACTGGCAATCAAGAGGCCGGTGATGGATTGCCAGTGCTCATGCACTGAATTCACCATTGACAGATCGACACATGCGCAATGGCCCACTCAGTGCACTGATGACAGTCTCTCCAGTAGTCCCTCTATGGCACACTGTGATGCACAGACTGCTGGAGATTGATTCAACTAAGCCCGCCCAAAAATGAGTGGAAAAAACCCTCCTATTCCTGTCTGTTGGGCCGTTAAGATTTTTTTGGGGAGAATCGCTCAATGCTCTATTTTGTTGAATTTCTTTCAGTCACTTAGATGGAAATCTGCCTTTATTCAGAGCTCAGTATCTTAATATAAACACTTTCTCAGTGAGCTTCACATAGGATGCAATTCTTATCACTTGTCATATCCTGCAAAACCAAATGTTATACTGACAACATATTGAAGATAAACTTTCCCTTAAATGTAGAACATAGTTAATACTTAATCAGCAATTTCCTGTTTCTGCTGAGTAACATTAAAACTCGTTGGAACAAACTTTGTGATTTTTTTTCCCCATAACTACAGTCCTGCAAGATCTTGAATGGAAAGTAGCTGCTAGATAAAGGAGTCCCAGGTCTAATATCTGTGCAAATCCGCAAAATCAAAAAACATTCTATCATTTGTCATGAAATAAATCAGCAAGCAATCTGTTTTGCTGCTGTCATAAATCATTAATTTAAAGAATTCTGTCTGGACAAGGATACAGTGAAAATTGAACATATGAAGCTTGACTTGCACCTTGTCAATTACTATTCACTTCAAAGGATGAAACTGCACTGAAGCTAAATGTACAGAACATACTTACCCTAGGTCAACCTTCGTAATGCTTTATATTGGGCCACTTTTGATGTTATAGTTGGTACTGATCCCAGTGGCAATCCATTAATTACGATTGCCATTCTCAGAATAGCCTCATTATCCTAACTCTCTGTTCCCTGTTAGTTAAACAATCAGCTATCCATGCCAATATAATAATAGCTTAGTATGGTAACTTTTTTATGTGGCAGCACCTCAAAAGCCTTTTCGAAAACAAAATATACTCCAGCTTCTGGTTCCAACACATGAAGCTGAAATAACCCTTTGTTTTTAACATAGAATCCCTACAGTGCAAAAGGAGGCTATGTGGCCCATGGTGTCTGCACTGACAGCAATCCCACCCTGGTCCTAACCTCAAAATCCCACACATTTACCCCACTAGTCCCTCTAATTGTTGCATCCCAGGACAGTAAGGAGCAATCTAGCATGGTCAATCCACCCAACCTGCACATTTTTGGACAATAAGGAGCAATTTAGCACGGTCATTCAACCTAACCAGCACATCTCTTAGACTGTGGGAGGAAACTGGAGCACCCAGAGAATTCCCATGCAGACACAGTGGGAAAAGGTGCAGACGGTGACCGAAGCCGGGAATTGAATCCAGATCCCTGGAGCTGTGAACTTTGAAACAATGATATGGACCAAGCTAAATGTTCCAGACATACTTACGTTGGGTCAGCCTTGATAGAGCGTGTTTGTGGGTCACTTGTGGGGATAGAACGACTGCAATTGTTGTAACTGACATAGGTAGTGTTTCCCATTCTGCTAGCCTGTAAAGGAGAATAGAAAGTTATCATCAGATACAAATGCAGTTTTAAAATCTAAAATGCTCCCTGATAGTAGGGTTGCAAACTCTTCAGGAATATTCTTAAGTCTCAGAAATTGAAGGTTGATCTGCAAGAATCGGCTGCATGCAATCTGGGGCCAGTAAAAAAAAATCATAGAATCCTAGAGTGCAGAAAGAGGCCCTTCGAGTCTGCACTGAACACAATCCCACCGACCGGGAGAGAGGCGGGGGGAGTGAAAATACTAATGAGAAAAGCATGGAGAAAGCAGGAAAAGATACTGGCAGCTCACATTAAAGTGAATCCAAACTCTTCTATTAGCAGATAAATAATAAAAGGGTGATAAAAGAGTCAGGCTGATTAGGGGTTTAAAAAAAAGGGATTTCCATGTGAAGGCAGGGGAAATGTGCCACTTTCCCCTTTCACAAACTCTTTGGAGCCAGATCGACCAGCAGTGTTGTATTTGACAGACGTCTGATGTGGGAGATGGCAATTTCACATCTTATGGCAAGCTGAACTCTGATTGTGAAGAGATGCTTCAGAAAGTAGTAATTATTTGACTCTTACCTGGCTCCTGGAAGTGTTGCTGCGATGCTTTGGCTCTGGATTCCTGTCTGATGTGCAGACTGAGGCTCACCATCTCTGGTTTTATATGTTTCAAACTAGCAATAGGATTAGTCTTTCAGCCAATCACAGTACAGTTACTTGGAATTTCAACATTATTTTTGATCAATTTTACAGAGAATGGGTGTTGCTGGCAAGGCCAATGTTTATCACCATTCTGGAATTTCTGTTTAAGAATGTGGTGATGAGTCAAGCAGAATCTATCTAACCAGTATGACAGCTGACCAGCTTTGGAGATTTGCTGTGTAGAGTCAGGTAATGAGTCCAATATCCAATCCTTGATAAGCTGCAATTTATTTCAGTTAAACACTGAGAAGACCAAAGTTTTTACCTTCAACCCCACCACAAACTCTGTGAACTCACCATCAATTCCATTCTGTTCCTTAAAGCAAGGAATCTGAAAGGAGAGGAGGACTGGAGAAAAACTCAGCAGGTCCAGCAGCCTCTATCAGGAGACCTGCTGAGTTTCTCCAGCCTCCTTTGTTCTTGTTCCATTCTGCTCCATGGTCACTTTGAGCCAGAATGCTGACAGTCTTGTCATCGAGTCTGACCCCGAGCTGAGCTTCAGTCTCTATTGCTGTACATCAAAAAGACATCTCCTTCCACCTCAGGCTTTGTAACAAAAATTGTGGATTTCCTGAGTGGCGGGTGATGTTAAAATTCTCTCTGGAGTGACAGCCTGACACTCGATTAACCGTGGAAGTGGAAAAGTTGGGTTCAGCTGCATTAATAACTTAGTAGTTGAATGACATTAGTCAATAACCTCAATCTGCTCCTGTCCGTGAGGTAAACTCAGTATTTTAAATCAATCCAATTCAGTTTTATTAATTTAAATTCAAAGCTTTGTCAAATGTTCTGCAAGATTGTTAAAGAGATTGACTTATGGGAATGACTCTGATACTCTGACCCCCCTTTGCCAATCGATGATGGTTTTGGACTGTTGTAGTTTGGAGTTTACAGTAACTATTGACCATTATGTCCTCTGCCTGCCAGACTGGGTTAAGAGGGATCTTTTCTCAGTGACTCATGCCCACCATGACCACAGTCCATTTTCAGGGGTTGAGAATGATTGTTCTCTGGAGCAGTGTACCTGGTGGCTGTGGTGAGTGTTTGATTTTACTTTGGAAGCTTTTGACTGCATTTCCGGTTCGCGGGATTTTTGTGAGTACTTTTTATTTCCGTAGTGGAAGTCAGGCTAGGGGCTAGTTGGGAAGGGAGAGCGGGGGGAATAAAAAGAAGGCGGTAATAGACAGCGGGCAGCGACGGGAGCAGGCAGCGGAGTCAGTGGGAGCAGAGTGAGAGCTGTAAGGGCTTTGGCTCGCTGGGCTTAGGCGAGAGCAGACATGGGCAAGGTGAGTTGCTGGTTCCATCTTTCCTGTGTTGCATTTCGGTACATATAATTCCAAGGGAGGTCAGGACATGGCAGGGGCTATGGGGAGGCGCTTTAGCTGTGTCAGGTGCAACATGTGGGAGTTCTTGGAGGCATCACGTCTCCCGAAGGCCCACATCTGCGTCTAGTGTTTAGAGCTGCAGCGTTTGAGGGCCCGGGTCAGGCAACTGGAGCTGCGATTAGAGGATGCATTTCTGGTTCGGGAGAATGAGGAGTTAATGGCTATGAACCATGAACAAGTGGAGGTCCCACGGCCTGGGGGACAGGATGGGTGGGTAACTGTTGGGAGGGGGAAGAGGAAGAAGAAGAATAGTCCTGGTCCAAAGACCACCCCAGTGGCCCCCCAAAAGGCATCGACAGGAGTACAAAAGGAAAGACAGGAGGGCCAGAATGACTCAGAGGGAAGGAAGGGGGCTGGCAATGAGATAGTGGTGGGGGATGGGAGGGTCAAAGGAATTGACAGGCGGTTCTGTGGGCAAAAGCGTGACTCCAGGATGATAATCTGCCTCCCTGGAGCAGGGGTACAGGATGTATCAGAGAGGATAGAGGGAGTTTTGAAGGGTGAGGGGACACAGGCTGAAGTAATTATACACATAGGAGAAAAGGACGTAGGAAGGCAGAGTAGGGGGGATGTACGTCGGGAATTTAGGGAGTTTGGGGCCAAGCTGAGGAGCAGGGCCTCCAGGGTGGCATTCTCTGGTCTGCTGCCTAGTACCAGCAGGGCTAGGAATAATGAGATCATGCAGCTGAATGCGTGGCTGAGGGATTGGTGCAAGGTAGAGGGCTTCACTTTTGTCGATCACTGGGAAGTATTTGTGAGAGAAGGGCACCTGTACAGGAGGGATGGGGAGCATTTGAATGGGAGGGGGACAAATATCCTAGCTGGGAGGTTAGCTGGAGTGTTTCGGCAGGGTTCAAACTAATATGGAGGGGGGGTGGGGATGAGAATGAGACTGATAGCTCAATAAAACTGGGATTGAGAGCGAGTTGGGTGACAGGGTAGGTTTGGGTGAAAGGAATAATATCAGGGGAAATGAGGATCCGAGCGGGTCTGGAAGGTTGGATTGCGTCTGTTTCAATGCGAGGAGTGTAACGGGTAAAACGGATGAGCTTAGGGCCTTGATGTTCGTGAGGAATTTAGATGTGGTGGCAGTAACGGAGACGTGGTTAAAGGAAGGGCAGGACTGGCAGCTGAATATTCCTGGGTATAAGTGTTTTAGGTGTGACAGAGGAGGGTTGAAGAGAGGTGGTGGGGTGGCGTTGTTAGTTAAGGAGCACATCACAGCAGTGCAGAGGGAGGACAATATGGAGGAGTTAGGGATTGAGTCGCTGTGGGTGGAATTGAGGAATAGAAAGGGAGCGATTACTATGCGAGGGGAATACTATAGGCCACCCAACAGCCCGAGGGCAGTGGAGGATGGCATTTAGAAAGACATTTTAGATAGATGCAGAATTAATAGGGTGGTTGTAGTGGGTGACTTTAATCTTCCTGGAGTGGATTGGAAGGTGCCTAGAGCTGGGGGTACGGATGGGGAGGAATTTGTAAAATGTGTGCTGTGTCCTTGGAGCAGTACATAACTAGCCCGACTAGGGAGGGGGCTATACTGGATTTAGTTTTGGGTAATGAGCCAGGCAGGTGGTTGAGGTTGCAGTAGGCGAACATGTGACTAACAGTGACCACAAGTCTGTCTCCTTTAGGATAAAAATGGAAAAGGATGAGTGCCATCCGAAGGGGAGGGTGCTGAACTGGGGGAAGGCGAGCTATAGCCGGATTAGGAAGGAGCTGAAGGACACTGATTGGGAGAGGTTGTTAGTGTGTAAGTCCACGGTTGGCAAGTGGGAGGCTTTCAAGGGCAAACTGATAATGTTGCAGGAACGACATGTGCCGGTAAAGAGGAAGGATGGGAAAGGCAGGATTAGAGAGCCGTGGATTACAGGGGATATTGAGGACTTGGTCAGGAAGAAGAGAGTGGCATATGTTAGGTCTAAATAACTGGGAATGGGGAGAGCGCTGGAGGAATATAGAGACAGCAGGAAGGAGCTTAAAAGGGGAGTTAGAAGGGCGAAAAGGGGGCATGAAATGGCTTTGGCTGATAGGATTAAGGAAAATCCAAAGGCATTTTACTCTTATATTAGGAACAAGAGGGTGGTTAGAGGGAAAATAGGTCCTCTTTGGGACAAAGGAGGGGAACTATGCATTGAGTCTGAGGGAATGGGGGAGAACCTGAATGAATACTTTGCGTCGGTATTCACGAAGGAGAGGGGCTTGGTGTCTTGTAATGTCTTGGAGGGAGCTGTAGATCAGTTGAAGGAAATATCCATTCCGAGGGAGGAAGTGTTAGGGTTTTTAGGTAGCATAAAAACTGATAAAGCTCCGGGGCCTGATGGTATTTATCCCAGGCTGCTTAGGGAGGTGAAAGATGAAATTGCTGGGCCTCTGACGCAAATCTTTGTCTCTTCTTTGGACACAGGTGAGGTCCCAGAGGACTGGAGGGTAGCTAATGTGGTACCGCTGTTTAAAAAGGGCAGTAGGGATAACCCTGGTAATTATAGACCAGTGAGTTTGACATCGGTGGTAGGAAAATTGTTGGAGAAAATTGTTAGGGATAGGATGTATAAGCATTTGGAGCGTTGCGATCTGATTAGGGATACGCAACATGGCTTTGTTCAGGGGAAGTCTTGCCTTACAAAACTGGTAGAATTTTTTGAGGAGGTGACAAAAACGGTTGACAATGGGCGAGCTGTTGATGTCATCTATATGGATTTCAGTAAGGCGTTTGACAAAGTCCCTCACGGTAGGCCGGTAGAAAAAGTTAAGGCACATGGGATACAGGGACAGGTATCTAGATGGATTGAAAACTGGCCAGGCAACAGGAGACAGAGAGTAGTAGTGGAAGGGTCCTTTTCTAGATGGAGGTCTGTCACCAGTGGTGTGCCGCAGGGCTTAGTACTGGGACCTCTTCTCTTCGTAATATATATAAACGACTTGGAAGAGGGCGTACGTGGTGTGATCAGCAAGTTTGCAGATGACACCAAGATGGCAGGATTGGCGGATACTGAGGAAGATTGTCAGGTGACACAGCAGGATATAGATAGGTTGGTATACTGGGCAGATAGATGGCAGACGGAATTTAATCCTGACAAATGCGAGGTGATGCATTTTGGAAGGAATAATGCAGGGAGGAGTTACATGATAAAAGGTAGACCGATTAAGAGTATAGAAATGCAGAGGGACCTGGGAGTGCAAGTGCACAAGTCTCTGAAGGTGGCAACCCAGGTGGAGAAGGTTGCGAAGAAAGCTGATGGAATGCTAGCCTTTATAGGAAGGGGTATAGAGTATAAGAGCTGTCGTCTAATGCTTCAGTTGTACAGAACGTTGGTTAGGCCGCATGTGGAGTACTGCGTCCAGTTCTGGTCACCTTACTACCGGAAGGACGTGGAGACCCTGGAGAGAGTGCAGAGGAGGTGTACCAGGATGCTGCCTGGTATGGAAGGACTGGGTTATGAGGAAAGATTGGGTAAACTGGGGCTCTTCTCCTTAGAAAGACAGAGATTAAGGGGGGATCAGAGAGAGGTGTATAAAATAATGAAGGGTATAGATAGAGTCAACAGTGGCAGGCTTTTCCCTAGATTGGAGACAAATATCACAAGGGGTCACGAGCTAAGGTTGAGAGGGGAGAAGTATAATTTGGATACTAGAGGGAGGTTTTTCACACACAGGGTCGTGGGGGTATGGAATGCACTTCCAAGTAAGGTGGTGGAGGCAGGCACTCTGGACTTGTTTAAGGTTTACTCAGATAGGCACATGAGTGAAACAGGGATGGAGGGTTACAGGAGACGGTTTTAGAAAGGGTCAGAGCCTCGGGACGATACTGGAAATGTAATACTACATGTTAATGTTTTGTCTCTTTGATCCACAGGTGTCGGTCCACCTTGTTGTCTAACGAGGGGCATGTACACGGTGGGTCGTGCGTGGGCTGCTCTCGGATGTTTCGAGAGTGGCCTAGTACTTTGCGTTGTTGTGTGTGCTTTAACCTGGACCAGCAGATGGGCACCACAACAGCTCAGTGACTATCACTGCTAGCTGTGCAGATACATGGAATTGGGCCAGTGTCTGTGGGAGTTTGCGCATTCTCCCTGTGGTTGTGGGACAGTGTCTGTGGGAGTTCCTGGAGACACCACGTCTCCGGAGAGTCCACATCTGCACCAAATGTCTGGAGTTGCAGCGTTTGAGGGGCTGGGTTAGGCAACTGGAGCTGAGGCTGGAGGATTTATTTTTAGTCAGGGAGAATGAGGCGCTAATGGATAGGAATCACGTTCAAGAGGGGATCCTAGAGCCCAGGGAGGGGGGGAATGGGTGGGTTACAGTTAGGAAGGGGAAGAAGAAGAGGAGTAATGTTCCAAAGGCTACCCCAGGTGTAGTCTCTCAAGATATCAGGGGGAAAGCAACAACTGAGGTGGAAAGGGCACGAGGGGAAGACCGTAATGCCTCAGAGGGAAGGAAGGGGGCTGGATGTGAGACAGTGGTGGGGACAGGAGGGTTAGAGGAATTGATAGGTGGTTCTGTGGGCAAAAGTGGGACTCCAGGATGGTAGTCTGCCTCCCTGGAGCAGGGGTACAGGATGTGTCGGAGAGGGTAGAGGGAATCTTGAAGGGCCAAGGGACCCAGGCGGATGTAATTATACACGTAGGAGAGAAGGACATAGGAAGGAAGAGCAGGGGGGATATACGTAGGCAGTTCAGGGAGTTGGGAGCCAGGCTGGAGTGCAAGGCCTCCAGGGTGGCGATCTCTGGGCTGCTGTCAGTGCCCAGTAATAGCAGGGATAAAAATAATGAGATCCTACAGCTGAATGCGTGGCTGAGGGATTGGTGTAGGACAGAGGGTTTTAGTTTTATAGACCATTGGGAAGTCTTTGTGAGGGAAGGGCACTTGTACAAGTGGGATGGGGAACATTTAAATGGGAAGGGCACAAATATTTTAGCTGGGAGGTTAGCTGGAGTGTTTCAGCAGGGTTTAAACTAATATGGAGGGGGGGTGGGGAGGAGAGAGACAGCTCAGGCACTGGGAGTGGGAGTGAGTTGGAGGTCAGGGGAAGTCTAGTTGATGGGAAAATCTCCCAGGAGAAGGAGGATCGAGTGGGCCTGAGGGTCTTCAGTGAGGAGTGTGACGGGTAAGACGGATGAACTTAAGGCTTTGACGTTCGCGAGGAATTTAGATGTGGTGGCAGTGACAGAGACGTGGTTAAAGGAAGGGCAGGACTGGCAGCTAAATATTCCTGGGTATAAGTGTTTCAGGCACGACAGGGGAGGGTCGAAAAGAGGAGGGGGAGTGGCGCTCTTAGTTAGGGAGCACATCACAGCGGTGCAGAGGGAGGATAACATATAGGGGTTGGAAATTGAGTCTCTGTGGGTGGAGTTGAGGAATAGGAAGGGGGCCATTACGATGCTAAGAGTGTACTATAGGCCACCCGACACCCCACAGAACAGGGTTGTTGTAGTGGGAGATTTTAATCTCCCTGGGATGGATTGGAAGGTGCCTAGAGCTGGGGGTTCGGACGGGGAGGAATTCGTAAGATGTGTATTGGAAGGATCCTTGCAGCAGTATGTAGATAGCCTGACTAGATAGGGGGCTATGCTGGATTTAGTTCTGGGCAATGAGCCGGGTCAGGTAGTTGAGGTTGCGGTAGGTGAACATGTGGCTAATAGTGACCACAACTCTGTCTACTTTAGGATACGAATGGAAAAAGATGGGTGCTGTCCTAAGGGGAGGGTGCTAAACTGGGGGAAGGCTAGATACAGTCGGATTAGGCAGGAGCTTAGGGATACAGACTGGGATACGTTGTTGGAGGGCAAGTCCACGTTAGGCATGTGGGAGTCTTTCAAGGGAAAACTGAAATGGGTGCAGGAAAAGCATGTGCCGGTTAGGAGGAAGGATGGGAAAGGTAGGATTAGAGAGCCGTGGATTACTAGAGATATAGAAGATCTGGTTAGGAAGAAACGAGAGGCGTATGTCAGATCCAAGCAGCTGGGAACGGAAAGAGCGTTGGAGGAGTACAGAGAGAGTAGGAGGGATCTCAAAAGGGGAGTTAGGAGAGCAAAAAGGGGGCATGAGATGGCTTTGGCAGGTAGGATTAAGGAGAATCCAAAGGCGTTTTACTCCTATCTTAGGAGCAAAAGGGTGGCTAGGGGTAAAATCGGTCCCCTCAGGGACAGACGAGGGGAATTGTGCTTAGAGGCTGAGGGAATGGGGGAGATCCTGAATGAATACTTTGTGTCGGTATTCACGAAGGAGAGGGGCTTGATGTCTAGTACGGTCATTGAGGGAGCGGTAGACCGATTGAAAGATCTATTGATTACGAGGGAAGAAGTGTTAGGGCTTTTAGAGGGCATTAAGACCGATAAATCTCCGGGGCCTGATTGCATTTATCCTAGGTTGCTTAGAGAGGCGAGGGATGAGATTGCTGGGCCTCTGACGCGAATCTTTGTCTCTTCTTTGGACACAGGTGAGGTCCCAGAGGACTGGAGGATAGCTAACGTGGTACTGTTGTTTAAAAAGGGTAGGAGGGATAGCCCGGGTAACTATAGGCCGGTGAGCTTAACGTCAGTGGTAGGTAAGTTGATGGAGAGGATTCTTAAGGATAGGATGTATGCGCACTTGGAGCATTGCGATCTGATTAAGGATACGCAGCATGGCTTTGTAAAGGGGAAGACTTGCCTTACAAATCTGGTAGAATTTTTTGAGGAGGTGATAAAAACAGTCGACGAAGGACGGGCCGTTGATGTCGTCTATATGGATTTCAGTAAGGCGTTTGACAAAGTCCCTCATGGTAAGTTGGTAGAAAAGGTTAAGGCTCATGGGATACGAGGCCAGGTATCTAGATAGGTTGAGAACTGGCTTGCAAAGAGGAGACAGAGAGTAGTAGTGGAGGGGTCCTTTTCTAGCTGGAGGTCTGTCACTAGTGGTGTGCATGATGTGGATGTGCCGGTGTTGGACTGGGGCAAACACAGTAAACCTGGTGTTGTCAGACTTTTTACTAGTGGTGTGCCGCAGGGCTCAGTACTGGGACCTCCTCTTTGTAGTGTATATAAATGATTTGGAAGAAGGAGTAAGTGGTGTGATCAGCAAATTGGCTGATGACACCAAGATGGCTGGATTGGTAGGCAGTGAGGAGCAGTGTCTGGCAATACAATGGGACATTGATAGGCTGGTATATTGGGCAGATACATGGCAAATGGAGTTTAATCCGGATAAATGTGAGGTGATGCATTTTGGCCAGAATAATGTATGGGCGAGTTATATGATAAAGGGTAAGCCTGTAAGGACTATAGAATCACAGCGAGACCTGGGGGTGCAAGTGCACAAGTCTTTGAAGGTGGCAGTGCAAGTGGAGAGTGTGGTGAAGAAATCCTATGGTATGTTAGCCTTTATAGGAAGGGGTAGAGAATACAAGAGCTGGAGTCTAATGTTGCAGTTGTACAGAACGTTGGTTAGGCTGCATTTAGAGTGCTGCGTCCAGTTCTGGTCACCTTACTACCGGAAGGACGTGGAGACTCTGGAGAGAGTGCAGAGGAGGTTTACCAGGATGTTGCCTGGTATGGAAGGACTGGGGTATGAGGAAAGATTGAATAAATTGGGGCTCTCTTCCCTTGAAAGATGTCGACTGAGGGGGGATCTAATAGAGGTATATAAGATTATGAAGGGTATAGATAGAGTAAACAGAGGTAAGCTATTTCCTATGATAGAGACACACAGGACAAGGGGACATGGGCTTAAGGTGAGGGGGGAGAGGTATAACACAGATATTAGAGGGAGGTTTTTCACACAGAGGGTAGTGGGGGTATGGAATGCTCTGCCAAGTAAGGTGGTGGAGGCAAGCACGCTAGAGTTGTTTAAGAGTAACTTAGACAGGCACATGAGTGGGTTGGAGATGGGTGGATATAGGAGATTGTTTGAAATAAGGGTCATTAGCATTGGGGCGTCCCTGGTAAGGTAAATGGATATGGTACAATAATAATATTGTTTTCTCTTTTCATTCACAGGTTTTAAGTCGGTCCGCCTTGTGTCCAACGAGGGGCATACACGCGATGGGTCGTACTTGGGCTGCTCTTGGTTGTTCGAGATTGGCCTACTGCTTCATGTCGTTAGTGTGTGCCTAAACTGGACCAGATACTGGGCAAGACGACAGCTCAGTGACCAGCACTGATTGCTGTGCAGACACATGGATTTGGGCCGGTGTCTGTGGGAGTTTGCGCATTCTCCCCGTGCTTGCGTGGGTTTTCTCCGGGTGCTCCGGTTTCCTCCCACACCCCAAAGATGTGCTATTAGGCTGATTGGCAGTAATAAATTGTCCCTAAATTAGTTTCCCTCAATGTGGATGGCCATTAAACATTAGATAAGGGTGATGGGTGGAGGGGGGGAGTGGTGGTGTTAAGATGGCGGCGTGGGCTCGTTGGGCAGAAGGGCCTGTTTCCCGGGCTGGGTTGTTCTTTGTGCTTTGTTTGTTCTTTGTTCTATATGCAGGGATCTCCATGGTTTATCCAATCTGCAGAGGGTGTCCATTATAACTTCCAGAGCCAATAGGTCCTTAAGGCTGCCACTAATTTCTTGGTGCCATTCCCCTTATTGGTTCAAAAACAACAACTGGAGAGAATGGAAGAAGAGACGGCCAAATCCTTCTTTCCTCCATGAGTGGCACTTGGCTCTGACTCCTGCACTCTTATTTTTCCCTCCATCTAACCCACCTTGTCAGTGGAGGTTAGCGGGAAGGAAAGGAGGTTGGCTGGTGTCCAAAACCTTATTTCTCATTATCAACTGAATGCTGCAGTACAGGTGAAGAATGAAAGTATTCCATTTATCTTGAAAGCAACTATTTGAAATTGAGTTTAACTCTGATTTGCCCACCCTGTTTCCAGCTGAGCACTTCAATCAGTGGACCGGTCCATTAAAAGGTCACCCCAGCACAACCCAGCCACTTGTCCATGGTCCCAGGTAAGGAATGGTTGCTGAGAAGGAAGATTCACACAGACATCCCTTGACAGACTGCTGGATGCCCTGGAGGAGTATTGCCTCATCTTGTGCCTCTAGACAGGGAGGAGACTCTGAAGCACGTTTACAAACCCTACATGGTGGCAGCGCTGGTGACCACCAGCTCCCTGCAGAGGAGGAGGGTTATCCAGTGCAGGAGAGGATGAATGATCTCCTCCGCCCTGCCAGGGTAAGCAACTCATCTCATTATGGAACCATAGAATCCTGACAGTGCAGAAGGAGGCCATTTGGCCCATCATGTCTGCACCAACTCTCAGAAACTTTTGCATCCATCCAGGCATTTCCCCCCCACCCCCCCCCGAAGAGAATCCCACCCTGGCATTCACCCATCAACCCCGAGCCATCACTGCATGAAATTTCCACAGCTAATCCACCTAATTTACAAGTCTCTGAGCACAAAGGGGCAATTTAGCATGGCCAATATACCAAACCTGCACTCCTTGCCAGGACACCTGTCGGACCAGAGCACCCAGAGAAAACTGATGCAGACACGGGGAGAACGTGCAAACTCTTCACAGACAGTCACTCAAGACTGGAATCGAACTCAGTACCTGGCACTGTGAGGCAGCGGTACTAACCACTGTGCCACAGTGCCACCCTAACTCTCAATTCACACACTCACAAACCCATCACACACCCACAAGGAGCTCACTCACTGCCTCTTCAAGGGACACCAACACTCACCCTCCCACACCCTTCCTCATCTCCCCTGCGGAGGGGTCGGGGGGTAGCAGGGTAATCGCTCTGGGGAATCCTGCTGGCACAAATCGCATTTTGTAATGTTAAAAATGCTGCAGGTTTGTTGATGTGGAGACGGTGGGGGGAATTCTCCCATCCTGTTGCACTGATTTGTTAGCAGATTTCTGGCACCGTCGGCTCCGCACTGGAAATAGGCCGGAGCTGCAAAATTTATATTAATTTTCATTTCTCTGTAATTTAAATGCTATTAGCTGTCCTGGGACTGAAAGATCCAGACCCGCTAGCTCACCTCCTCGTCAGGAGTATTTCATTCCAGCGGGGATTATGACAGCTCCCTACGTTCGGGAAGCTGGTGGACCAACCCCTTGGGAGTGAAGGGGGAGCAAGTGCCCCCCCCAGAGGGTCGGGTGAAGGGGCGGTGCTGTGTGCATTGGCACCTTGACAGTGCCAGACTGTGCCCCCAGCACTGTCCGGCAGTGTGGGAGCAAGGGCTGAGCATCGGCATGCTTGGGGGGTGGATCGATCGGGCTATTGGAGTGGGAGTGAGGGCCAGCATTGCAGGGGTCGTGGGGCTGACCAGCAATCGGGAGACCAGCAGACAGGGGCCATTGTGCATGAGCTGATCGGTACATGCGCAATGGCCCACTCAGCACTATGCTGCCGGCCTCCCGGGCAGGAATAGGCCCCACCCCCTGATTTTTAGCACAATTCATGCGAGTGCAGAGTGTGTGGGAGATTCTTCTCTGAAATCCCACTGAAAAAAACAGCATGAGTTACTCTGATTTTCACGTGAATTCAACACTTAGAATTTTTTTGTGCCGTGTGTGTATAATCTGTCCATTGTGAAAGTAAACAATATTTTTTGCATCCTTGATGCTGTTTATGAAAAAACTATTGAATCCGTGTCTAGACTTAACTTCCCAAAAAGAGTGGACTTTTATTAAATCTCACAAATTATTTTTGTGTTTTGCCGCTCCCTTTTCCCAAGGAATTGTTATTAGTGCAGCTGTGTCAACATTTTATCTGCTGATCAATATTTTTTATGAGAATGAAATTCCTTATCTCTTGAAGTTCGAGCGAATGTATTTCAACTGTTTGTCAATAAAATATAATCCATCCATAAAATGTGGCTAAAGTAACGATACAAAACGGGCTGATTAGATCACCGAGTCTGTGTTGGTGTTTATTCCAGAGTTGAGCAATTGTCCACATCCTATGGCTGCTCGGTTCCCATTTAACTTCATTCTCTTTTCAACCCAAATAAATGTTGGTGTCTCCTTCGATCACTGAGTGGTCCGTGCTACAGACTCCTAACCTCTGTTGTAACATCCAATTCTTTGATTTTACCACAAAATATCAGCACCTCACAAACAGGGCATATAAATACACAAGCTCAATTTACAAAATAATAGTTGGAATGAGAGTCTTTGTAGGTAATCAAGTCTTAAAGGTTACTCAAGTCTTAAAAGTCCTTAAAAACTTGATTACCTGTAAAGACTCGCATTCCAACCATTATTTTGTAAATTGAGTTTGACTTTATATGCCCTGTTTGTGAACTGAAATCCCATTCACCTGATGAAGGAGCAGTGCTCCAAAAGTTTGTGGCTTTTGCTACCAAATAAACCTGTTGAATTTTAACCTGGTGCTGTGTGACTTCTTACTCCTATTTTGTAATCAGTAACGTTAGAAAGCTCTCAGTCATGCTTCTGTGATGAGCCTGATGGGAGATGGAGCAGACTTGTCCAACCATTTCACATGGACAGCCACACTTTAATTTCCTTCTCATCCATGGGGCGGTTGAGCAATTTCGGCAAGATAAGGTTTGTCACAATATTAAACCTGAGTGTAAAAGGGAGATCAATGTCAAAGCAATGTAGTCATTTTTTAGAAAGAATAATTAATAAAAATGACCATTACTGTTAAATGCTTTATTACTGAGGGATATCCTCAAGAACTCACTCCACAGACAGGCATTGGGTAACACAGATATTTACTGCAGTCTTACTCATTCCACACTCCAGTACAGGTGAAGAATGAGAGTATTCCATTTATCTTGAAAGCAACTATTTGAAATTGAGTTTAACTCTGATTTGCCCACCCTGTTTCCAGCTGAGCACTTCAATCAGTGGACCGGTCCATTAAAAGGTCACCCCAGCACAACCCAGCCACTTGTCCATGGTCCCAGGTAAGGAATAGTTGCTGAGAAGGAAGATTCACACAGACATCCCTTGACAGACTGCTGGATGCCCTGGAGGAGTATTGCCTCATCTTGTGCCTCTAGACAGGGAGGAGACTCTGAAGCACGTTTCCCAATCCTACATGGTGGCAGCGCTGGTGACCACCAGCTCCCTGCAGAGGAGGAGGGTTATTCAGTGCAGGAGAGGATGAATGATCTCCTCCGCCCTGCCAGGGTAAGCAACTCATCTCATTATGGAACCATAGAATCCTGACAGTGCAGAAGGAGGCCATTTGGCCCATCAAGTCTGCACCAACTCTCAGAAACTTTTGCATCCATCCAGGCATTTCCCCCCCACACCCCACCAGAAGAGAATCCCACCCTGGCATTCACCCATCAACCCTGAGCCATCACTGCATGAAATTTCCCCAGCAAATCCACCTAATTTACAAGTCTCTGAGCACAAAGGGGCAATTTAGCATGGCCAATATACCAAACCTGCACTCCTTACCAGGACACCTGTCGGACCAGAGCACCCAGAGAAAACTGATGCAGACACGGGGAGAACGTCAAACTCTTCTCAGACAGTCACTCAAGACTGGAATCGAACTCAGTACCTGGCACTGTGAGGCAGCAGTAGAAAGAACAACCCAGCACGGGAAACAGGCCCTTCGGCCCAACGAGCCCGCGCCACCGCATCACCCTACACCTATTCTACCCTGCGTGTCTACGAATGGAACCCCTAACTTAGCCAGATTCAGGGAAGAAATAGTGTCAATTTGGTAAAACCAATCAGCCTAAGAGCACATCTTTGGAGTGTGGGAGGAAACCGGAGCGCCCGGAGGAAACCCACTCAACCACAGGGAGAATGCACAAACTCCCACAGACACTGGCCCAAATCCATGTATCTGCACAGCCAGCAGTGCTAGTCACCGAGCTGTTGCGGCGCCCGTCTACCGGTCCAGGATCAAGCACACACACCGACACGAAGTACTAGGCCACTCCTGGAACCTCCAAGAGCAGCCCACGCACAACCCACCGTGTGCATGCCCCTCGTTTGACAACTAGGTGGACCTCCACCTGCAGAATAAAAAGACAAAAACGTTAATCGCACGAACCACTGTGCCACAGTGCCACCCTACCTCTCAATTCACACACTCACAAACCCATCACACACCCACAAGGAGCTCACTCACTGCCACTTCAAGGGACACCAACACTCACCCTCCCACACCCTTCCTCATCTCCCCTGCGGAGGGGTCGGGGGGTAGCAGGGTAATCGCTCTGGGGAATCCTGCTGGCGCAAATCGCATTTTGTAATGTTAAAAATGCTGCAGGTTTGTTGATGTGGAGACGGTGGGGGGAATTCTCCCATCCTGTTGCACTGATTTGTTAGCAGATTTCTGGCACCGTCGGCTCCGCACTGGAAATAGGCCGGAGCTGCAAAATTTATATTAATTTTCATTTCTCTGTAATTTAAATGCTATTAGCTGTCCTGGGACTGAAAGATCCAGACCCGCTAGCTCACCTCCTCGTCAGGAGTATTTCATTCCAGCGGGGATTATGACAGCTCCCTACGTTCGGGAAGCTGGTGGACCAACCCCTTGGGAATGAAGGGGGAGCAATTGCCCCCCCCAGAGGGTCGGGTGAAGGGGCGGTGCTGTGTGCATTGGCACCTTGACAGTGCCAGCCTGTGTCCCCAGCACTGTCCGGCAGTGTGGGAGCAAGGGCTGGGCATCGGCACGCTTGGGGGGTGGATCGATCGGGCTATTGGAGTGGGAGAGAGGGCCAGCACTGCAGGGGCCGTGGGGCTGACCAGCAATCAGGAGACCAGCAGACAGGGGCCATTGTGCATGAGCTGATCGGTACATGCGCAATGGCCCACTCAGCACTATGCTGCCGGCCTCCTGGGCAGGAATAGGCCCAACCCCCTGATTTTTTAGCATAATTCACGCGAGTGCACAGTGTGTGGGAGATTCTTCTCTGAAATCCCACTGAAAAAAACAGCATGAGTTACTCTGATTTTCACGTGAATTCAACACTTAGAATTTTTTTGTGCCGTGTGTGTATAATCTGTCCATTGTGAAAGTAAACAATATTTGTTGCATCCTTGATGCTGTTTATGAAAAAACTATTGAATCCGTGTCTAGACTTAACTTCCCAAAAAGAGTGGACTTTTATTAAATCTCACAAGTTATTTTTGTGTTTTGCCGTTCCCTTTTCCCAAGGAATTGTTATCAGTGCAGATGTGTCAACATTTTATCTGCTGATTAATATTTATTACGAGAATGAAATTCCTTATCTCTTGAAGTTTGACCGAATTTATTACAACTGCCAATCAACTGTCAATAAAATATAATCCATCCATAAAATGTGGCTAAAATAATGACACAAAACAGGCTGATTAGATCACCGAGTCTGTGTTGGTGTTTATTCCAGAGTTGAGCAATTGTCCACATCCTATGGCTGTTCAGTTCCCATTTAACTACATTCTCTTTTCAACCCAAATAAATGTTGGTGTCTCCTTCGATCACTGAGTGGTCCGTGCTACAGACTCCTAACCTCTGTTGTAACATCCAATTCTTTGATTTTACCACAAAATATCAGCACCTCACAAACAGGGCATATAAATACACAAGCTCAATTTACGAAATAATAGTTGGAATGAGAGTCTTTATAGGTAATCAAGTCTTAAAGGTTACTCAAGTCTTAAAAGTCCTTAAAGATTTGATTACCTGTGAAGACTCACATTCCAACCATTATTTTGTAAATTGAGTTTGTGACTTTATATGCCCTGTTTGTGAACTGAAATCCCATTCACCTGATGAAGGAGCAGTGCTCCAAAAGCTAGTGGCTTTTGCTACCAAATAAACCTGTTGAATTTTAACCTGGTGCTGTGTGACTTCTTACTCCTATTTTGTAATCAATAACGTTAGAAAGGTCTCAGTCGTGCTTCTGTGATGAGCCTGATGGGAGATGGAGCAGACTTGTCCAAACATTTCACATGGACAGCCACACTTTAATTTCCTTCTCATCCATGGGGCGGTTGAGCAATTTCGGCAAGATAAGGTTTGTCACAATATTAAACCTGAGTGTAAAAGGGAGATCAATGTCAAAGCAATGTAGTCATTTTTTAGAAAGAGTAATTAATAAAAATGACCATTACTGTTAAATTCTTTATTACTGAGGGGTATCCTCAAGAACTCACTCCACAGACAGGCTTTTGTTAACACAGATATTTACTGCAGTCTTACTCATTCCGCACTCCAGGCTATAACGACCCACTCAGAGCGGTTCCCAGGCAGATCACACCAAAACTAGGGTCATCTGACCCATTCCCTTAAAGGGGCTACACCCCAACATAGACCCCAATTATAAAGTGCAAAATATCAGAGTTAACCAATAACCTTTTCGCTTAAGAAGCAGAGCCAGAGAGAGAGAGACCAGGTCCCAAGTTCGGCTCACCAGGGAAGGAGTGGGGCTGGGACCCAGCTAAGTAGTTGGGATTAACTAACCACGGCAGCAAATAAGCTCTCCTGGTCGGCTTCATTGAATCTGGAGGCTGCTTTCCTTGAAGACAACTTTGTGGCGTGACTGGCTGTGTGTCCATTCCTGCAGGTTATATACAGCTGTGGCTGGTACAGGTGCAGTGAATTCGGCTCATCAAGGACCAGGTGGCAACAAATCCTTGAGAAATTTTGATGGCTGTTTTCAATTGAGTGCCATACATCCCTCGGGGTGCTGATTGGCTGCCATTCAACAGGCTCTTGTGTCCAAAAGGGGTGCAATATCAGGGCTCCTAATTGATAAGCTGCTGTATCTGGAGGTGGGTGTTATACTCAGGGAACCCATTCAAGAGAGGGAATGCTCACAAGCTGGGGTTGTGCATGTCAGCACAAAGCAAGTTCTCTGCAGGGCAGTAGTGAGCTCAGTATGTTCAAGGAATGGAGAGATGGGGTACCCACATTATCCAGATCCATGGGGTGAGCAGGCAACCATGTCTGTGTGTGGGGGAGGGGGGCAGCAATGTCTATGTGGAGGAGGGGGACAGAGATATTTGTATGGGGGAGGGGAACAGCTTTGTTGTATGGGGAGAGAAGCTGCGATGTCTGTATGGGGGAGGGGGTAGCGATGTGTGTACGGGGAAGGGGGCAGCGATGTCTGCATGGGGAGGGGGGCAGCGATGTCTGCATGGGGAGGGGGGCAGTGACGTCTGTATGGGGGGGCCAGTTTGTTTCTGAGGAAAGGTGTTTTGTAATTAAAGCTGATTAAATCACTGCTCCTTTTTCCAAGAAATGTAGTCATCAGTCAGAGCTGCGGTTAACACTTCAGTTGCTGAACTACATTTATTCCCAGGAGCAAGTCCCTCAATCCCCGGAGGGTGGAGGATTCAGTGGAGCATATCCCAGGGCCTTCCACCTGGTCACAAATGTAGATCAGCAACTAAAGTGTTAACCACAGCTTTGACTGATGACCACATTTCTTTGGAAAAGCGAGCAGTAAAATGACAAAGCAATTTATATCCATTAACATTTTACATATTGTATGGGCGGCACAGTGGTTGGCACTGCTGCCTCACAGGTCATTGTCTGCGTGGAGTCTGCATGTCCTTCCCGTGTCTGTGTGGGTTTCTTCCGGGTGCTCCAGTTTCCTGCCACAGTCCAAAGATGTTTGGGTTCGGTTGATTGGCTATGGTAAATTGCCCCTTATGTCAGGGAGATTAGCAGGGTAAATACGTTGGGGTTAGAGCCTGGGCAGGATTGTTGTCCCTCTATGATTCCTTCAGTTAGTTGGTTAGCTTGACCCGTTATTAGCTTGATGAGACTAATGGAAGTGTAAGATCAATCTGTATGTGTTGCCAAGGTCCTCTGGGATGAAACTGGTGATTTTTTTTTATGATTGTTGCCTCCCCAGGGTTACACTGCGCATACGTAACACATTGCTGGCAAAATTGGGTAGTTTCTGTTCCGATTCCCTTCCACCACCGGCCCATTAAATCTGACACGTTGTTCTGTCTGGTATGCTTTGTCCCGTGGTAAATCCCTTCTAAGTCTTTTGGTACTCCTTAGGGCAACAACTTTCCCTTCTTTCCTCCACACTCCTTCACTATCTGGAGATTCTGTCACTCTTGTCTTATTTTTTATTCTCAATCACTTTATCTTCTCTTGCTCTTGAGTGGGGCTATCTGTGCACAGGAAGATCTACCTTGTTGTTTAGACACCAGCTTCCTCTTCACATGATTTGTGTTAAATTTTGTTAATATCGACTTGAATGTGGTCTCTTGAATGATTAGATTAATGTTCCTTTCTGCCTGACACTCCCCACTAGCAGTTTCCTAACTCAATATCATTTAAAATATTGTGCATAGACTGAAAATATCCTCCATTTATCTGTATTCATCTCATGGATATTCTTTGCAAGATTTATTTGCTGCTTAATTCTTTCCACCCAAATTATTTACTCTTTCACTGTAATTTTGCTCGTTTTTTTTCTGACAGTTACTGAGTTATTTCTTATTCTGTCCCAATTGTCTTGAAATTGGTTTCTCTGTTGAGTGTGTGCTGGGGACTTAATCCCTTTGGCCCCATTTAACATTTCATACCATGTTGTTTGTCAAGTAGAGTGAATGTTTGAGATGTGTTCTTAAATATATAATAGCAAGCATTTCCAAACTCTTGAATGGATCTATTAGTTACATTGTATGTAACTCATCTGAACATTTATGCAGTACCTCAATATTATGCCAACACCTTCTTGACTCTCAGACAATCTTATCAACAGATTTTGAAGTCTTTGCTCATCTCTGCACGTATGGTCCCGATGCCTCGGTTGTTTAGGGTATCAAACTTTGTTCTTTAATAAACATAGACAAGTAAGCAAATATCACCAAGAGAAAACTATCAGTTTACTAGCCAATCTATACTTTCCTTATTCTAGAAAGTACATCAGTGCCAAATCAAAATATCCTGATGAACTGAACTGCACTCAATATCCCAATTCCCATCTGCTGTTTAATTTCCCATCTCTATCTTCCACCCTCAATTACTTCATCGTATTCAGTTTGCTTCATAACACCTTTAAGACAGAATCAAATCTTTCTATTTGATTCCAAGCAGTGACTTACCTTGATTGCTTATTCTGTGCCTTAAGTCGCATCATTTTTCAGGCAGCTTGCTAACAGCACACTTTCCTGTGTCAGAACTGTCCCAAATGTTGTTGGCTTTCAGATGTCTGTTGATGCCTATCTTATCTCTTCTTTAAAAAATGCTGTTCCTGCATCCATTGCTACCACCTAAACTGCACGTTTTTTTTTCAGAATCCCTTTAAATGTCCGTTTTTAAAAGATCACCGTTGTTGTTCTCATTATCCATCAAATAAATCTCACCGTTAATTCTGCCCTACCCCATTCAACTATTGCCCATCCTGTTCTTGGCTCTCCTTTAACTCTACTGTAACCCTTTGACAAACAGGGTCACATCAGATCCCCTATAATGGCTCTTCTATTACCCTGTTCGCTTCCTCACATCTCAGCTGCACATCACATAATGGTCCTTTCCTTCAATGTTCACCGACCCCACTGGGTTATTTCCCTCATCTCTAACTATAGTAATCAGCCCATTTACTGGCAGGAGCAGGCTTTCCCATTGAGCCAGCCTTACATCCAACACCGTTTTCAACCTTCCCGTTTTCAGAATTTGCGCCTGAGTGTGTTTTGTGTACAAGATTATTTCTACCAGCACGGTAATTGGTTCATTTATTCTGACTGCCCTTGCTGCCCAATCCAGGGCTCAAATGCAAATAAATTCTCAAATATCTTGAAGCTACTGCAAATCTTGTTCCATTTGCAGTTCGCTGCTACAAAAAAATCCATCCAGCTTGGAGCAGAATGGGTCAATTTACCTGAACAAACCTGACAATTCAAAACCTTAAAATCTTGTAATTCCCAATTCCTGCAAAACATAAATACATCTTCAGTTGTTAGTGGACAGAACGGGAGAGTACACCGACAGACACGGCTGGAAAGATTTGGGCAAAGTGGACAACCTGACATTTTCCCACATTATTCACCACCTTCCAACATTCTTCCCACTCAGTTAACATATCTAAATCCTATTTCTAGAGCACTTGTATCCTCCTCACAGCCTGTTTTCTGATTTTTGTACTTATCACCAGCAAATTTGGCTGCAATCTAGGTCGTCTCTTCATCCAATGCTAAAATATAGGCACTAATCCCAATGGCATTCAACAAGGTATAGTTTGCCAACTGCAATTATCTAATGGTTCTGACTCTCTGTTCCCCATTATGTGGCAGCTTATCAAATGCCTTCTGGAAATCCAAATATGTTCCAGCTTCTGGTTATAAGCATGAAGCTTGTGAACGTAAAACGTTAGTACACAAGATAAGAGCATAAGTTGTTGCAGTTATATATTGGCATGGATAGATAACAAACAAGAAACAGGGTCAAGATAATTAGATTGTATTGAGGTTTGGCTGTGCAAGACCTGAACAAACACATTTCAAAATGAGGCAAAGATACCACGTAAAGGAAATAATGATCCCCTTTCCCATAGTTGTTAAAACAAAGTGGGTGTTGAAAATAATTAACTAGATGTGGAGCCTGGCAGAACGACAGACAGCAAAGGTATGCAAAGAAGTCGTTGCACTGAAAGACTCCTGGAGGAATTCATACGTAGACATGAGAAAGCGTGATGATCCACTGGCATGATCTGGAAGTCTTCAACCCAGCAGAGACTGAGTGACATAGCAAACAGTTGTTAATACATGAGGTCAGTGGGTGTATAAATGGGTACTTCACAATTACACATTTTTGAGCATACCATATTGTCTTCTGCTTGCTCGGAAAAGGGAGATGTTTGATATGAAAAGGGAAATGATAGTAGGCAAGTACAATAGATTTTTTGATGTGTTTAAGAAGACTGTTTCCAGATTGAGCTCTATTCTGCACGCAGTCAGTGTGTCTGGAAAACATTGAGATTACATGCTGAGCGAGCAGGATAATTAGGAGCAGGAAGCAGATTAGGGATTCAAATGTGAAGTTCCAAGAAATATGGGAAGTTATGGGAAGTGACAATTCTAATGACAAAAGCAAGCTCTTTTGTCCTATCCTCCTCAAAATTCTCTTTAAAGCACAAGTGATGCTTTGCTTATGTTGACTATATAAACTTACTTGTGACACTAATAAATAAACTTTAATCTTTAAACTTTAAAAAAAATTGCTCATCGTTGCAACTTCCAGCATCCCCGAACAATGATCAGGAGTGAAAATACCGGATTATTTTTCATCTCCTTAGATCTTGATGCACTGACACTCAGTGGGGTCATCCCAGTTGTTGTCTCAGAACTGTTCTGGGTGGCTTAGCTTCTCAATGGGTAAACTTACAGGGTGACCTTGCCTTTCAGTTTCTTATTGACAATAATTTATTCAACAATGAGGCCCTCTGTGGCTGGCCATTCATACAGATGAAATGCTTTATTCACCCAACTTTCCCCTTTTGAGACCCTTTACTGGGATACTGGGACCAATCACTTTTTTGCACCTTTCTCATTCCTCAGGCTGAGACCAGCCGTCCACTTCTAGCATTTTGTATTCCACATTTCCAAGTAAAGGATGGTCTACGCAGTAGCATGATAAGTTTCAATTGTGCCACCTTAACATAACTTCTTCATCAATTGCAAAGTTTAATTGGAAGTCAGGGCAGGTCATTCATCTGTTGCATTGACCAGAAGAGTAAAACTTGAATTAGCTCTTCCTGTTCCTTCCTGTTCCTACAATTAAAAGATAAAGTGCACACACATTATGGGACCAACCTGAACACAAGTATGTTCAATAACACAGTACCAAATGGGCTGGCTCTTAAAGAATCTTGGTAGGACAATTGTGTCCCAGACGGTAAGACTGCGAGCAGTGTTCACAGACAGATCACAATCTGTCCCTTGGTGTGGCTTTCAATGGGTGACTCCGACAGTGAAAAATATCAGTGATCCATGAAGCTGAATTGTTGATGTCAGGCTTGTATGATGTGGAGATGCCAGTGTTGGACTGGGATAAACACAGTAAGAAGTCTCAAAACACCAGGTTAAAGTCCAACAGGTTTATTTGGTAGCAAAATCCACCAGCTTTTGGAGCAGTTGCTGCTCCTTCATCAGATGAGTGGGAGTTCCATTCACAAACAGGGCATATAAAGACACAAACTTAATTTACAAAATAATGGTTGGAATGAGAGTCTGCACAGGTAACCAAGTCTCAAAGATACAGACAATGTGAATGGAGAGACGGTTTAGCACAGGTTAAAGAGATGTGATTTGTCTCCAGCCAGGACAGTTAGTGAGATTTTGCAACCCAGGAAAGTTGTGGGGGTTACAGATAGTGTGACATCAACCCAAGATCCCGGATGAGGCCGTCCTCATGTGTGCGGAACTTGGCTATCAGTCTCTGCTCAGCGACTCTGCATTGTCGTGTGTCATGAAGGCTGCCTTGGAGAACGCTTACCCGAAGATCAGAGGCCGAATGCCTGTGACCGCTGAAGTGTTCCCCAACAGGAAGAGAACAGTCTTGTCCAACCGTGTTCATTCATCCACTGTTGTAGCGTCTGCATGGTCTCCCCAATGTACCATGCCTTGGGACATCCTTTCCTGCACCATATCAGGTAGACAACGTGGGCCCAATTGCAAGAGTATGTACCGTGTACCTGGTGGATGGTGTTCTCACCTGAGATGATGATATCCATGACGATGATCCGGCATGCCTTGTAGAGGTTGCTGTGACAGGGTTGTGTGGTGTCATGGTTACTGTTCTCCTGAGGCTGGGCAGTTTGCTGCGGACAATGGTCTGTTTGAGGTTGTGCGGTTGTTTGAAAGCAAGAAGTGGTCAGGTTTCTGGACAGGGATTTTGGCAGAGGTCCAAACAAATGGATGCACTGCTGGTCGGTACAACATTCCACATCAGGTGGTCTGTGACCAGGGAACTAACGAATTGCCTCACTTGCTGACCAGTTTCTTTTGGAAAAGGCTCCATATTGTAAATGGCATAGACCTTCACGGCGATCGTCAATACACAGAATGCAAGACCATAAGATATAGGAGCAGAATTAGGCCATTCGGCCCATTGAGTCTTCTTCGCCATTCAATCATGGCTGATATGATTCTCATCCCCATTCTCCTGCCTTCTCCCTGTAACTCTTGATCACCTTATTGATCAAGAACCTATCTCTGTCTTAAAGACACTCAATGACCAGCCCTCCACAGCCCTCTGTAACGATGAGTTTCACAGATTCACCACCCTCTGGCTGAAGAAACTTCTCCTCATCTCTGTTTGAAAGGAGCACCCCTTCCTTTGAGGTTGTACCCTTGAGTTCTAGTCTCTCCCACTAGTGGAAACACTCTCTCATGTCCACTCTATCTCGGTCTCTCAGTATTCTGTAAGTTTCAATTAGATTCCTCCCTCATCCTTCTAAACCCCATCGAGTATAGACCCAGACTTCTCAACTGTCCCTCATATGACAAACCCATAATCCTTGGGATCATTCTTGTGAACCTCCTCTAGACACCCTCCAAGGCCTGCACATCCTACCTTAGGTATGGGACCCAAAACTGCTCACAATATTACAAATGGGGTCTGACCAGAGCCTTATACAGCCTCAGCAGTACATCCCTGCTCTTGCATCCTTGCCCTCCAGAAATGAAGGCTAACTTTGAGTTTGCCTTCCTAACTGCCAACTGAAGCTGAATGTTAACTTTAAGCATCCTGAACCAGGACTCCCAATTCCTTTGTGTTTCAGATTTCTGAAGACATTCCCCATTTAAAAAAAAGGCTACACCACTATTCTTCCTTCCAAAGTGCATAACCTCACACTTTCCCACATTGTATTCCATCTGCCACTTCTTTGCCCACTCTCCTAACCTGTCCAAATCATACTGCAGCCTCCCCACTTCCTCAACGCTACCTGTCCCTCGACATATCTTTGTATCATCTGCAAATTTAGCAGCCGTGCCCTCAGTTCGATCTTCCGGTTCAGTAATGTATATAGTGAAAAGTTGTGGTTCCAACACTGACCCCTGTGGAACAGCACTAGTCTCCGGTTACCATCCTGAAAATGACCCCCTTATCCCCACTCTCTGCATTCTGTCAGTCAATCTTCTATCTTCTAACATCATTGGCTCTGAGCTTATTTAGCAGCCTCCTGAAAGGCACTTTGTTAAAGGCTTTCTGGAAATCCAAATAAATCACATCCACTGGCTCTCCTTTGTTTAACTTCTTTGTTAACGCCTCAAAGAATTCATACAGATTTGTCAGACACGACCTCCCTTTAACAAAGTCGTGCTGACTCAGTCCTATTTTACTATGCATTTCCAAGTGACCCACAATTTCCCATCTTCTGCCCCCCTCCCTTTGTAACCAGGGGTATTACTTCAGCCTTTTTCCAGTTCTCCGGAACCTTCCCTGTCTCAAATGATTCCTGAAAGATCATCACCAATGCCTCCACAATCTCCTCAGCTTATCTCTATCAGAACCCTGGGGTGAAGTCCATCCAGTCTGAGTAATTAATCCACACTCAGACTTTTCAGCTTCCCTAGCACCTTCTCCTTAGTGATGGCCATTACATTGACCTCTGCCCCCTGATTCTCTTGAAGTTCTGCATGTTACTGGTGTCTTCTACTGTAAAGAGTGACACAAAATACCCGTTCAGTTCCTCTGCCATTTCTTTGTCCCCCACTACTACTTCTCCAGCCTCATTTTCCAGTGGTCCAAGGTCCATTCTTACCTCCCTTTTACCTTCTATAATCTAAAAAAAACTCTTGCAATCTTACGTTACTAGCTCGCTTACACTCATATTTCATCTGCTCCACCCTTATTGTCTTTTAGTTGTCCTCTGTTTGCTTTTAAAGCCTTCCCAATCCTCTGGCTTTCCACTATTCCTCACTATGCTCTTTCCTTTACTTTTATGCGATCCCTGACTTCCCTTGTCAGCCATGGTTGCCTCGTCTTCCCCTTAACATGCTTCCTCTTCCTTGGAATGAATTTACATTGTACCTTTTGAATTATCCCAAAAATTCCTGCCACTGTTGTCCCACAGTCTTTCCTGCTCAGCTCCCTTTCCAATCAAGTCTAGCCAGCTCCTCCTTCACAACCCTGTAGTTTCCTTTACTCAATTGTAGCACTGTTATATCCGATTCCAACATCTCCCTCTCAAACTGCAAGACGAATTCTATCACATTGTGGTCACTGTCCCCTAGGGATTCCTTCACCTTAACTTCCCTGATCAAGTCTGCCTCATTACACATCACCTGATCCAGAATTGCCTGTTCCCTAGTGGGCTCTAACACAAGCTGCTCAAGAAAAACCTCCCATAGATATTCCCCAATTTCTTTTTCTTGCGATCCACCACCAACTTGATTTTCCCAGTCCAGCTGCATGTTGAAATCTCCCATTAATACTCCTGAAGCAAATTGTCCAGATAACTCTCTCCCTCCCGGATGTGCCGTAGTGTCTGAAGCTCAGACTCCAGCTCAGCAACTCTGAGCTGGAGTTCCTCGAGCTGCCAATACTTGCTGCAGAAGTGATCAGGGCAGCTCACAATGGGATCTACCAACTCCCTCATCGCCTGTCCAGCCATCTCTACTTAGTTAGCTTTTAAATTTAGTGCAGATTTAGATCAGATTATAGCTTTCCCGATGTTTTATTTCAGATTACATCCAATTCTTTCGGGCCCTTCTTTCTCGCTCCACATTACTACTGAATATGAAGCACAGAAATTACCCCAGACTACAAGTAATAAAATTATTACTAATCCCACCTTTCTAATCAGCTCTTTCCCTTCTATCCTCTACCACTGCAGCAGAGTAAGACAACACTTTGCTTTTACCTCCTCACAGTGCCCTCCTGGACACCAGATCTTCCGCTTCCCACTTCTCAGTGGGGCTTCTGCCGATTTCTCCCAGAACGTTCCAGTGAAGTCCCTCTGTCGCCTCTGCTGGATCAGTGCAAAACCAATACTATTGTCGTGGATCCAACTGGAATCTGATGAAAGTTAAACATAAAGATTGGCCACAATGAACAAGCTCTAAAGCCTATATAAGAAATCTAATGTACCAGCAAACACTAGTTTAATATTGACCAAACTTGGTACTTTCTCCAACTGCTAGGGGGAAAAAGGGAAAGTCCCTTTAAAAATATGGTTCAGAAAATAGCTGGAACGAAACAGTTTGTTCTCAACTCCCTTGAACCAGCTGTTCTCCAGCACGGTTCATGCATTACTTCAAACAGGGTGCTCGGGTGGAGACTGTGGAAGACATTGTAGCTGAGCCCAATTCTGTCCTCGCACAATGACACTCCTAAGCCCTTCCAGAACAGTTGGAGGATAGTTGTTGAATTTTTGATCAGGCCCAGCTGTTTTGTACAACTTTTTCAACCTTACCCTAGGAGTAATCAGGTGTTGTCCCCGTACAAATTGAGAATTAAACTGGCAAATCATGAGTCTATTTAGTCCGCTGAGTCATGCATTTAGCTACAAAGCTACCCAAGGAGAAGAAGCTAGATGTCCATCTGTACAAGCCAAGTTCTGTCAGCTCAGCGATAGGACTCCGATCTCCAAGTCAGAGGGTTGAAAATTTAAGTCTTGTGTTGAGCACAGAATCTTCTGCACAGCAGTAGGGAGTGATGTATTGTTGGAGATGCCATACTTTGAGAGAGACATTAAGCAGAGTATGCTGCCTGCTTAGGCAAAGGGCAGGGGAGTACACCTGATAACCCGGTTAACACTTATCCATTAACCAATCTCACCAATTCAGATTAAGCAACACTTCACTGCTGCTCACTTGCTAAAATTTCATGCTTTCTTTTCCTTTATAAAAAGTTAGTCAAATATAATGCGTTGGAACATCAAGTGAAATGCGGCTTAGAAATGAACTATCAGTTCAGAAGAGGAAGTTTTCTTGTAAACGCAAACTCCTAATAGCTGGAGTTCCTTGGACTAAACCCGCTTAGAACTTCATTGAAATGTTTCCTGGCTATTAATTAGCTTCACCAATATGTCTTGTACTTCAAAAATAAAACTGTTGTATTTATAAAATACTTCACCACATCAAAACATTTCAAGACTATGTTACAAGATTAATCATTTCTGCAGTTCCAGGAGACGGGCAAACACTGGAATTACTCTATTCCTCCAACATCTTAGTATCATAGAATCCCCACAGTGCAGAAGGAAGCCATTCAGCCCATTGAATCCACACTGGCTGCAGACTCACCTCAGCCCTATTCCCGTAACCCCTCATATTTACCCTGCTAATCCACGTGACACCAAGGGGTAATTTAGCATGGCCAATCAACCTAACCCGCAAAGCTTTGGATTGTGGGAGGAAACTGGAGCACACGAAGGGAACCCATGCAGACATGGGGAGAATGTGCAGTCTCTACACAGATAGTGACCCAAGGCTTGAATTGAACCCGGTTCCCTGGCGCTGAGAGGCAGCAGTGCTAACTACTGTGCCACCAGGGACTACTTCCCCTGGTTGGAGAGGGGAGGGGGGTAGAGGGAAGAACAGAGACGAGGCTTTAGTTAATTTGTTTGGAAAAGAACCATTCTCTAAAGCTTTACTTCAAATCCTGCAAGTCTCCAAGGGCCAAGCTTTTCTGTAGCAATCCATCTAAATGCTATTCAATTATTTGTCTGAGTCCACCGTGTATTGGTAAGCTATATGACCATGGGGATAACCCAGATCTAAGTCTTGTCCGATATCCACATGATTCTAAAAGGCACGGGCATGGGTTGAACAGCTGTGGGAATTCTGGCTCAGTGTTTCCATCTCAGCCACACACTTTACCCCAGCGTGGGGACAACAAAATCAAATGCATTAATCTGGCTGAGACTGGCTAAGGTTTTTAACTTGGGACATTTCAGGTAAAAAGTGAAAAGCCCACGCAGGCCACTATAAACACAAACTGTTATCACATTCCTGTTAACATACCTCACTGTCTTGAATGTTCTCCTCGCAGCCTGGTAGCGCCTGGCATACAGTCACCGTACACTGGGGACACAGCCATACAAGGTCACGGAAAGTTTGAACGACAGCTGAAAACACAGAGAGAGAAAGACAAGTTGAATGATGATAAATTGGAGTAAATATTGATGGCGGGAGACTACTTATCTTCAAACAACCTCTCAACATCAAACAGACCATTGTTCGCAGCAAACTACCCAGCCTTCAGGGGAACAGTGACCGCAATATCTCACAACCCTGCCACAGCAACCTCTGCAAGACATGCCGGATCATCGACACAAATGCCAGCATCTCACGTGAGAACATCATCCACCAGGTACACGGTACATACTCTTGCAACTCGGCCAACATTGTCTACCTGATACGTTGCAGGAAAGGATGTCCCGAAGCATGGTACACTGGAGAGACCATGCAGACACTATGACAACAGATGAATGGACATTGCTCGACAATCACCAGGCAGAGGTGTCCCCTTCCTGTCAGGGAACACGTCAGCAGTTAAAGGCATTCAGCCTCTGATATTTGGGTAAGCATTCTCCAAGGTGGCCTTCACGACACACAACAACACAGAATCATTGAGCAGAGACTGATAGCCAAGTTCCGCGCACATGAGGACGGCCTCAGCCGGGATCTTGGGTTCATGTCGCACTATCTGTAACCCCCTCACGACTTGCCTGGGTTTGCAAAATCTCATTAACTGCTCTAGTTGGAGACAATACACATCTCTTTAACCTGTGCTTGGCCCTCCCTCCACTCACATTGTCTGTACCTTTAAGACTTGATTACCTGTAAAGACTCACATTCCATCCATTAAATTGAGTTTGTATCTGTATAAGCCCTGTTTGTGAACACAACTCCCACTCACCTGATGAAGGAGCAGTGCTTCGAAAGCTTGTCCTACCAAATAAACCTGTTGGACTTTAACATGGTGTTGTGAGACTTCTTACTGTGTTTATCCCAGTCCAACGCCGGCATCTCCACATCGAGGCTTGGCACCAGAGGAGGGCACTCTAACTCTCCCTCCCCTGCAGTACAGGCATCCCACCAGAGGAGAGCACTCTAGCAGTACAGGCTTGGCACCTGTTAGACTTTAACCTGGTGTTGTGAGACTTCTTACTGTACAGGATTGGCAGCAGAGAGAGCGCTCTCATGATAAATGGAGAATATTTTCATGATATTTTGAATGATGTTGAGTGAGGAAATCTGAAGGTGTGGAGTGTCAGGCACAGAGGAACATCAATCTAATTATTCAAGAGACCACATTCAAGTTAATATTAACAGAATTAAACACAAATCATGTGAAGAAGAAGCTGGTGGATTTTTCTGTGCACAGATAGCCCCACTCAAAGGCAAGAGAAGATAAAGTGACAGAATCTCCGAATAGTGAAGGAGTGTGGAGGAAAGAAGAGAAAGTGGTTGCCCCAAGAAGTAGCAGAAGACTTACAAGGGATTTACCACGGGACAAGGCACACCAGATAGAACAAAGTGTCAGATTTAATGGGCTGGTGGTGGAAGGGAATCGGAACAGAAACTACCCAATTTTGCCAGCAATGTGTTACATACGCGCAGTGCAACCCTGGGGAGGCAACAAACATAATAAAACATCACCAGCGTCATCCCAGAGGACGTTGGCAACACATACAGATTGATCTTACACTTCCATTAGTCTCATCAAGCTAATAACGGGTCAAGCTAACCAACTAACTGAAGGAATCATAGAGGGGGGAACCAATGCAAGGCCATTTAGAGGCAGAATTGGAGAGTAAGTGGGAGAATTGAGTAAATAATAACATTTGATGAAGAAAGAAGTTAGAGGCTGACAGGCAGTGCCGGATTTGGAGAGAGATCAGCAAGCTGCAAAATCAAGAGAACCACAAGTGGGCAACAAGGTGATGGTAAAGATGGGAGTGGAGCACAGTATCCTCCAACTGCAGTGGACAAGGTCATCATGATGTTGGGCTGGGGTAAAGCAGAAAGAAATCCCACGACACCCTCAATCCTACTCCCAGCCACCTGACGAAGAGACAGGCTGTTCCGAAAGCTTGCGGCTTTTGCTACAAATAAACCTGTTTGGACTTTAAGCTGGTGTTGTGGGATTTCTTTCTGCTTCAGGGTCATTATGACAGGTGAGGATTATATTGACTGGAGTTTAGGAGAGTGAGAAGGGATCTCATAGAAACTTGTAAAATTCTAACAGGTTTAGATTTAGAAAGAATGTTCCCAGTGGTGGGGGAGCCCAGAACTAAGGGATATAATTTGAGGATAAAGGGTAAACCATTTTAGAACTGAGGTGAGGAGAAATTTCTTCATCCAGAGAGAGGGGAATGTATGGAATTCACTACCACAAAATGTAGTTGACGCCAAAACTCTGTCTGATTTCAAGAAGAAATTAGATACAGTTCTTGGGCTAAAAGGATCAAGGGATATGGGTGGAAGGTGGGTGGGGGTCAGGATATTGAATCTGAAGATCAGCCATGATCAAGATGAATGCAAGGTCTGTCTGCCAGGTTCAGCTGCAGTATAGAGGTCAGCCCCAAAGGACTTTGCCAGCCTGAGCCGAACCAGCTGGTTTTAAACCCACCCCCTTGCTGCTCCCTCCCGATTGGGTGAACATCCATTCTCCTAAGAGGGAAGCTCGTATTCTACAAGGCTCATGGGGATAGCTATTGACGAACCCCCATGGCCAACAGAACCCTCAGGTTCCCCGTGACTTTCTGGAATTTTCTGTGCATGATATTTGACTCCTGACTTGACTGGATCTCAGTGGGCAGTCTGCACCTGGTGAGGAATTGGGTCTGTTCCCTCACCGCTGTTTTCTCAGTTATAGTTCTCAGGGAGGGGCAAACCTGTATGTTCAATTGGGATAATGCACAGCTTGGTGTTCAGGCCCTTTCTGTTTCTTCCGCCTTTGCTCTGGTCTGTAGATGGGATGGTTATGGTTATAGGAGGCAGCCCTTACTTGGTGAAAATATAATGAAAGGTGTTTTTAATGAGGGCATCATGACTGGCACAGGCTTGGAGGGCTGAAGGGTCTGTTCCTGTGCTGTACTTTTCTTTGTTCTTTGATTATTGTGTGGGGAGAATGTATGTGAGACTGTCTTGAGGGTCCCCTCTGTAGGTGACCATGCATGCAGCCTCTAGAGGGGAAGGGATGAGGAGGTCTACAGGGAGCATGGACACATCAATGGTAATGGGCTCAGGGGGAGGGTAGGAATGTTGCCCACGGGAACAATGGGATCCAATGTTACTGGAGGAAGCTGGAAAATACCAGGAGGAAGCTGTAGCTGCTGTACATCATTGCACATCTTCCAGCTCATTACTGTATATAGGGAAAAGTTGTGGTTCCAACACTGACCCCTGTGGAACACCACTAGTCTCTGGTTGCCATCCTGAAGATATAATGAAAGGTGTGCAATGTTGGACTAAGGAGCCCTCAGGCATGTTAGTGCCACAATTCAGTTAAAGCTGAGAAATTAGGAACACCGCCTTGAGAAGCCATTGGAACCCATGACTTGTGCTGGAACATGGAAATGTTTGTTTATTCATTCATGGGACATCACTGCCTGGCCAGCATTTCTTGCCCATCCCCAGTTGCCCCTTGAGAAGGTGGTGGTGAGCTGCCTTCTGGAATCGCTGCAGTCCTGTGGGCTGACCCACAATGCCATTAGGGAAGGAATTCCAGGATTTTGACCCAACGACTGTGAAGAAATGACGATGTATTTCCAAGCCCGGACGGTGAGTGGCTTAGAGGGGAACCTGCAGGTGGTGGTGTTCCCATGTATCTGCTGCCCTTGTAACTAACACTGTGTGTACAACTGTAGGAGTCACTGCTTTAACATCACAGCCTCTGCTTTTCAACATGAACACCCAGGAATATGACATTTGGGCCACAGTTAAGGAGATGTGGCTGTTACATGTATGGTGTCCCATTAATGAAAGGCTTTCATGTGTTTCACTCAGTGTGCACCACAAGAGGGGAATGGAAGGTCAGTGTTACTTAAACCCAACTACTTAGCTGGGTCCCAGCCCCACCCCTTCCCTGGTGACCAGGACTTGAGGCCTGGTCTCTCTCTCTCTGGCTCTGCTTCTTAAGCGAAAAGGTTATTGGTTAACTCTGATATTTTGCACTTTATAATTGGGTTGTATGTTGGGGTGTAGCCCCTTTAAGGGAATGGGTCAGATGACCCTGGGTTTGGTGTGATCTGCCTGGGAACCGCTCTGAGTGGGTCGTTATAGCTTGGAGTGCGGAATGAGTAAGACTGCAGTAAATATCTGTGTTACCAAATGCCTGTCTGTGGAGTGAGTTCTTGAGGATACCCCTCAGTAGGAAAGAATTTAACAGTAATGGTCATTTTTATTAATTATTCTTTCTAAAAAATGACTATATTGCTTTGACATTGATCTCCCTTTTACACTCAGGTTTAATATTGTGACAAACCTTAGCTGACCAAAATTGCACAACTGCCCCATGAGTGAGAAGGAAATTAAAGTGTGGCTGTCCATGTGAAATGGTTGGACAAGTCTGCTCCATCTCCCATCAGGCTCATCGCAGAAGCACGACTGAGAGCTTTCTAACGTTACTGATTACAAAATAGAGTAAGCAGTCTCACAACACCAGGTTAAAATTCAACAGGTTTATTTGGTAGCAAAATCCACTAGCGTTTGGAGCACTGCTCCTTCATCAGGTGAGCGGGATTTCAGTTCACAAACAGGGCATAGAAAGTCAAACTCAATTTACACAATAATGGTTGGAATGAGAGTCTTTACAGGTAATCAAGTCCTAAAGGACCTTTCAGACTTGCGTAACACTTAAGACTTGATTACTTGTAAAGACTTGCATTCCAACTTGACTCGCAGTCAAGTGTTTTGAGGGTGTAATCAGCAAGGTGACAAAGGTGAACTATTTAATAAAGTATAGTTTGGATTGAAAAGACTTTCAATAAGATACCAAACTAGAGGTTGATACACAAGATTGAATGTTATGAGATTGTAATTAATATATCAGCTCGGATTGAAGATTGTTTATCAGAAAGCAAACAGAGACTAGGAATATAGGTTGCTGGGTTATCATCTCTCAGTGTCAAAAGGATCAGGTCTTTAGCCTCAGTTATATTGTGATCTAGATCAATTGCACACATGAAGGAATCAACTGTAATCTCTCTTAATTTGATGATGATACAAATCTAGATGAGAAAACCAGCTGTGAGGATGATTAAAGAGACTCAAAGGAATATGGACTGGTTTGGTGAGTGGGCAAAAAGATGGAAAATGAAGTTTCATGAGGGAAAATAGGAAATTATTCCCTTTGCGGGAAAGATTAGAAAATAATATATTTCTTCACTTTAATTAAGGAAGGATACTGTTGCCTCAGAAGGTTCGCAATGAAGGCTCATGAGGTGGATTTCTATGATTAAAGGGATGCCCTCTGAGAAGAAATTGTTGCTGGAATTCTACTGCCCACCCAGCACAGGAATAGGAGCAGGCAATGGATGGACAATGGGGAGGTCTGTTGATCTCGGATGGGATTTTCCAGTCTCAGATTGAGCGAGGCCGTAAAATTCCACTCAGCACCTCTGTTCTTTTGAGATTAGAAGAATAAGAGACGATCTTATTAAAACATATTCAATCTTAGAGAGATAGACAGTGTCATTGCTGAGAGAAAGTTTCCCCGATTGAAGATTCTCGAACTGCTGGAGCCAGTCTCAAGATAAGGTGTCAACTGTTTAGGATGAGGTGAGGAATTTCTTCACTCAGATTTATGAATCAGTGGCATTCTCTTCCTGAGGGTGATGGATACTCAGTTGTTGAATATATTCAATACTGAAATCAATAGATGTTTGGACAATCACAGAATTGAGAAACATGTGGATCCAACAGGGAAAGTACAGTTAAGATGATGACCGGACCTGATTGAATGATAGAGCTAGCTTGAGAAGCCAAATGGCCTATTCCTGTTCTTTTTCATGCTCTTAAATTTATGACTATGTGAGGAGGAGTGAAATAATTCCCCTATTCTCCCACTCCATGTCTGATTGTAACAAGATTTTTGAAATGAATTTAGAGAGGATGTGTTTTGCCAATGCTGCAGGATCCCTTATAATCTCTTCCACATTCACAGGTTGTCACCCTCTCTCTCCCTCTCCTTATATCGGCACATTTCTCTCCCAGTATAAGGTTGTATAGGAGATATGGGGCCAGAATCAGTTGGTGCCTGTGCATTACTTGTCACAGTTCAATATGCACATGTAGTGCTCCAAGACGTGATGTGTTTGTATCTGCTGCAGGGTCTGAATTTTAGGAGATGTCCCATTGTTTCCAAATGTCTTCTCAGTTTGAGGAGCTGCATTAGATTCAGGTAAACTATTTTCTTTGCAGGTCAAACTGTTCGAGATATTGAATTTTGCAATTTATTCTAACCCCTAACCGACAAAAATCACACAACTGAATGCCCTCATTTAAAAAACTCAGAGTGAGTCATGTAAACAATGGGAACTTAGTTACTGAATGGTCACAGTCCAGTGGTAGATATCGCTGAAACAAGCTGAGATCGAAAGATGGGACTGATGGTGTTTGAGTGGACAAGATCTTTCCTCTTTATTATTAGCTAATGAATGTAATCAATAAACTCTATCTAAAGATAGATATTTTCCATCACTGTCATAATCTGTTTATTCAAATACTAAGAAAAACTTCAAGCCATGTTGCTTTCTGAATGTCCCTGAGGTGATTCTGCAGTGTATAAATTAGCTGTCAGAGAAAAAGAGATAAGAGCCAGGAAATTAGTGAATAAACATTCTCGATGTGTGCACCGACAGTAAGGAGAGGTTTTCAGTCTCAATCCGGGGTGGCGGTGTTGTTGGAGGAGACGTGTTGGAGATCAACATTGCAGACTAGAAAGTAACCAATGTAACACCGCTGGTTAAGGATGGGCTGTGGGACTGGAAGGTGTGGATTATGCATCTCTCACTTTGATGGAATCAGTCTACATATTCTGATCATTCACACATTGATGTGAGGTTGGATTTCTCATTTGATCTGTTTTAGAGGAATAACTCAGACCGGGCAGGTTTCCAATAAGAGCCAACGTGGACAGAAATATACCAGAGATTGGCAATTAGATCTGCCATCCCTTCCTGCACCCATTTATCAGAGCCTACCACGGACTGAGCACTTTCCTGGATTGATGGAGTTGGATGTCAATTCTGAATTATTCTATTTATATTTCCCTCTTCAAATTTCTTCCCCATTCTGTCTCTCCCCTCTGCCTTTTTCTGATTCTATTTTCCAGATACCTTGTTATGTCGGTCTCTCCTTCCAGTCTTCTCTTCCTCTTCCTCTCTACATTTACCCCTTTTCTTCATGTATCTGTCTCTCACACCCTCTTCCTCTCTCTCCAGTTTTCTTCCCCTTTATCTAGATTTCTTTCCCATCCAATCTTTTTCCATTCTTCAACATGATTCTTGCTTCCTCAACTCATCTGCCTATCCCTCTCCAACATCTCTCTCTCTCTTACTGTTTCTCCCGATATCTCTCTGTCTCTCCAGCATTTATCTCTCTCTCCCTCGCTTTCTCTCCTTTTCTGTGTATCTCCCTCTAACATCTCTCTCTCTTTCTCCAGTTTTTATTGTGTGGCTTTTAATCAGAGCAAGATCCCATGTACAACAATATGATGATATCCAGAGAGGACAAGGGGTGCAATCCTCCCCAGCAGCCCATCAACACCATGTGTACACTGAGCTTGGATACATGTCCCTTCAGTGACAGAAAGAATAAAGCCCCCTCTTGAACTGGGAACAAGCTGTGTCCATTCCTTGATAGACTTTTTTTTAAATTAATCTCCCAGTATGTATTTATTTATGTGTTTGTTTGTTTATTTAATTGATTTAATTAATTTGTTTATTTATTGATTGATTTGTGTAAATCAGAAATCCCAGGGGCTCTGACTGAGACTATTCTCCAGAGACTGGGAGCTGCATCTCCTAACAGGAGACCCTCAGATAATGTGGTTCTTTCCATCCCCTCACAGCGATGTGATTTGTGGTTTTTGGCAATGGAGGTCAGAAATATTGCATCGCTCACTTTAACATATAGCACATAAGTGAGAGGAAAATAAGCAGAGATATGGACAGAGAAAAGAAGTTAGAAGTGATGGATGTATTTTGAGGTGATGGGGGCTGGGTGCAGGGACTAGGAACTAGATAAGAACATCCAAATTTACAATTATTGGGAGAGACATTGGCAGATGTAGAGAAGGGAAAGAGGGGGTTACAGAGAGACAGGGGGAAACCCAGGGTTGTGCAAGGTCAAAGCAAAGGTGGTGATAAAGGGAGAGGATTTGAGAAAGAGAGGCAGGATGTATGGATCCCCAGTGTGTAATCACAGCTCCAATCACACCCTCTCAGGTAGTCTGAGTTATGGAGTAAAATCCTGGGAGGATTTAAAAAGTGTTACAAATGAATCAACAACCCCTTCCCAATCTGAAAATGAGAGTTGAGCAGTGCAAAGGGGGCCCTTCTGTCCATGGAATCTGCACCGACACATGAGAAAAATCTGAACTCGCACCTAATCCCATCTGCCAGCACTTGGCCCATTGCCCTGAATGTTATGATGTGCCACGTGCTCATCAAGGTACTTTTTAAAGTATGTGAGCTAACCCAGCTCCACCACCCTCCCAGCAGTGCGTTCCAGACCATCACCACTCTCTGGGTAAAAATATTTTTCCTCATCCCCATAAACCTCTGACTCTCACCTTGCCCCTACGTCCACTCGTGTCTTATCCTTCAACAAAGGGGAACAGCTGCTCCTTGTCCACTCTGTCCGTGTCTTGAATAATCTTGTACTTGTTGATCAAGTCGCCTCTCAGTCTTCTCTGCTCCAATGAAAACAACCCATATCGACTCAATCTCTCTTCATAACTGAAATTTCCCATTCCAGGCAGAATCCTGTTGAATCCTCTTTGCCTCCCCTCTACTGCAATCACATCTTTCTGGGAATGTTGCGACCAGAACCACACTCAGTATTCAAAATGTGGCTTCACCAATGTTCACAGAATCACAGAATACTGCAGTGCCCTTTGGTCCATCGAGTCTGCACCGATGCATGAAAGGCCCTGACCTACTCACCTAATCCCACTTGCCAGCACTTGGCCCATAGCCTTGAATGTTATGCTGTACCAAATGCTCATCCAGGTACTTTTTAAAGGATGTGATGCATCCTGCCTCCACCACCTTCATTGTTAACTATGCTTTCTGTGTCCCTCATTGTTTTGTACACCTCAATGAAGTCCATCGTTCAGTGTTCTTTGCTCTAAGGAAAGCAAACTGAGCCGCACCAACCTCGAATCATTGCAGAAACACTCCAGCCCATGCAATATCCTGGTGAATCTTGCCTGCGTCCTTTCCAGAGCAATCGCATCCTTCTTCTATTGAGGCCACCAGAATTCCTCACAATGCTCTGGCTGAGGCTCAATGAGCATTTTCCACAGCTCCATCATATCCTCCTGGTTCCTACCTTCTATACCACGGCTAATAAAAATGATTATCGTGTCTACTTTCTTCACCATCTGATCATCAGAAGTTAAGCACAGGATTGGAAAGCAATAGACAGTTGATGATATCCTTGAATCTTAATCAGAAAATAAACAAAATTCCAAAGAACAATCGTCCAGTCACAATCTCAAAAGTATGAACGAAAATAATTGAACCAACTCTATAGGAGAAAAGAAGCATCAAGTAACACAGACTATGATAAAGAGGAGGCAGCACGTATTCCAAAATTACCATCCTTCTTGACAGATTCCATTGAATTATTTTAGCAATTATTACGAATGATAGATTAGATTAATATGATCGATGTCAGACATTTTGAGCTTCTCAATGCCTTGAGTAAGTTAAGACTCAACAGACTCATGAGTAATCTCAGAGCAAGTGGAATTAGAAGACAAACAGCAAAATAAACAACAAATTGGCTAGAGAGATGGAATACAAGGAGTATGAGTTAAAGGGATTTACTCTGATTGTTGGAGGATGGGAAATGGATTTCCACAAGGATCAACGCTGAGGTCACTTTTCTTCACCATTTACATCAACAAGATGGAATCAGGAAGCAAAATGATAATTTCAAAATGCACAAACAAATATTAACTGAGAGTGAAAGTGACCACAGTGGAAGAATATGATTAATACAATAACACGTGTTCCCCAATCACTCGGCAAAGTCTCCGAATGCTTTCAAGGAATTGAAGGTTTGGATGATCAGATTCACAACTCATTTGAAGCAGCAACAGAGCTTAAAAAAAAATTAACAAACTGGAAAGGTACATTGCAATTCATTTTCAATTAATCAAAATGTGAACAAATCACAATTTTTTGGAAAGTAAAACATGGAATATTGCACAGTTGTTGTTAGTTTGCTTACATCAGGAAATAGATGACACCTGTTTCTTTTCAATAGGAAAAAAGAGCTGTGGAGAAATTTCACATCATACACGGAGCAACAAACTTCATTAAAAGAAAGGCAACTCTTTGAGTTTTACCAAACTTAAAAGAGACAGATCCATCAGTTGGAGATCTCGCTCATCAATTTAATATATATATATATATTTCAGATTAGAACCAACTAACTTCAGTCCAGTTCCTTTCCCAAACACAAGTCAACTCCACATGGACAAATAACAGATTGTGCCCGGAACAGATGGATACTTTGGTCAGATATTCCACTCTAGTGAATGAACCACAATTAGTACAAGTGTACACTGAAAAATAGATGCTGTCGTACTTGTTCAAAGGTGTCAGATATTCTGCCCTGGTTAGTGATCCACACTCAATGTTTGATTTTGTTCTTATTCCCACTAAATGCTCTTTCAGAGAGATCATCTTCACTGAGGTCCAATCTAACATTACACATGATTTTACCAAATGCAATATCTTCATTGATCAGTGAGCCCGTCAGTTACATAGAGGCTCATTGTCAATGGGCAGAAAGATTAACAGCATAGAGACATTTATAGACATTTGATTTAAATGAATGACATCACATATCTGGAGTCTGTATAACAGTGACAATGAGATCAACATGGAGCATTTTCATTCAGAGTTTAAAATCAGACAGCCGCTCAGACACAGATTTACACCACCTCAATGGTTAAAGTCACTTATCAGGAACACCAATAACGGCAATGATTGTGCAGAATATTTTCTCAGCTATCTGAATTGGATGCAGCATCTTCAGTGTGAAGTGATGCGCTTCTTCGTGCTGCTGGCAATCTCTCTGTGTTAAACTCTGAGGTTACACATTCCCAAAGCCTTTAATTTATACACTGCAGAATTACCTCAGGGACTGAGGTAGCAACATGGTTTGAAGATTTTTTAAAATATATGAATAAACAGATTACGAAATTGAGTTCAGTGATAGATAGTATTTATCTTTAGATAGAGTTAATTCTTTCCAAGCACTGAAAAATGCCAATGAAATTTTCAATTAAAGTAAGTGGAAAGATGCTGTCCATTCAAACACCATCAGTTCCATCTCGAGATCTCAGATGGTTTCAGTAATATCTGTGACTATTTCAGTAAGTGAATTTGAATTGTTAGTGACTCCCTCTCTCTCTGTGCTCTTTAAATATGGATAGTCAATTATCTGATTTAAGTGGGTTTTGGGTGAACATAAATTGCAAGATTCTGTTCATCAATAATCTGGAACTATTTAACAAAGAACAAAGAAAAGTACACACAAGAGAAAGTCTTTGGCCCTCCAAATCTGTTCCGAACATGGTGTCTGCCTAAACAAAAACTGTGTGCACTTACAGAGTCCGTATCCTTCCATTCCCATTCTATTCAAATATTCGTCTAGTTTCTCCTTAAATGCCATTATCGTTGGTGCTCCCACCACCTCTATGGGCAGTGCATACCAGACATTCACCAGTCTCTGTGTAAAAATCTCGCCCTGCACATCTTCTCTAAACTTTTCCCCATGCACCTTAAACCTATGTCCCCTAGTAGTTGACTTTTCTACACTTGGAAAGAGTATCTGACTATCCACTCTGTCCACACTATAATCTTGTAAACCTCTTTCAGGTCACCCCTCAACTCCATTGTTCCAGTTAAAACAAACTGAGTTTATCCAATCTCTCCTCCTAGCCATTACCCTCCAGACCAGGCAACATCCTGGTAAACCTCTTCTGTACCGCCTTCACTTCCTTCTGGCAGTGCGATGACTGGAAGCAATATTCTAAATGAGGCACAGAGCCTGCAAAAAAAAAATTACCCTTGAATCTAATGTATCTCAAACTGAGAAAACATGCAGAAACATTGGGACACATCAGAAAGTTCAGACCCTGCAGCACATATAAACACATCACCTCTAAGAACAGTAGAAACGTGGGTTCAACTGTGATGAGTAATGCACAGGCACCAGCTGATACCAGCTCCATACATCTGATATACAACCTTACTCTGGGAGGGAAACAGTAAGAAGTTTCACAATTTTAGTTCAAAATTCAACGGGTTCGTTTGGAATCATGAACTTTCCAAGCGCTGCTCCTGTATCAGGTGAGTCTTGATAAAGGAGCATTGTCCAAAAGCTCCTGATTCCAAATAAACCTGTTGGACTTTAACCTGAGCCCACCCCAGTCCAACTCTGGAATCTCCACATCATGGGAGAAAAACGAGGGTTGGGATGTGGAGCGAGAGAGAGAGAAATAGAGACAACGTGATATGGGCTGAAGTTAAGTAGGTTGAGAACCTGGGAAAATGAATGAATAAGAGCGAGAGAGGAAAATTCTGAGAGACTCAAAGTATAAAGTAAAGAAGCAGAGAGAAGGACAGAGGAGGAGGGAGTGACAGCATGATGACGGAGAAGCAGATACTGTGAGAGGTATTACAACGGAAAATCCTGGAAAAAACTCAGCAGGTCTGAAATCATCTGTGGGGAAAGAATAGCTTCAATGTTTTGAGTCTAGATGACCCTTCGTCAGAGCTGAGCCCCCGGAATAATCCATCTCTCCCTTCTTTGTCCCATCTCTTCTCTCTCCCCTGTCTCTCCATCCCTGACCCCAGCTCCCTCTCCATTACCCATTTACCCCTCTCGCTCTCTGCCTCACAAAAAATACATATGCACACTCTCTTCCTTCCATCCACAAACATCTTAATTCTCTTACCCACAGTCAGTGTTGCATACACTCAGATACACAAACACACTCACACACATACATTTATACTCAGACACACACTCACACACAAACACGCACACACACACTCACACACAAACACACACACGCACACACACATGCATTCATGCACACACATACTCACATAAACACACGCACACACAAACACAGTCACACACGCTTGCACGCGCACATACAAACTCACTCGCACACAAGCACACACACACACTCACACATACAAACACACTCACACACACACACACACACACACACACACACACACACACACAAATGGACTCACACTCAAATATACTCACACACAAACACTCTCACATACACACACACACACAAACAGACTCACTCACCAACACGGTGGACAGAGTACCCTTCGTTGTCCAGTACTTCCCTGGAGCAGAGAAGCTATGACATCTTCTCCGAAGTCTTCAGCATATCATTGATGAAGACGAACATCTCACCGGGGCCATCCCCACACCCCCACTTCTTGCTTTCAAACGACCGCACAACCTCAAACAGACCATTGTTTGCAGCAAACTACCCAGCCTCAGGAGAACAGTGACCACGACACCACACAACCCTGTCACAGCAACCTCTGCAAGACATGCCGGGTCATTGACATGGATGCCATCATCACACGTGAGAACACCATCCACTAGGTACATGGTACATACTCTAGCAACTTGGCCAACTTGTCTACCTAATATGCTGCAAGAAAGGATGTCTCGAAGCATGGTACATTGGGGAGACCATGCAGACGCTACAACAATGGATGAATGAAGATCGCTTGACAATCACTAGGCAAGAGCGTTCCCTTCATGTTGGCAAACACTTCAGCAGTCACGGGCGTTCGGCCTCTGATCTTCGGGTAAGCATTCTCCAAGATGGCCTTCACGACACACGACAGCGCAGAGTCGCTGAGCAGAGACTGATAGCCAAGTTCCGCACACATGAGGACGGTCTCAACAGGGATCTTGGGTTCATGTCACACTATCTGCGTCTGAGGCCAGAACTCCCCACTCACCTGATGAAGGGGCAAACCCCGAAAGCTTGTGGGTTTACTATCAAATAAATTGGTTGGACTTGAACCTGGTGTTGTGAGACTTCTTACTGTCTTGGCCAATTATCCCAGCATACTTTGTAAATCACCATCTTATGTGGCCCGTCTGGCCACACACCACAGGTCAGGACAGGACTTACTCAGTTAAATCCCTCAAAGTCCCATCCAATTCCCTAAGCCCTCCTTAAATGGCTCCCAAGTCCTCTGTCAGATCCTTCTACGCACGCCTCCCAGCCCCAATTCTTGTCACAGGGGTGCAAGGTAGCACAGTGGTTAGCACTGCTACTTCACAGATCCAGGGACCTGCGTTCAATTCCCAGCTTGGGTCACTGACTGTATGGAGTTTCTCCTCATGTCTGCGTGGGTTTCCTCCGGGTGCTCGGTTTCCTCCCACAGTCCAAAGATGAGCTGGTTAGGTTGATTGGCCCTGCTAAAAAATAAAATTGCCCCTTAGTGTCCTGAGATGCAAAGTTAGTTGGAATAGCAGGTAAATATGTAGGGATATGGGGTTAGGGCCTGGGTGGAATTGTGGTCGGTGCAGACTTGATGGGCCAAATGGCTTCTTTCTGTACTGAAGGGTTTTTATAATTCTATGATTCTGTGTGAACTCGGTATTACAGAATCCAGTGCAGCTTGAAACCCTGGAGTCATGTTCCACCGCCACTGGAACATTGCACTTTTTCACGTGATTCTTAACTGAAGTTATTTTTGAAACATTGATGCAGGCTTGGAAGAGCCACACTACATGTGGCTCAGTCCACTGACTGAGTATTTACAGGGTAAAATGGGTATAGAGGGATATGGGCCAAAAGCAGGCAATTGGGATTAGTTTAGGGGTTTAAAAAAAGGGTGGCATGGACAAGTTGGGCCGAAGGGCCTATTTCCATCCTGTAAACGTCTATGACTCAATGACTCAAAGCAATCCCACAGAAGATCATCTGATTCTCAGACCATCATGTGGAGGTTTTCTCAGGGAAAGAACCAAGCAATTGTTTGTTTTAAAACAAAGCATTCAGCAAACAACAGACAACAAAGTAAATTACAGGAACAGGCCCTTCTGTTCCACACCTGCACTGACCATGCTGTCCGAGTTAACTAAAACCACCTATCCTTCCGGGGACCATATCCCTCTATTTCCATCCTTTTCATTTATTTGACAAGATACCCCTTGAAAGTCACTAAAAACCTTATCTCGGACACCTCCTTTAAACCTTGCCTCTTGCACTTTAAACTATGGCCCCTAGTAATTGATTCTTCGACCCTTGGAAAAAGCTTATGACTATCCACTCCCTCCATGCCTCTCATTATCTTGTAGGCTTCTTTCAGGTCACCCCCTCAACCTCCGTCATTCCAGTGAGAACAAACCAATTTTCTCTGACATCTCCTCATAGCTATGCCCTCCATATCAGGCAACATCCTGGTAAATCTTTTCTGTACCCTCTCCAGAGCCTCCACATCGTTCAGGTAGTGTGGCGATTAGAATTGAACACTTTGTTCCAAGTGTGGCCTAACTAAGGTTCTATGAATCCCTCATGCTCTCAAACTAGCTGCTGATACAATTGTATTAATTTCACTGTTCTGAGCATTACCAAGTAAACACAATATGTTTAAATAGATATGTGCATTGAGGAGGCTGAGAACAATCCAATAATATCACCTCAGTGAAATTAATGATCAGACTTCATGATTGTACAACTTAGAGAGAACCAGACCACACCACGACACTCAGAATGAGAGGGTTCTCTGCATGGGTCAGAGCTGGAGATTTCACTATGATTGCAAGACTGTTCGCTAACTCTTGTTTCTCAAAGAGCTACTGCAGAAAAAAAAACATCATAATTGATCTGAACACTGATCAAAATTGTTTGGTGGGTGTTAAGTTTAGCTCTGCTAGGAGGATGGTGGGGGAAATTTGTGCACAGGGAGATTTCCGTTCCATATTTAAAGTAAATCAATGACCGGTTAATGAATGATCTTTAGGGAAGGAAATCTGCTGCCTGTCCTGGCCTGATCTGCAGGTGAGTTCAGAACTATAGCAAGGTGGGTCCCTCTGAGATGGCCTAGTTAGTTACTGACAGTGTGCAGCTCCGTAGCATTCAGCATTACCTGTGACAATTGGACCTAAAACTGACAACACAGCACAAATCGGTCACTCTTGATATTTGGATGTGGAATGGGGAAAGATGAATTTCTTCACGTTTAATACCTGCGTGTCTCTGGAAATTTTAAAGATATTACATAATGGGTCTGTGGTTCGGTTAGCATTTATTTCCCATTTCAAATTTCCGATAAGATGGTGGCAGTGAGCAGGGTCCTTCCTGGTCCACCAACAGAGCTGTTAGGGATGGGATCCATGATTTTGAACCAGGTGCGGTGAAGAGACAGTGCTATATTCCCGACTTAGAGTACAGAGAGGCTACGATGGGAATCTGCAGGTGATTCTCATCTCTCTCGGCAACTTCAGTTGTCATTCTCGATGGCAATGGTTATTGGTTTGGACAACGCAACCTCAGTGCACTTGTGCGGGTGGGGCAGCGTGGTGGGAGAGTAGACAAGCTGCAATTTAAAGTGTCTGGGGTTTATATCAGCGGTGCTCTGATGCTTCTCCTTGGGGTGGGTTGCAGTTGATTTTGTCTGGGATGTCCCTATAGAAGCTGGGTCTGGGTGCTTAGATTTTTTTTTAGATTAGTCTGGATTTTTAAATTTAGATTAGATTTAGATTCACGCTCAAATCAGCTTCGCAGGTAGAGGCTGTGGTTAAGAAGGCGTGTGGTGTACTAGCATTCATCAATCGAGGAATTGAGTTTAGGAGTCGGGAGGTAATGCTGCAACTGTATAAGACTCTGGTCAGACCCCACTTGGAGTACTGTGCTCAGTTCTGGTTGCCTCATTACAGAAAGGATGTGGAAGCCATAGAGGAGATGTACAAGGATGTTGCTCAGATTGTGTGGCATGGTTTATGAGGATAGGTTGAGACAGCTCGTTCTTTTCTCTTTGGAGAGACGAAGGATGAGGGTAAACTGATAGAGGTGTATAAAATGTTGAGAGGTATTGATCAGGTGGATTCTCAGAGGCTTTTTCCCAGGGCTGAAATGGTTGCCACAAAAGGACACAGGTTTAGGGTGCTAGGGAGTAGGTACAGAGGAGATGTCAGGGGTAAGTTTTTCACTCAGAGGGTGGTGGGTGAGTGGAATCGGCTGAGTTCGGTGGTGGTGGAGGTGGATTCGATAAGGTCTTTTAAGAGACTTTTGGATAAGCACATGGAACTTTGTAAGATAGAAGGTTATAGGTAAGCCTAGTAGGTAGGGATATGCTTGGCGCAACTTGTGGGCCGAAGGGCCTGTTTGTGCTGTAGTTTTTCTATGTTTCTATGTAGTGATTAGATTTTTTTCTTCTAACTCTTTCAGAGTAACTATCAGAATTAAACTGACTGAACACTCGAAGTTAGCCACTTCAGTCGCTTCTGTCGGATGCTTTGCAGCCGAGTGCAATTGTCCTGACAAAGTTATGCCTGATGCGCATTTGCCATCAAAACATTACATGGGATCTTCCGGAAGGGTTTGTCCAGAAATCTTTGGAGTAGCCCTGAAATGTGACCCTGGGGAACTTTGGTGTTTTGAGGCCCAGCTGTGAGCAATGCTGCCTCATAACACCAGGGACCCGGGTTCGACTCCCGGCTTGGGTCACTGTCTGTGCAGAGTCTTCACGTTTTCTTCATATCTGCATGGGTTTCCTCCGGGTGCTCTGGTTTCCTCCCATAGTCCGAAAGATGTGCTGGTTAGGTGCGTTGGCCATGATAATTTATCCCTCAAACAGGCGCTGGAGTGTGGCGACTAACTGATTTTCACAGTAACATCATTGCAGTGTGACTAATTGTGACACTAATACATAAACTTTAGACATTACCAACCTTTAAAGCCTAATCTGTACTGCAAGATTAAATTTACTCAGTGTCTGTGGCACTTAACGATTTCATGTTTAATGCTATTGGTAAGCTGGATGGTGGATGGACGGACGGACAGATGGTTGGATGGGTGGATGGATGGACAGATGGATAGGCGCGGATGATGGATGGGTAAATGGATGGATGGCTGGCGGCGGATGGATGGATGGGCAGGCGGGCCAGGGACCCGGGTTCGAGTCACTGTCTGTGCAGCATCTACACATTCTCACTGTGTCTGTGTGGGTTTCCTCCAGGTGTGGTTACCTCCCACAGTTTGAAAGACGTGCTGGTTCGGTGTATCTGTCACGCTAAAATCTCCCTTAGTGTTCCCGAACAGGTGCCGGAATATGGCAACTTAGGCATTTTCACAGTCGCTTCATTGCAGTGTTAATGTAAGCCTACCTGTGACACTGATAAATACATTTTAAACTTTAGCTGGACAGAAACTGACTATTGTATGGTCTGTGTATGTATTTGAGTTGTGTGTGTGTGTTGTGTGTTTGTGTGTGTGTTAAATTGGGAGAGAATCAGAGAGCTGTCACCATGGAGACCTAAGCGGATTGCATTCAGCAACATCCCGCCCCTTCTCAGCAGGTGCTTCAAAGGTGGGAAAGTTAGAGTTAATTAAATATCAGCCATTTGGAAGAAAGTTCAGTGGACCTTTCACCGTATAATTGAAACCACGTCATTCAACGTGCAGTTAACATTTTCAGTTGTGAGAATTGTTTTTCACCGTGATTAATAAATTATCAGTGTGGAGTGCTCCTGGTTCCTGATCCAGGGAAATGTTTTCTCTGAGTACTGTTTGTGTCGGTTGTTCTCAATCAGGTAATTCATCCTTCAATCTGCTTGGATTCAGTTTCTCAAAACGAATTTGCAGACTCTTCATCTGGGACTGGGGGTATCTGATTTACTTCCATTTCCATATATCTCCCTCTCAGATCTGGCAAAGTATTCCAAACATGATGGAATGATTGTCATTTGCTTTCTGTCTAATTCTTGATGGAAAATTGCCTACAGTAAGTTCACTTTCCTTGCATCCACACTGACAGTCGGACAAAATCAAATACAGTCAGATAAATATCTGGACCGTTTTGTGGGGTTAATGCAATTTAAATAGGACAATTTTCAATTATGTTTTGGTTTGTAGCATGCACTCACATTGCTGATTTTGTGCAGTGAATTTATGTTCGAGTCTTTGATGACTTTTCCAGTATCAGAGAATGATACCAGGTATGCATGGGCGTCATCACTTTCCAAAGCTGGTGAGACTCCAGTGTTGCAGCATTTCCCGATCACTCAGGTGTTCTTTTCTTTCCATGTGGTCTTCATCCGTACTTTAAATACTAGGGAACCTGTTTGTGAGTTGACCCCGGCAGGGGCTGGGGAGCTGGGCAGGGGAGTGAGGCCGGTCACTGGAGACTGGGGAATGGGGCTGGGGGTAACTGTTACTTGTCAGCAGGTTGAGCAGTAACTGTGTGGTGAAAGACAGAAGAATTAGACTGGAGGTTGCAGTTCGATAAACCTTCACCAGATACTTTGATTTGTTAGTTTTTTTTCCGGATTTGGCATTTGGTACGAATTTGCTCAGATGTGTTTGTGTGCACCATTGGAGAGACACAAGGCGGTTGCTATTTGCCTTGCTGCAGCGGATTGTTTGTTTAACATGTTGTGTGGTGTGAATACGAGATTTACGTTGAACTGCTTTTAAAGCAGTGTAAGCTCACTCCACCGATACTATTGCGACAGTATTGGACACAGCGAGCTTTTCAGAGACCATTGGGACTGTGTCTTTATTTATCAAGATCATTGGAGAACCCGAGTGTACTGAGAGTGAACATTAGGGAGTGTGTCAGTATTTGCAGTGATCGGGGGATGGCATCAGTGTTACATTGATTAGGAGAAGTGTGTTAGTGTTTACAGTGATCAGGGAGAGTATGTCAGTATATACAGTGATCACTGGGGAATGTGTCAGTATTTACAGTGATCACTGGGGAGTGAGTCTATATTTACAATGATCACTGGGGAATGTGTCAGTATTTACAGTGATCAGGGAGAGTATGTCAGTACATACAGTGATCACTGGGGAATGTGTCAGTATTTACAGTGATCACTGGGGAGTGAGTCTATATTTACAGTGATCACTGGGGAATGTGTCAGTATTTACAGTGATCAGGGAGAGTGTGTCAGTATTTACAGTGATCAGGGAGAGTGTGTCAGTCAAGCTCTGTCAAGCTTGGAGGCCCTTTGTTAAAACGTTACACCAAAAGGACTGACAAAGGTGTGTACCAAAACAAGACCTTGGGTCATCACAAAAAAATTGAAAGCATAATCATGCATTTTAATTATTTAATAGCAAGTTATTTATAGTGAAAAATATAAATTATTTTCAAATAATTGCTTCAGTTCACAAAGCAGTAAACACAGCCAGTTGTTGGAGAGTACACTAGCCATTCCCAATCTTATATTTCACCATTAACTTTTCTGGACTGAAAAAAACCTTTTGAACAATATCTTTTATGCCTTTTCTATTTTTAAAAAAATAAAAAAATACATTGTCGAGTGGCCCGGTTGACAGAGATATATATTAATATTTTCCTTTGTGTCTCATCAGCGACACTAATTAACTTCAATCTTACAAATCTGTGGATTAACAGGTCCAGCATCCTGCAAGTACCACTTATACATTGAATATAATGATGTATATTTCCCAATTGTTCTCCTCTCATGTTGGTTCTTTGACCCACATTATTTTCTGGAAGTAAATCAAACATTATTTTTATCTGTTTTGAACTAGACACACAGAGATCTAGAAACCAGCCTCTGGGGCATTCCAAAAGATAATCCTCTCTCACTCACTTCAACCATATAATTACCTTTATCCCAATAGTAGAGCCTAGTTGTATTGTCTGAGACTATTCATCTAGCTAATGTTCTGTGGACCCGGGTTCAAATCCAGCCATGATAGATGGTGCAATTTCAATTCAATAAAAATATCTGGAATTAAGAATCTACTGATGATCATGAAACCACTGTCAATTGTTGGAAAAACCCTGGTTCACTAATGTTCTTTAGAGAAGGAAATCTGCCATCCTTACCTGGCCTGGACTATACATGACTCCAGAGGCTCAGCAATGTGGTTGACTCTCAACTATCCTCCAGCAACTAAGGTTGGGCAATAAACACTGGCCCACCAGTGATGCCCATGTCCCATGAAAGAATAAAAAAAATTACTGCTCTCTTGTTGCTATTCCCAGACTCAAGTAATTGTCCTTATCTCAATGCATACTCAGATCACCCTTCTTCTCTTTTCAATATCACTGAACTATCTGCAAATTTCTCTAAAACCTCTCCACAGTTTGCTGTCTGCATTCAAACAAATTTTCTTTCCTACTCCTTCATTCAGTCCAATTGTTTTCTATCGAAGCATAGCCTTATGTCCAGCAGCAGATAGAATTCTGTATTGCGGAGCCATTGCAATTCCCAGCTGACGTTACTCACTGTGTTTTCAGCCTAACCCTTGGGCAATATGAACATTGCCAGCACCACCAAGCGATACACCATCATCGAGACTGACCCAAAAACCAAACCTAAACTATGGTTACAGAGAATGACAGATGATCTTCTACAATGAGTGGCACATCTGAGTAAAGACTCTCTGCCTTCTAAAAAGCTCACAAAAGAAGTGCGATTGAAAGCTTTCTAAATTTGCAGACAATAAAATAGGAGACACAGAAAATAATTGTGGGGACCAAAAGAATTCACAAGGGAATATCGATCAGATGAGAAAATTCACAAGTTAATAGCAGATGGATTCAGTGCCCTAATTGTGAGCTCATACATTTTGTGAAAATATTCTGATTAGTGGAAAGTTGAGTCAGTGTTCAGAACAGACGGATTTGGGGTGGGAGGTGCAGTTTCACCAATAGCATGGGCGACACGGAAGGGGGGGCACAGTGGTTCGTGCTACTACCTCACAGTGCCAGGAACCCGGATTCAATTCCCAGCTTCAGTCACTGTCTGTGTGGAGTTTGCACATTCTCTCTGTGTCTGCATAGGTTTCCTCGGGTGCTCCAGTTCTCTCCCACAGTCTGAAAGATGTGCTGGATAGGTGCATTGGCCATGCTAAATTCTCTCTCAGTGTACCTGAACAGGCACCAGACTGTGGCAACTAGGGGATTTCCACAGCAACTTCATTGCAGTGTTTATAAGCCTACTTGTGGCACTAGATAATAAACTTTATAAACTTATAGAAAATGGGTAAGGACAGAGAGAAGCTGTGGATGTTCTGTGTTTTCTGGAAAGATAATAGAATATGATATTAGAACAGAGGTTTGTGAGTCTGCAGCATGTGATTGAAGAAGACACTGATATTTAAGAATAGAGCAGGGAATTTGAAAAGAGAATAAATGCATATTGGAAATGAGCAGCTATGCGAAGAGGATAATTGTTCGTGTCTGGGAAAATGAAAAACAGAATTGCTGCCCTGAGCATGTCAACATTTCTTATATGATGAAAAAACACCATTTTCTCAATATTATTTTCTTACATTGGCAATTATACTTTAAACTGTAGCAATACACAATTCCTTGTTATTTTTCACATATCACACTCTCCATGGAATTATAGTTCTGATACCAAATAGTGTTTAATCATTCACAGTTTCCAATGGGTTGCTTCTTTTTTTACTCTCTCCACCAGGTAGCTTCTGATCCCAAAATTATTTTTCACTATGAGGGTAACACAATGATATCTTTCACGAGCTCCAAGCTAGGAAAACCTTCCAGCCTCAAGTAACTCCTTGGGAACTCCGTCTTTAAACTGAATGTCAGCATTCTGTTTATTAGAATCTAGCATTGTTATCTCCAAACATTAATACCTTGTACCTCAGGCTCAGTAAAACAATCTGAGTCTTCCTCTCATCTCTGACAATGAAGCCACCCAGGGTTACTATAAAACAGGCTGCAGCATATGTCACATTTCATCTACCCTACAATTAAACCTTCAATTCCAAATTATAATAATCTTATAAACCAAAAGATACAGTCCTAAAAGATAAGATGATTAACTACATAATTGTAACAATTTTTTTTGGAAATTGATTGCCTTTCCTTTGTTTCCCTCTCAATTTTCTCTATGCCTGTTCTGTAGGCCTGAAATGGTTCTGGGATCACCATTTGCTCCATGGCTCTGATATATCATTCCTTCCAATGTGAGCCTGGATAGTAAGCCACTGCAAGCAATTTACCCATAGGACTATCAGTAATGATTTAAACTGATCCATAGATCTCAGGTTTTTAGGTCGGTAGATGCATTACAGAAACAAGTCTGATGTTATCCTGTTCCCAGCACAGGAGCAGCAAGGTCAGCACAGCTGTACTTGCTGGAGTCAGTGTAGTCAGCTCACATCACTGATCAAACATGGGCTTTCCTGATGTGTATGGCTCAGTTTTATACAGCTCAGTGTCTTTGTAAACTTATCCATCTGGTCAAATTCCAACTGAATGTATTCCTGGAGGTGTCTTCAAATGATCTCCCAAACTGTCCACCCATTCCCACATTCCAATCAATAATAGCCAAACTCATTACCCTCGGGACACACCAAATTCCCACTATCAATTAGGCAGTGAGAAATATTTCGTGCCCTGATTGGATGATAAGTGATTATCGGATCAATAATCACATTTCTAATCACTGCTTAGAAGTAACAGAGAGTTCAAAGGAGAGGAAACTAATGCTTTTTTATTGGCCCATAGTTGTTTGCAGTAGGCTCTAGAAGTTAAGTCTTCATTTTCTGAGACCAAGAGAGTCCGAAAGAATTTGCAACCCAACCGCCAGGGAATATTTTATCCTTTAAAATGGTTTTTGTATAGAGTCATAGAGGTTTACAGCATGGAAACAGGCCCTTCAGCACAACTTATAAATGCTGCCCTTTTTTAACTACTAAGCTAGTCTCAATTGCCCACATTTGACCCATATCCCCCTATATCCATCTTACCCATGCAACTGTCTAAATGTTTTTTAAAAGACAAAATTGTGCTTGCCTTTATTATTGCCTCTGGCAGCTCGCTCCAGACACTCACCACACTCTGTGTGAAAAAATTGCCCCCCTGGACTCTTTGGTATCTCTCACCTCCCATCTTAAATGTATGACCACTAGTTATAGACTACTTTACATTTTGGAAAATATATTGACTATCTAGCTGATCTATGCCCCTCATTATTTTGCAGACCTTTGTAAGATCACCCCTAAGCCTTCTATATTCTGGAGAAAAAGGTCCCAGTCTATCTTGCCTCTCCTTATAACTCAAGCCATCAAGCCCTGGTAGCATCTGAGTAAATTGTTTCTGCACTCTCTCATTCAATAATATCCTTTCTACAAAAGGGGACCAGAACAGTACACAGCATTCCACGTGTGGCCTTACCAATATCTTGTACAACTTCAACAAGACATTCAAGCTCCTTGATTCAACATACTGACCAATGAAACCAAGCATGCCAATGCCTTCTTCACCATTCTGTCCACCTGTGACTTCATTTTCAATGAGCTATGAACCTGTACCCCAAGTTTGCTTTCTTCTATAACTCTCCCTAATGCCCTACCATTAACTGAGTAAGTTATGCCCCAGTTTGATCCACCAAAATGCATCACCTCACATCTATCTAAATTAAACTCCATCTGCCATTTATCAGCCCACTGGCCCAATTGATCAAGATCCAATTGCAATCCTAGAAAACCTTCTTAACTGTCATTGTTTTGGGAGAATCCCGACCATGGTGTTGGGATTAAAATATTAGAATGGATAGCTGACAGTCCAGTTAACAGGGAACTGAGAGCCAGGATAATGAGATCATTTTGAGATAATGTAACTAGTTGAATGCCACTGGGATTAGTGCCTATATTTTTGCCTTGGATGCAGGGACGAACTGCTTTGTATCCAAATTTGCTGATAATAACTGTAATGGGAAAACAAGCTGTGGGGAGGAAACAAAGAGTGAAAAGCAAGGTATGGATATATGTTAAATGAGTGGGAAGAATATTGGAATATTGAAATTTAGGAAAATATCAGGTTGTCCACATTGGCAAAATTTTTCCGACATTCCCCGGTGGGCGCTTCCCGTCCCATTGAAGGCGAACCTCCAGCCACGGATTCCCCAGTAGCAGAGAATGTGAACAAAGGTGGAAGGACTGGAAGATCCTGTCACTGGCCAACAGTGGGCTGCCTTTGCCAGTGCAAAATGCACCATAGGGAGCGCACTGAAAACCTTTGACAGGAAGAGTAAAAAAGCAGAGGATGATTTAAATGGAGAGTGTGAGGAATGTTGTGGTGCAGTGTGATCTTTGTGTCTTTCTATGTGTATCACAAAAAAATCAGCATGCAGCTACAGCAGGTGATTAAGAAGGAAAACAGAATGTTGCCTTTTATTGGAAAGAAAATGGTATATATAAGTAGAGAAACCTTGCTGCAACTATGCAGGTCATTGTTGAAACTACACCGAGAAGACTGCGTGCTGTTTTGGTCACTCTACTTGAGGAGGGATATATTTACATTGGAAGCAGATCAGAGAAGATTTATTCAGCCAGTTCCAGGGAGGGACGGGCTGTCTTAATGAGGAAAGGTTAAACAGTTTGAGTCAATTCTCACAGGAGTTTGGAGAAATGAGAGGTGACTTTATGAAATGAGAGGGGCAGCACAGTAGCACAGTGGTTAGCACTGCTGCTTCACAGCTCCAGGATTCGATTCCCGGCTCAGGTCACTATCTGTGTGGAGCTTGCACGTTCTCCTCGTGTCTGTGTGGGTTTCCTCCAGGTACTCGGGTTTCCTCCCACAGTCCAAAGATGTGCGGGTTAGGTTGATTGGCCATGCTAAAAAAATTGCCCCTTAGTGTCCAGGGATGTGCAGGTCAGAGAGATTAGTGGGTATAATATGTTGGGATATGGGGGTAGGGCCTGGGTGGGATTGTGTTTGGTGCAGACTCGATGGGTCAAAGGGCCTCTTTCTGTACTGTAGGTTCTATGATTCTATGATTTATTGAGACAAGGAGAATTCTGGAACAGCAAGACAGGGTAGATGCTGAGAAGCTGTTTAGGTAATCTAGAATCTAGCATAGTTTCAAAGTAAGACTCTTCCATTTAAGATGGAGATGAAGAGGAACTTCTTTTCTAAGTGTGTTAGTGTATGGAATTATCTTCACCTGTGAGCAGTGGAGGTTGGCTCATTAATATATTTAGGGTTGAATTGGACAGACCTTTGATTGCCAAAGGAGTCAAAGGGCAAATGGGGATAGAAAGGAAAGTAGAGTTGAGGCTGCAATAGATTATCATGATCTTATCAAATGGTGGAGCAGACTCAAGAAGCCGAATGGGTCTATCGCTGCTGCTATTCCTGATGACCTTTTGTTATAGTTTCACCTATTCTTATCCTGGTTGAATTCATCAAATGTGTGATTTATATCTGGTCAGCAAAGTGGATCACTTTCTGACTATTTTAATGTCAATTGGCACACTGATTTATTATTACAGAGATTATACATGGAGCCTGTGAGATGTAGCCATAACTTGTCAAAACTCTGTTACTCATCATGTTGCATTCTGCGTTTGTTTGATGTTCCAGTGAGGAAATCTTGAGATTTATGTTTAAACATGAACCATTTGTTGTTAACATTTAACTACGTACAGATCCCAGCTATAACCCAGGGATGTGTGGTGCTGCTCCATGCACGTTGGTCCTTTCCAAAGTGTTCTTTCTAGATTGTTCTCTCAGTCCATTACCGTATAACTCTTTAAATCTTACTGTGCATGGATCTATCCTCGAGTGCCATGTTAACCCTTGCAGTGCCAAGCACCTTAACATTACAATGACACACAGTCACTGGAACGTATTCCTGGAGGTTCCATCACATGACTGCCAGCCTCCAAATGCCCATCCTCACCCTCTCACGATTGGTCACCACACCCACTCAAATTCACTACACACAGCTTTCCCATGGTCATTATCCATTTTTCCAATTCTTCTGTGTGATCCCATAGGAAATCATCCAAATGCATTATAAAAATTCCACCTAATTTTCCTTTCGTTTTCAGTAAAACATTGCTTGATCTGCTTTTAGCTGGATGCACCAGTCTTCAGTTATATTGATCATAGTAAAATACCAAACCCTTGATGCATCAGTCAACCTATATACACATGAATTTAATTTCCACAAATGTCCCTGTGTATGACCTGCTCCTTTGGGTGGCCTCAAAAAACTTTTCTTTGAAATTTTTCACTCTGCAGAAGTGCTGCTTTGATGTCAATTGATATACAGATCCAATTATGAGTTGCTAGAACAGCAAAATAAAAAAATTCAGTGTCACTTTTCCTGCTGTGGGTGAATCAACCCTAATGTCTCTCCCATCCAAATGTTCCTCATACCTACAAACTACTAATCTGGCTTTCGCTTTATACGGTCCATCTTGTAAAACTTTCTCTGTGCAAACCCACCTATGGGATAAAGCAGGCTGCCTTTCATCTGGTACCTTTGTTTACACCCCAAACTCCTTCCAACTGTCCAACTCCCTTTGTTTGGCCTCCCTTACTTCCATGAGCTCCATTTTGTTTGCAGCTGTCAATATTCCCTTATTATGGGGGCTTCTGCTCCTATTCCTGTCATTGGTTTGATTCCTAGCCTGCCTCATTAAACTCTGGCCTCTACTGCCCTATCTGTTTCTGTCAGGCTTTGGTCACAGATTCATGACTTATTCCTGGGTTCACAAAGTCTTGCTATCTCATCTTCAGGACTTAGGTCTCGTTTTGTTTCCATCTGTCCACTCCACCCCATTTTTCCAATCTATAGCTTTGAATTCTGTCCTCATTCTTGTATGCTGAGCCTGTGTTTGTACTTTCCTGAGCCTTTCCTGTTTCCCCAGTTATAGTAGCCTCCCTCTAGTCTCTTGAGCCTTTGGGTATGTATGATACCACTGTGCCTACTGGGTAGCTGAACCTTTGAAGTAGCAGCTTTATCCCTTGCTTCACTGGTACTTTGTTGATCATCAGATTCCCTCTGCTCATCATAATAACTCAGGGTATGTGCACTTCTGCATCTTGCTCAGATGCTCCATCTTCATACCCAAGTCCAACTACTCTCGAAGAGTGGGTTTGCACTGTCCGGTTACCATGTTGTACTAACTACCTTGCTGTCTGTTCCTATTACTTTCTGGGCCCTTTCCACTCTGTTTTGCCTTCTCTTTTATAATGGACGCTACCTCCTTTCTCAAAGTATAACCCCAATGGTCTTATGCAATTCCTTAGGGCCCTTCTTATCCATTCTGAAACCTCAGCCTGAATGAAGGCCTTTCTCTCTGCATGCATAGCATTCAGTTCTTCAGAAAACATGGAGCAAATGCTTGTTCCTTCTAGCACTGGGGGATCATCTGTTAATACTGATGGCAACTTTGGATTTCTCCTGTATACCAACTGATATGGGCTATAGCCCCCCTACCACTTGTAATGAATTTTTCGCACGCACTCCCCATGTTAATGCAAGTGGCAATTTACATCCCACTTGATCCACCAAAATTTTATGCAGCATGTCATCTATAACTATGTGATTCCTTTCACAGAGGCCATTGCTGAATGGGCTCTCTGCTGCAGTGTCCATTATTGCAAGACTTAAATTTTTGCACATATCTTGAAACTCATCATTTGTGAATTCGCCCCCATTGTCTGTCAAAAATTGAGACAGTGCCCCCAATCCTGTTTGAATCCAGTGGTCGTAATTTTATCTATAATGGTCTTTTTATCTTTGCTATAAACCACTGTGGATACGCTAAACCGGGTGGCCATGTCCACAAATTGCAAAAGATAGATGCCTATGTCCTTGTCCCATATCTTTAGATCCATTGCCACTATATCATTGAAATCTCGTGCTAATGGTAGACTCACAACTGGATGGGGAGGTGTCCTTCTATATTTTATACTAATTTCACACTGGTCTGATATTTGTTCCATGAGATCATTATATCCTTTGTCCAGCACACCTGCATCTTGCAGCAGTGCTCACAGTCTGTGTGGTGCTGGATAAGCAAACTGCTTATGGAGTTTCAGAATCATCTTCTTTTTGTCCAGCATGCTGTTATCTGTTTGTGACATTAATGCCTCATGAATCCTTTGGCCTGATGATTTCTGTTCGCTTAAAGGTAGACAATAATGGCCAGATCTTGTAAAATGTAGGTTCACAGTTTCCCCAAACACCACAGCTTTATCCTGTTTCAAGTTGATGGCCATCTGACCTTTCTTCATTGCAGGCCTGCCTAACAACAAAAGTATATCACTGGAAACAGCATATGTTGCTATAAATAAACTGATTCCTGCAATCTTACAGGGAAGTATCACCCTTTTGGAGGATGTTAGAGTGTTGTCATCTCCAAATCTAAAGCAGGTGGAACTATCATGTTCTTTTACTTTCTTTTAGTCTTTATAATCAGGAGACTCTAAATAAACAATGTAGCTAATCTTGGCTGCAGACAATGGATGTACATCCACTATCTAAAACAGCACTGTTGAAAGAGTCTATCATTAGGCTGTTCATTTCACGACTCAACTTTTCTGCCACCAGAACAATGCCTTCCTGGTCTTTATCCTCATCATTGTTAGTTTCCACGTGTGTCACATGTGGTTTCAAAGACACAATTTCTTCTTTTCGGGCAGTTCACAATGTAGTGGTATGGGAAACCACACTGGAAACAGCAATTCACAATCCCTCTAGCATTCCTTTGATTTAAATGGCTTTTATCAGTATCCCATTTCCCCATTTTCAAATTGGTTATAACTGTTTTCAACACTAGATCTGTTATCAACGTAACTGTCTCTGTTTAAAGACCTTCCTGTACCATTTGGTCTGACAGGCGTTTGAGTCACCATTGACTTCTCTGTTCTGGGCACTATGGCATTCCGATCTTCATTGAACAAGGTGGCAGAGAAGGGTTGTTTCCAGAAAAACTTTTTTAATGATGCTGCCATTTGATCAAAGAGGGGCTCTGTTGCCCTGAATTGTATTCCAGTCATGACTAGAAGAGTATCCATATGTAAATATGTATGTAAATGGCTAGTCCAGTTCAGTTTCTGACCAATGGTAACTCCCAGGATGTTGATAGTGGGGGATTCTACAATAGTAATGCCATTAAGTGTCAAGAGACAAAGACTAGATCCTCTCTTGTTGGCAATGGACTATACCTGACAATTGTATTCCATTTCCAAGTGCCTAAAATTCTAATTTACTCCAATACCTGAGTTATATTTGCTTTTGTTCCTGGATAACATTAAGCTGTAATTTACTGGCTCCCCAATATTGCATTTGGGGAGTACCCCAAAGGTGCACTGAGAATCTCACTTGGATTTTCCCAGATAAGGCTTTATGTAGCATTTGTCTGGAAGTGCTACCTTCCTTTAGATATTTGGGATGCTCTCAGAACCATCTGATAAACAATTTAGATCACTTACTTTGGATGCTTTTGCCAGTTTTAACCAATAATATCCTGACAGAGTGAAGATTTAATTCTGGAACTCCACACCATGACTAATCAAATCCCCGGCAACCACCCCCTCTACAATGCGACCCCATCCCCTCAGCCTAACAGGATGTCCCAACTAGGGGGCGGTCACTCCTCCCCTAATATGATTCCAACAAGGACACAGGCACCCTGAAGCCCAGGAATGGACCCAACCTGAACTCCTCACATCTGGACCACTCAAATCCATGCACCTACCTGGACATTTACCTTCTCTCTCGCCTGTCAGGTTCATGGGCCCTATAAACTAACCTGCTTTCTGGCAGTCAGTGTAGTATAAAAGGGGGGCATGACTTCCCTAAGTTCACTGGAGTTGCCTTGCACAGGGGCCTTTGGTGGCTACAGGCTCCAAACACATCCAACCCCGGCCAGTGGAGGATTCAACAACGTTTTCCAGAGCGGGTAAGTGCACTTTAAATTCTTGTAATTCCAACAGGCCAGAACTTTACATCACTGGGTGGAAGTTCTGGATGTTGAAATATATATAATAATGTGTCCGATGTTACTCAGTTGATATATGATGTCTCTGTGTCAGAACATTGTGGGTTCAAGTGAAACTCAAGATGATTGAACACAAACTCTAGGCAGTTACTGTGTACACTGCTGAGGGAATGCTGTTCTGTTGGAGATCTCGCCTTTCAGATGAGCTATTCAATCAATTCAGTGGATGTCAAAGATTCCAAAATAATTCTGTTATAATTTGTGTCTGGCTTGTCCCAAGCAACATTGGGTAATTTTTCAAAAAGGGAAACGTGTGTATGAGCAATGTTGGACTCAATCAAATTAAAACTGGAAAGACATCAGAAAATATGGAATGTCGTGTCTTAGCGCTTTCAAAGAAAAACATTTAGCCCTTAGATTCTAACACACCATCGAAACTTCACAGTAAATACGCAAGCACAGTCACATATATCTCTGGTAAATGTTTATTAAGGGTCTGAACTAATAAGACAGTGCACTGACTGTTAACATTTGAGTGACCCTAAGATTAATGAGACTGGTTATTTGCTTTTCTTATTTGTTACGGTTAAACCAAGGGAAACAGGATCCTCTAACATAACAGTGACTTTCAGGCCTTTTGCCTCCAGGATCTGCAAGTGCTCCATTTCTCTGATTGATTTCTTGTTAAACAAGCCATCATTTTCCTCCTTCTGGAGCATGGCTTGGTACAGGCTGTCATCCAGTGTTATTTTGCTTTCTCGAATGCTCAAGATACATACTGGAGGGTCTGAATCACTGATGATGGGTGGTTTGTAGAAGAGTACCACCAGTTGCTCATCACCACACTGGTAGCTGATGAGCCCTGCACAACCTCCATCTGGATTTTCTGTGAAAGTAATTTTCTTCTCTTCCCCCATTTCAACAGGCTCCAGTGGTGACATTGCCTTTCCAGTCACAATAAAAAGCCTACGAACAAGGACATTCATTCAACGATTTAACATTGTTGAAATAAGAGAATTCATAATAAAATAGAACGGAATTTTTTTCATCATCATGTCATTGATCTTGTATGCAGTAAGGGAGGTACTTGAGGCAAAGCCCATTTACTTGGGCCTCCATCGCTTTACTCATCCATCAACATTTCTGACTCATTTGGGGATTGGGTGCATGAGCTGTGGAAATGAGGTCAATTCTCCCATAGTTTCCTCAACAACACTGGGCCACTGGGGTGCCTGAGGAATAGGCCATTGAAGGCTTTCCAATTGTAAGAGGCCAGGCTCTTGCACTACCAATCATTCAAAGAGATTGATTCTGGGACAGAAACTGGCCCACTTAACAAAGGAAGCATTCCCTCTGGATACCCCACTACTTCAGTGTGCACCGATTCTGAATTTCCTGTGTTTTGTGCCCAGTGATCCCAGTAATGAATTAGCATCAATTCCACGCAGTCATGTATGTCCAATTCCAGGAATTGGGATGGATCCGCTCCACATTCGTGGGTGACTGAAGCTCTGCCTTTCCCAGAATCCCCAGCCCCATCAATCAACAATTCCCAAGTTAAACAGGATTAGATAGACAGGATTTATTCCCACTTGGAAATAAGTGGACGTATAAGTGAGAGGCAACACGGTTTTGTGGAGGGGAGGTCATGTCTCACAAACTTGATTGAGTTTTTCGAGGAAGTGATGAAGATGATTGATGAGGGTGGGGCAGTGGATATTATCTACACGGACTTCATTCAGGCCTTTGATAAGGCAGACTGTGAAGTCGCATGGAATCAGAGGTGAGCTGGCAAGGTTGACATAAAACTGGCTCGGTCAAAGAAGTCATGATGTGGAGATGCTGGTGTTGGACTGTGGTAAACACAGTAAGAAGCCTGACAACACCAGGTTTAAGTCCAACCAATTTATTTGATAGTAAATTTACAAGCTTGAGGTTTGCCCCTTCATCAGGTGAATGGAGAGTTCTGGCCTCAGACAGAGCATATAACAGCACAGACAGTTTACAAATTACTGATTAGAATGCGAGTATTTACAACTAACCTGCTATTCAAGTTTTGAAGAGGCCGACAATGTGAGTGGAAGGAGCATTGAGCACAAGTTAAAGAGATGTGCCTTCGGGTAAGCATTCTCCAAGGCGGCCTTTACGACACATGACAGCGCAGAGTCGCTGAGCAGAGACTGATAGCCAAGGACGGTCTCAACAGGGATCTTGGGTTCATGTCCCACTATCTGTAACCCCCATGACTTGCCTGGGTTTGCAAAACCTCACTTACTGTACTGTCTGGAGACAATACACATCTCTTTAACCTGTGATCAGTGCACCTTCCACTCACATTGTCGGCCTCTTTAAGACTTGAATAGCAGGTTAGTTGTAAAGACTCGCATTCTAATCTGTAAACTGTCTGTGCTGTTATATGCTCTGTCTGAGGCCAGAACTCTCCATTCACCTGAAGAAGGGGCAAACCTCGAAAGCTTGTGAGCATACTATCAAATAAATTGGTTGGACTTAAACCTGGTGTTGTCAGACATCTTACTCGGTCAAAGAAGACAGAGGGTAGCAGTAGAAGGGTGCATTTCTGAATGTAGGGCTGTGACATTTGGTGTTCTTCAGGGATCAGTGCTGGGAACTTTGCTGTTGTAATATATGTAAATAATTTGGAGGAAAATGTAAATGGATTGATTAGTAAGTTTGTGGACGGCACAAAGGTTGGTGGATTTGCAGATAGCAATGAGGACCATCAGAGGATAGACAGGATATAGATCAATTGGACACTTGGGGGTAGAGATGGCAGATGGTGTTTAATCCGGATAAATGTGAGGTAGTGCATTTTGGAAGGTCTAATACAGATAGAAAATATACAGTAAATGGCAGAGTATTGATAGGCAAAGGGATCTAGGTGTACAGGTACACAGGTCACTGAAAGTGATAATGCAGGTGGAGAAGGTAGTCAATAAGGCTGATGGTTTGTTTCCCTACATTGACCAGGGTACTGAGTTTAAAAATTGGCAAGTCATGTTGCAGTTTTATAGAACCTTAGTTCGGCCGCACTTGGAATATAGTGTTCAATTCTGGATGCCACACAACCAGAAGGATGTGGAGGCTTTGGAGAGATTCATCAGGATGCTGCCTGGTATGGAGGGCATTCGCTATGAGGAGACCCGATCCTCTACACTAGTAGAGAATCCCACCCTCCCACCTCCTCTAACCTAATTATAAGTGTGGGGAATTTTTTTTTATTATATTTTTTATTTTTCTGCTGGTAATTGCTTCAGGGATGGCAGTTCAGGCAGTAAGCTGCATCTCCTGTGGGATGTATGTGGTGAGGGAATCTAGTAGTGTTTCAGGTGATTTTACTTGTAGGAAGTGTGTTAGATTGCAGCTTCTGGAGGAGCGTGTAAAGGAGCTGGAGGTGGAGTTAGAGGAACTCCGCATAATTCGGGAGGCGGAGGTGGAAATTGATAGGAGTTTTAAGGAGATTGTCACTCCTAGAAATGAGTCTTGGGTCACTGCCAGGAAGAGGGGAAAGAAGCAATCGGGGGGACAATCCCCTGGGGCTGTTCCCCTCCAAAATAGGTTTTCGGTCCTGGAGGCTACAGTTGAGGAGGAATCAACTGGGGATAGCCAAAGGGAGCAGGCTGCTGGGGGTGAGCCTAGTGTGAAAGCTCAGGTGGTTAGGGGATGTAAAAGATTGGGCCTCGTGATTGGGGACTCCACAGTTAAAGGGACAGATAAGAGAGTTGGAAGTAAAGGTAGGGACTCAGGGCTGGTGTGTTGCCTACCAGGGGCTGGGGTCCGGGATGTATCAGAAAGGGTATTCAGGACTCTTAAGGGAGAGGGAGATCAACCCCAAGTTATAGTTCATGTGGGGACACATGACATAGGGAGGTTAAGGGAAGGGGATATTAAGCAGAGATTTATGGAGTTGGGGTGGAAGCTAAAGGCCAAGTCAGACAGAGTGGTTATCTCCGGACTCTTGCCTGTGCCACGGGATAGTTTAGAGAGGAATAGAGAGAGGGAAAGTTTGAACTCGTGGCTGAGGGGTTGGTGCAGGAGGGAGGGGTTCAGGTACTTGAGCAATTGGGGCTCATTCTGGGGAAGGTGGGACCTCTATAAGAGGGATGGTCTACACCTGAATCAGAGGGGGACCAATATCCTGGGGGCTAAATTTGCTAAGGCTATGCAGGGAGGTTTAAACTGATTCGGAGGGGGGGGTGGGATCCTGAGTAGAGGGGTTGAAAGTGAGGGGGGCATAGATGGGGACTGCAATGCACAGCATCGCAGGGGTGGGGTGGAGCAGGGTTTGAAATGCGTATACTTTAATGCGAGGAGTATTCGCAATAAAGTGGATGAACTTGCAGCGTGGATCAGTACCTGGGACTTTGATGTTGTGGCCATTTCAGAGACATGGATAGAGCAGGGGCAGGAATGGTTGCTGCAGGTCCCGGGGTTCAAATGTTTTAGTCGGAGTAGAGAAGGAGGTAGGAGGGGGGGAGGGGTAGCATTATTGGTCAGGGATTGTATCACAGTGTCAGAGAGGAAGTTTGATGAGGACTTGTCTGTTGAGGTAGTATGGGCGGAGATTAGAAATAGGAGAGGAGAGGTCACCCTGTTGGGAGTCTTTTATAGACCTCCTAAAAGTTCTAGAGAGGTTGAGGAAAGGATTGCGGAGACGATCCTGGTTAGGAGTGATAGTAATAGGGTAATTGTTATGGGGGATTTTAACTTTACTAATATTGATTGGAATTGCTATAGCTCTAGCTCGTTAGAGGGGTCAGTTTTTGTGCAAAGCGTGCAGGAAGGTTTTTTGACTCAGTATGTAGATAGGCCAACTAGAGGTGAGGCTATATTGGATTTGGTGCTGGGAAATGAGCCAGACCAGGTGCTAGACTTGGAAGTTGGTGTGCATTTTGGTGATAGTGACCACAATTCGGTTACGTTCACCTTAGTGATGGAAAGGGATAGGCATGAACCTCGGGCTAGTGGTTTTAGCTGGGGGAAGGGTAATTATGAGGCTATTAGGAGAGAATTAGGAAGCATAGGTTGGACTAGGAGATTACAGGGACTGGGAGCGTCTGAAATGTGGAGTTTTTTCAAGGAGCAGCTACTGCGAGTCCGTGATAGGTATGTCCCTGTCAGGCAAGGAGGAATTGGTAGGGCTAGGGAACCGTGGTGCACCAAAAAAGTTTTTTCGTTGGTTAAGAGGGAAAAGGAGGCTTATGTTCGGATGAGACGTGAGGGCTCGGGTAGTGCACTAGAAAACTTTAGATTGGCTAGGAGGGAGTTGAAGAGTGAGTTAAGAAGGGCTAAAAGAGGACATGAGAAGACTTTGGCTGATAGGGTTAAGGAGAATCCTAAGGCGTTCTATAGGTATGTCAAGAACAGAAGGTTGGTCAGGGCAAGATTAGGACCAGTTATAGACAGCAGAGGGAAGTTATGTGTGGAACCGGAGGAGATTGGAGAGGCATTGAACCAATATTTCTCTTCGGTGTTCACGCAGGGGGACATGGATATAGCTGAGGAGGACACTGGGTTGCAGGGGAGTAGAATTGACAGTGTTGCAGTTGATAAGGAGGATGTGCTAGATATTCTGGAGGGTCTGAAAATAGATAAGTCCCCTGGTCCGGATGGGATTTACCCCAGGATTCTCTGGGAGGCAAGAGAAGTGATTGCTGAGCCTCTGGCTCTGATCTTCAGGTCGTCGTTGGCCTCTGGTATAGTACCGGAAGATTGGAGGTTAGCGAATGTTGTCCCATTGTTTAAGAAGGGGAACAGAGACTTCCCTGGGAATTATAGACCGGTGAGTCTCACTTCTGTTGTGGGCAAGGTTTTAGAAAAAATTATCCGGGATAGGATTTATAGTTATTTGGAGAGTAATGAATTGATTGGAGATAGTCAGCATGGTTTTGTGGCGGGTAGGTCGTGCCTTACTAACCTTATTGAGTTTTTTGAGAAAGTGACCAAAGAGGTGGATGGGGGTAAGGCAGTGGACGTGGTGTATATGGATTTTAGTAAGGCATTTGATAAGGTTCACCATGGTAGACTGCAGAAAATGCAGATGTATGGGATTGGGGGTGATCTAGGGAATTGGATCAGGAATTGGCTAGCGGATAGGAGACAGAGGGTGGTGGTTGATGGTAAATATTCATCATGGAGTTCGGTTACGAGTGGTGTGCCTCAGGGATCTGTTTTGGGGCCACTGCTGTTTGTAATTTTTATTAATGATCTGGATGAGGGTATAGTTGGGTGGATTAGTAAATTTGCTGATGACACCAAAGTCGGAGGTGTGGTAGATAGTGATGAAGGGTGACATAGTTTGCAGGAAGACTTAGACAGGTTGCAGAGCTGGGCCGAGAGGTGGCGGATGGAGTTTAATGCGGAGAAGTGTGAGGTAATTCACTTTGGTAGGAATAACAGATGTGTCGAGTATAGGGCTAACGGGAGGACTTTGAATAGTGTGGATGAGCAGAGGGATCTAGGTGTATGTGTACATAGATCCCTGAAAGTTGGGAGTCAAGTAGATAAGGTTGTTAAGAAGGCATACGGTGTCTTGGCGTTTATTGGTCGGGGGATTGAATTTAGGAGTCGCAGTGTCATGTTGCAACTGTACACAACTCTGGTGCGGCCGCACTTGGAGTACTGTGTGCAGTTCTGGTCCCCACATTACAGGAAGGATGTGGAGGCTTTGGAGAGGGTGCAGAGGAGGTTTACCAGGATGTTGCCTGGTATGGAGGGGAGGTCCTATGAGGAGAGGCTGAGGGATTTGGGGTTGTTTTCGCTGGAAAGAAGGCGGCTAAGAGGGGATCTTATTGAAACATATAAGATGATTAGAGGTTTAGATAGGGTGGATAGTAATAGCCTTTTTCCTCTGATGGAGAAATCTAGCACGAGGGGGCATGGCTTTAAATTAAGGGGTGGTAGTTATAGGACGGATGTCAGGGGTAGGTTCTTTACCCAGAGGGTGGTGAGGGAATGGAATGCCCTGCCTGCTGCAGTTGTAAATGTGCCTAGTTTGGGGGCGTTTAAGAGATCCGTGGATAGGTTTATGGACGAAAAGGGATTGGTTTAGGTTAGTGGGTCATTGTTTTGTAACTGGTCGGCGCAACATCGTGGGCCGAAGGGCCTGTTCTGCGCTGTAATGTTCTATGTTCTATGTTTTTTTAAACTTGGTTTGTTCTCACTGGAGCAACGGAAGTTGAGAGGAGACCTGATATAAGTCTACAAGATTATGAGAGGCATGGATAAAGTAGATAATCAGAAGCGTTTTCCCAGGGTGGAAGAGTCAGTTACTATGGGTTTAATGTGTGATTTGCAGGGTTTAAAGGAGATGTACAAGGCAGATTTTTTACTCAGAGAGTAGTGGGTGCCTGGAACTCATTGCCGGAAGACGTAGTGGAAGAGGATGCGGTAGTGACTTTTAAGGGGTGTTTTGACAAGTACATGAATAGGATGGGAATAGAGGGGTATGGTCCCTGGAAGGATAGGGGGTTTTAGTTAAGTCGGGCAGCATGGTCGGTGCAGGTTTGGAGGGCAAAGGGCCTGTTCCTGTGCTGTAATTTTCTTTGTTCTTTGTTCCTTCAAAGTCCTTCAAAGATGGGGAACTGTGTGAGCTTATACAATGTTATATTGTCATCTCCGATGTTAAACATGCCGGAGATTATTTTAACATGGGTATTAATACAATTGATCCAAGTCTGCTCAACTTCCACACTTGTAATTTTCCGTACAGTTCACTCCCACCTTAGACAGGAAACACTGAGCTCCGTGTCCTACTGCCCTGGCTGAGATTGGATAGCAGAGTGCAGACAGGGAACTGAACTGGAGAAGTGGTCTGTCTGACTCTGAGCCAATGTGAGCAGTGTATTTTACTCAGTGCTGTTCAATATTGTTTCAGGAGGGGAAAGAAGGCCAGGAACTGGAAGAAAATACTTACTGTGGATCAGTCAGCGTGATGGTCTTGGTGTCATTTTTGACATAAATGTGGGCAGGAATGTCACCAGCCTGCTTTCTGTAATAGAGAATACACAATAAGTGTCAGATACAATAGAAATTAGAAGGATCACTCATTCCCTGGTTGTAGGGTTGCTAACCCTCTGGGACTGTCCTGAGATTTGTCGAACTGAAGATTAATCTTGTAGAAGCTGGCAATCACGCAGTGGAACCTCCAGGAATGCGTTTCCACTATTGTTGACAAATGCACCTGGTGGATATATTTATGAAAGTGTCAAACTGATTGGTTTGATTGACCTCAGCAATACAGAACTGTGTAAGGGTGTAAAAACTGTCCTTGCTGTAACAGTGCTGGGAGCAGAATAAAATCAGCCCGGGCTCTTAGTCTGGCTGGCTAATCATTGATCAGTGCTGGAACATTCATTTCTATGAATATTGTCTAAAAACAGTGGTGACAGCTCCTTTACTATGTTGCTTGTGGACACTAATTGTCCATGCTGACATTTATACCTGACTCAATGGAGAAAATGATGCCCATGGACTCTATAGTACATTCTAATCTCTGCTCCCCAATTAGCCCATGAAGGTGAATTATGTGTTTCATATTTTAACCCGAATTAAGATCAAGCAGCTTGACATTGATAAGGAATTGAACCTGGAATTTACATGGACAGTACTAGTTAGTTGGTCTCAGATATGGTCTCAAAGTTACATAATGAGGGCAATTCTTCCAGCCTGCTGCACTGCTCGAGTGCTGTCCTCCTGGCACTGCCCACTGGGCATCCTGGCACTGCCCACTGGATGTTGGTCAATGTCAAGGGGGTGGGTCCTGAGGGGGTGGGGCCTACTAAGATTGTGAGGAAAGGGGTACCTGATGGGCACTTTGCATTAGCAATTGGTTGGAGAGGGAGGGAGGAGGATGGATATGGGGAGTTTCAGGCTGGGCATTGGGGTGGGTGGTCATGGTGGCTACTGGTCAGGAGGGCCACAAAGGCTGCCAATCAGGGACATGATCCAGGGAAGCAATTGAATACTGGCAATCAAGAGGCCGGTGATGGATTGCCAGTGCTCATGCACTGAATTCACCATTGACAGATCGACACATGCGCAATGGCCCACTCAGTGCACTGATGACAGTCTCTCCAGTAGTCCCTCTATGGCACACTGTGATGCACAGACTGCTGGAGATTGATTCAACTAAGCCCGCCCAAAAATGAGTGGAAAAAACCCTCCTATTCCTGTCTGTTGGGCCGTTAAGATTTTTTTGGGGAGAATCGCTCAATGCTCTATTTTGTTGAATTTCTTTCAGTCACTTAGACGGAAATCTGCCTTTATTCAGAGCTCAGTATCTTAATATAAACACTTTCTCAGTGAGCTTCACATAGGATGCAATTCTTATCACTTGTCATATCCTGCAAAACCAAATGTTATACTGACAACATATTGAAGATAAACTTTCCCTTAAATGTAGAACATAGTTAATACTTAATCAGCAATTTCCTGTTTCTGCTGAGTAACATTAAAACTCGTTGGAACAAACTTTGTGATTTTTTTTCCCCATAACTACAGTCCTGCAAGATCTTGAATGGAAAGTAGCTGCTAGATAAAGGAGTCCCAGGTCTAATATCTGTGCAAATCCGCAAAATCAAAAAACATTCTATCATTTGTCATGAAATAAATCAGCGAGCAATCTGTTTTGCTGCTGTCATAAATCATTAATTTAAAGAATTCTGTCTGGACAAGGATACAGTGAAAATTGAACATACGAAGCTTGACTTGCACCTTGTCAATTACTATTCACTTCAAAGGATGAAACTGCACTGAAGCTAAATGTATAGAACATACTTACCCTAGGTCAACCTTCGTAATGCTTTATATTGGGCCACTTTTGATGTTATAGTTGGTACTGATCCCAGTGGCAATCCATTAATTACGATTGCCATTCTCAGAATAGCCTCATTATCCTAACTCTCTGTTCCCTGTTAGTTAAACAATCAGCTATCCATGCCAATATAATAATAGCTTAGTATGGTAACTTTTTTATGTGGCAGCACCTCAAAAGCCTTTTCGAAAACAAAATATACTCCAGCTTCTGGTTCCAACACATGAAGCTGAAATAACCCTTTGTTTTTAACATAGAATCCCTACAGTGCAAAAGGAGGCTATGTGGCCCATGGTGTCTGCACTGACAGCAATCCCACCCTGGTCCTAACCTCAAAATCCCACACATTTACCCCACTAGTCCCTCTAATTGTTGCATCCCAGGACAGTAAGGAGCAATCTAGCATGGTCAATCCACCCAACCTGCACATTTTTGGACAATAAGGAGCAATTTAGCATGGTCATTCAACCTAACCAGCACATCTCTTAGACTGTGGGAGGAAACTGGAGCACCCGGAGAATTCCCATGCAGACACAGTGGGAAAAGGTGCAGACGGTGACCGAAGCCGGGAATTGAATCCAGATCCCTGGAGCTGTGAACTTTGAAACAATGATATGGACCAAGCTAAATGTTCCAGACATACTTACGTTGGGTCAGCCTTGATAGAGCGTGTTTGTGGGTCACTTGTGGGGATAGAACGACTGCAATTGTTGTAACAGACATAGGTAGTGTTTCCCATTCTGCTAGCCTGTAAAGGAGAATAGAAAGTTATCATCAGATACAAATGCAGTTTTAAAATCTAAAATGCTCCCTGATAGTAGGGTTGCAAACTCTTCAGGAATATTCTTAAGTCTCAGAAATTGAAGGTTGATCTGCAAGAATCGGCTGCATGCAATCTGGGGCCAGTAAATTAAATCATAGAATCCTAGAGTGCAGAAAGAGGCCCTTCGAGTCTGCACTGAACACAATCCCACCGACCGGGAGAGAGGCGGGGGGAGTGAAAATACTAATGAGAAAAGCATGGAGAAAGCAGGAAAAGATACTGGCAGCTCACATTAAAGTGAATCCAAACTCTTCCATTAGCAGATAAATAATAAAAGGGTGATAAAAGAGTCAGGCTGATTAGGGGTTTAAAAAAAAGGGATTTGCATGTGAAGGCAGGGGAAATGTGCCACTTTCCCCTTTCACAAACTCTTTGGAGCCAGATCGACCAGCAGTGTTGTATTTGACAGACGTCTGATGTGGGAGATGGCAATTTCACATCTTATGGCAAGCTGAACTCTGATTGTGAAGAGAGATGCTTCAGAAAGTAGTAATTATTTGACTCTTACCTGGCTCCTGGAAGTGTTGCTGCGATGCTTTGGCTCTGGATTCCTGTCTGATGTGCAGACTGAGGCTCACCATCTCTGGTTTTATATGTTTCAAACTAGCAATAGGATTAGTCTTTCAGCCAATCACAGTACAGTTACTTGGAATTTCAACATTATTTTTGATCAATTTTACAGAGAATGGGTGTTGCTGGCAAGGCCAATGTTTATCACCATTCTGGAATTTCTGTTTAAGAATGTGGTGATAAGTCAGGCAGAATCTATCTAACCAGTATGACAGCCGACCAGCTTTGGAGATTTGCTGTGTAGAGTCAGGTAATGAGTCCAATATCCAATCCTTGATAAGCTGCAATTTATTTCAGTTAAACACTGAGAAGACCAAAGTTTTTACCTTCAACCCCACCACAAACTCTGTGAACTCACCATCAATTCCATTCTGTTCCTTAAAGCAAGGAATCTGAAAGGAGAAGAGGACTGGAGAAAAACTCAGCAGGTCCAGCAGCCTCTATCAGGAGACCTGCTGAGTTTCTCCAGCCTCCTTTGTTCTTGTTCCATTCTGCTCCATGGTCACTTTGAGCCAGAATGCTGACAGTTTTGTCATCGAGTCTGACCCCGAGCTGAGCTTCAGTCTCTATTGCTGTACATCAAAAAGACATCTCCTTCCACCTCAGGCTTTGTAACAAAAATTGTGGATTTCCTGAGTGGCGGGTGATGTTAAAATTCTCTCTGGAGTGACAGCCTGACACTCGATTAACCGTGGAAGTGGAAAAGTTGGGTTCAGCTGCATTAATAACTTAGTAGTTGAATGACATTAGTCAATAACCTCAATCTGCTCCTGTCCTTGAGGTAAACTCAGTATTTTAAATCAATCCAATTCAGTTTTATTAATTTAAATTCAAAGCTTTGTCAAATGTTCTGCAAGATTGTTAAAGAGATTGACTTATGGGAATGACTCTGATACTCTGACCCCCCTTTGCCAATCGATGATGGTTTTGGACTGTTGTAGTTTGGAGTTTACAGTAACTATTGACCATTATGTCCTCTGCCTGCCAGACTGGGTTAAGAGGGATCTTTTCTCAGTGACTCATGCCCACCATGACCACAGTCCATTTTCAGGGGTTGAGAATGATTGTTCTCTGGAGCAGTGTACCTGGTGGCTGTGGTGAGTGTTTGATTTTACTTTGGAAGGTTTTGACTGCATTTCCGGTTCGCGGGATTTTTGTGAGTACTTTTTATTTCCGTAGTGGAAGTCAGGCTAGGGGCTAGTTGGGAAGGGAGAGCGGGGGGAATAAAAAGAAGGCGGTAATAGACAGCGGGCAGCGACGGGAGCAGGCAGCGGAGTCAGTGGGAGCAGAGTGAGAGCTATAAGGGCTTTGGCTCGCTGGGCTTAGGCGAGAGCAGACATGGGCAAGGTGAGTTGCTGGTTCCATCTTTCCTGTGTTGCATTTCGGTACATATAATTCCAAGGGAGGTCAGGACATGGCAGGGGCTATGGGGAGGCGCTTTAGCTGTGTCAGGTGCCACATGTGGGAGTTCTTGGAGGCATCACGTCTCCCGAAGGCCCACATCTGCGTCTAGTGTTTAGAGCTGCAGCGTTTGAGGGCCCGGGTCAGGCAACTGGAGCTGCGATTAGAGGATGCATTTCTGGTTCGGGAGAATGAGGAGTTAATGGCTATGAACCATGAACAGGTGGAGGTCCCACGGCCTGGGGGACAGGATGGGTGGGTAACTGTTGGGAGGGGGAAGAGGAAGAAGAAGAATAGTCCTGGTCCAAAGACCACCCCAGTGGCCCCCCAAAAGGCATCGACAGGAGTACAAAAGGTATGTCAGGAGGGCCAGAATGACTCAGAGGGAAGGAAGGGGGCTGGCAATGAGATAGTGGTGGGGGATGGGAGGGTCAAAGGAATTGACAGGCGGTTCTGTGGGCAAAAGCGTGACTCCAGGATGATAATCTGCCTCCCTGGAGCAGGGGTACAGGATGTATCAGAGAGGATAGAGGGAATTTTGAAGGGTGAGGGGACACAGGCTGAAGTAATTATACACATAGGAGAAAAGGACGTAGGAAGGCAGAGTAGGGGGGATGTACGTCGGGAATTTAGGGAGTAGGGGGCCAAGCTGAGGAGCAGGGCCTCCAGGGTGGCATTCTCTGGTCTGCTGCCTAGTACCAGCAGGGCTAGGAATAATGAGATCATGCAGCTGAATGCGTGGCTGAGGGATTGGTGCAAGGTAGAGGGCTTCACTTTTGTCGATCACTGGGAAGTATTTGTGAGAGAAGGGCACCTGTACAGGAGGGATGGGGAACATTTGAATGGGAGGGGGACAAATATCCTAGCTGGGGGGGTTAGCTGGAGTGTTTCGGCAGGGTTCAAACTAATATGGAGGGGGGGTGGGGATGAGAATGAGACTGATAGCTCAATAAAACTGGGATTGAGAGCGAGTTGGGTGACAGGGTAGGTTTGGGTGAAAGGAATAATATCAGGGGAAAGGAGGTTCCGAGTGGGCCTGGAGGGTTGGATTGCATCTGTTTCAATGTGAGGAGTGTAACGGGTAAAACGGATGAGCTTAGGGCCTTGATGTTCGTGAGGAATTTAGATGTGGTGGCAGTAACGGAGACGTGGTTAAAGGAAGGGCAGGACTGGCAGCTGAATATTCCTGGGTATAAGTGTTTTAGGTGTGACAGAGGAGGGTTGAAGAGAGGTGGTGGGGTGGCGTTGTTAGTTAAGGAGCGCATCACAGCAGTGCAGAGGGAGGAGTTAGGGATTGAATCGCTGTGGGTGGAGTTGAGGAATAGGAAGGGAGCGATTACTATGCGAGGGGAATACTATAGGCCACCCAACAGCCCGAGGGCAGTGGAGGAAGGCATTTGTAAAGTCATTTTAGATAGATGCAGAAAGAATAGGGTGGTTGTAGTGAGTGACTTTAATCTTCCTGGAGTGGATTGGAAGGTGCCTAGAGCTGGGGGTACGGATGGGGAGGAATTTGTAAAATGTGTGCTGTGTCCTTGGAGCAGTATGTAACTAGCCCGACTAGGGAGGGGGATATACTGGATTTAGTTTTGGGTAATGAGCCGGGGCAGGTGGTTGAGGTTGCAGTAGGCGAACATGTGACTAACAGTGACCACAAGTCTGTCTACTTTAGGATAAAAATGGAAAAGGATGAGTGCCATCCGAAGGGGAGGGTGCTGAACTGGGGGAAGGCGAGCTATAGCCGGATTAGGAAGGAGCTGAAGGACACTGATTGGGAGGGGTTGTTAGCGGGTAAGTCCATGGTTGGCAAGTGGGAGGCTTTCAAGGGCAAACTGATAATGTTGCAGGAACGACATGTGCCGGCAAAGAGGAAGGATGGGAAAGGCAGGATTAGAGAGCCGTGGATTACAGGGGATATTGAGGACTTGGTCAGGAAGAAGAGAGTGGCATATGTTAGGTCTAAATAACTGGGAATGGGGAGAGCGCTGGAGGAATATAGAGACAGCAGGAAGGAGCTTAAAAGGGGAGTTAGAAGGGCGAAAAGGGGGCATGAAATGGCTTTGGCTGATAGGATTAAGGAAAATCCAAAGGCATTTTACTCTTATATTAGGAACAAGAGGGTGGTTAGAGGGAAAATAGGTCCTCTTTGGGACAAAGGAGGGGAACTATGCATTGAGTCTGAGGGAATGGGGGAGAACCTGAATGAATACTTTGCGTCGGTATTCACGAAGGAGAGGGGCTTGGTGTCTTGTAATGTCTTGGAGGGAGCTGTAGATCAGTTGAAGGAAATATCCATTCCGAGGGAGGAAGTGTTAGGGTTTTTAGGTAGCATAAAAACTGATAAAGCTCCGGGGCCTGATGGTATTTATCCCAGGCTGCTTAGGGAGGTGAAAGATGAAATTGCTGGGCCTCTGACGCAAATCTTTGTCTCTTCTTTGGACACAGGTGAGGTCCCAGAGGACTGGAGGGTAGCTAATGTGGTACCGCTGTTTAAAAAGGGCAGTAGGGATAACCCTGGTAATTATAGACCAGTGAGTTTGACATCGGTGGTAGGAAAATTGTTGGAGAAAATTCTTAGGGATAGGATGTATAAGCATTTGGAGCGTTGCGATCTGATTAGGGATACGCAACATGGCTTTGTTCAGGGGAAGTCTTGCCTTACAAAACTGGTAGAATTTTTTGAGGAGGTGACAAAAACGGTTGACAATGGGCGAGCCGTTGATGTCATCTATATGGATTTCAGTAAGGCGTTTGACAAAGTCCCTCACGGTAGGCCGGTAGAAAAAGTTAAGGCACATGGGATACAGGGACAGGTATCTAGATGGATTGAAAACTGGCTAGGCAACAGGAGACAGAGAGTAGTAGTGGAAGGGTCCTTTTCTAGATGGAGGTCTGTCACCAGTGGTGTGCCGCAGGGCTTAGTACTGGGACCTCTTTTCGTAATATATATAAACGACTTGGAAGAGGGCGTACGTGGTGTGATCAGCAAGTTTGCAGATGACACCAAGATGGCAGGATTGGCGGATACTGAGGAAGATTGTCAGGTGACACAGCAGGATATAGATAGGCTGGTATACTGGGCAGATAGATGGCAGACGGAATTTAATCCTGACAAATGCGAGGTGATGCATTTTGGAAGGAATAATGCAGGGAGGAGTTACATGATAAAAGGTAGACCGATTAAGAGTATAGAAATGCAGAGGGACCTGGGAGTGCAAGTGCACAAGTCTCTGAAGGTGGCAACCCAGGTGGAGAAGGTTGCGAAGAAAGCTGATGGAATGCTAGCCTTTATAGGAAGGGGTATAGAGTATAAGAGCTGTCATCTAATGCTTCAGTTGTACAGAACGTTGGTTAGGCCGCATGTGGAGTACTGCGTCCAGTTCTGGTCACCTTACTACCGGAAGGACGTGGAGACCCTGGAGAGAGTGCAGAGGAGGTTTACCAGGATGCTGCCTGGGATGGAAGGACTGGGTTATGAGGAAAGATTGGGTAAACTGGGGCTCTTCTCCTTAGAAAGACAGAGATTAAGGGGGGATCAGATAGAGGTGTATAAAATAATGAAGGGTATAGATAGAGTCAACAGTGGCAGGCTTTTCCCTAGATTGGAGACAAATATCACAAGGGGTCACGAGCTAAGGGTGAGGGGGGAGAAGTATAATTTGGATACTAGAGGGAGGTTTTTCACACAGAGGGTCGTGGGGGTATGGAATGCACTTCCAAGTAAAGTGGTGGAGGCAGGCACTCTGGACTTGTTTAAGGTTTACTCAGATAGGCACATGAGTGAAACAGGAATGGAGGGTTACAGGAGACGGTTTTAAAAAGGGTCAGAGCCTCGGGACGATACTGGAAATGTAATACTACATGTTAATGTTTTGTCTCTTTGATCCACAGGTGTCGGTCCACCTTGTTGTCTAACGAGGGGCATGCACACAGTGGGTCGTGCGTGGGCTGCTCTTGGATGTTTCGAGAGTGGCCTAGTACTTTGCGTCGTTGTGTGTGCTTTAACCTGGACCAGCAGATGGGCACCACAACAGCTCAGTGACTATCACTGCTAGCTGTGCAGATACATGGAATTGGGCCAGTGTCTGTGGGAGTTTGTGCATTCTCCCTGTGGTTGTGGGACAGTGTCTGTGGGAGTTCCTGGAGACACCACGTCTCCGGAGAGTCCACATCTGCACCAAATGTCTGGAGTTGCAGCGTTTGAGGGGCTGGGTTAGGCAACTGGAGCTGAGGCTGGAGGATTTATTTTTAGTCAGGGAGAATGAGGCGCTAATGGATAGGAATCACGTTCAAGAGGGGATCCTAGAGCCCAGGGAGGGGGGGAATGGGTGGGTTACAGTTAGGAAGGGGAAGAAGAAGAGGAGTAATGTTCCAAAGGCTACCCCAGGTGTAGTCTCTCAAGATATCAGGGGGAAAGCAACAACTGAGGTGGAAAGGGCACGAGGGGCAGACCGAAATGCCTCAGAGGGAAGGAAGGGGGCTGGATGTGAGACAGTGGTGGGGCCAGGAGGGTTAGAGGAATTGATAGGTGGTTCTGTGGGCAAAAATGGGACTCCAGGATGGTAGTCTGCCTCCCTGGAGCAGGGGTACAGGATGTGTCGGAGAGGGTAGAGGGAATCTTGAAGGGCCAAGGGACCCAGGCGGATGTAATTATACACGTAGGAGAGAAGGACATAGGAAGGAAGAGCAGGGGGGATATACGTAGGCAGTTCAGGGAGTTGGGAGCCAGGCTGGAGTGCAGGGCCTCCAGGGTGGCGATCTCTGGGCTGCTGTCAGTGCCCAGTAATAGCAGGGATAAAAATAATGAGATCCTACAGCTGAATGCGTGGCTGAGGGATTGGTGTAGGACAGAGGGTTTTAGTTTTATAGACCATTGGGAAGTCTTTGTGAGGGAAGGGCACTTGTACAAGTGGGATGGGGAACATTTAAATGGGAAGGGCACAAATATTTTAGCTGGGAGGTTAGCTGGAGTGTTTCAGCAGGGTTTAAACTAATATGGAGGGGGGGTGGGGAGGAGAGAGACAGCTCAGGCACTGGGAGTGGGAGTGAGTTGGAGGTCAGGGGAAGTCTAGTTGATGGGAAAATCTCCCAGGAGAAGGAGGATCGAGTGGGCCTGAGGGTCTTCAGTGAGGAGTGTGACGGGTAAGACGGATGAACTTAAGGCCTTAATGTTCGTGAGGAATTTAGATGTGGTGGCAGTGACAGAGACGTGGTTAAAGGAAGGGCAGGACTGGCAGCTAAATATTCCTGGGTATAAGTGTTTTAGGCACGACAGGGGAGGGTCGAAAAGAGGAGGGGGAGTGGCGCTCTTAGTTAGGGAGCACATCACAGCGGTGCAGAGGGAGGATAACATATAGGGGTTGGAAATTGAGTCTCTGTGGGTGGAGTTGAGGAATAGGAAGGGGGCCATTACGATGCTAAGAGTGTACTATAGGCCACCCGACACCCCACAGAACAGGGTTGTTGTAGTGGGAGATTTTAATCTCCCTGGGATGGATTGGAAGGTGCCTAGAGCTGGGGGTTCGGACGGGGAGGAATTCGTAAGATGTGTATTGGAAGGATCCTTGCAGCAGTATGTAGATAGCCTGACTAGATAGGGGGCTATGCTGGATTTAGTTCTGGGCAATGAGCCGGGTCAGGTGGTTGAGGTTGCGGTAGGTGAACATGTGGCTAATAGTGACCACAACTCTGTCTACTTTAGGATACGAATGGAAAAAGATGGGTGCTGTCCTAAGGGGAGGGTGCTAAACTGGGGGAAGGCTAGATACAGCCGGATTAGGCAGGAGCTTAGGGATACAGACTGGGATACGTTGTTGGAGGGCAAGTCCACGTTAGGCATGTGGGAGTCTTTCAAGGGAAAACTGAAATGGGTGCAGGAAAAGCATGTGCCGGTTAGGAGGAAGGATGGGAAAGGTAGGATTAGAGAGCCGTGGATTACTAGAGATATAGAAGATCTGGTTAGGAAGAAACGAGAGGCGTATGTCAGATCCAAGCAGCTGGGAACGGAAAGAGCGTTGGAGGAGTACAGAGAGAGTAGGAGGGATCTCAAAAGGGGAGTTAGGAGAGCAAAAAGGGGGCATGAGATGGCTTTGGCAGGTAGGATTAAGGAGAATCCAAAGGCGTTTTACTCCTATCTTAGGAGCAAAAGGGTGGCTAGGGGTAAAATCGGTCCCCTCAGGGACAGACGAGGGGAATTGTGCTTCGAGGCTGAGGGAATGGGGGAGATCCTGAATGAATACTTTGCGTCGGTATTCACGAAGGAGAGGGGCTTGATGTCTAGTACGGTCATTGAGGGAGCGGTAGACCGATTGAAAGATCTATTGATTACGAGGGAAGAAGTGTTAGGGCTTTTAGAGGGCATTAAGACCAATAAATCTCCGGGGCCTGATTGCATTTATCCCAGGTTGCTTAGAGAGGCGAGGGATGAGATTGCTGGGCCTCTGACGCGAATCTTTGTCTCTTCTTTGGACACAGGTGAGGTCCCAGAGGACTGGAGGATAGCTAACGTGGTACCGTTGTTTAAAAAGGGTAGGAGGGATAGCCCGGGTAACTATAGGCCGGTGAGCTTAACGTCAGTGGTAGGTAAGTTGTTGGAGAGGATGCTTAAGGATAGGATGTATGCGCACTTGGAGCGTTGCGATCTGATTAAGGATACGCAGCATGGCTTTGTAAAGGGGAAGACTTACCTTACAAATCTGGTAGAATTTTTTGAGGAGGTGATAAAAACAGTCGACGAAGGACGGGCCGTTGATGTCGTCTATATGGATTTCAGTAAGGCGTTTGACAAAGTCCCTCATGGTAAGTTGGTAGAAAAGGTTAAGGCTCATGGGATACGAGGCCAGGTATCTAGATGGGTTGAGAACTGGCTTGCAAAGAGGAGACAGAGAGTAGTAGTGGAGGGGTCCTTTTCTAGCTGGAGGTCTGTCACTAGTGGTGTGCATGATGTGGATGTGCCAGTGTTGGACTGGGGCAAACACAGTAAACCTGGTGTTGTCAGACTTTTTACTAGTGGTGTGCCGCAGGGCTCAGTACTGGGACCTCCTCTTTGTAGTGTATATAAATGATTTGGAAGAAGGAGTAAGTGGTGTGATCAGCAAATTTGCTGATGACACCAAGATGGCTGGATTGGCAGGCAGTGAGGAGCAGTGTCTGGCAATACAACGGGACATTGATAGGCTAGTATATTGGGCAGATACATGGCAAATGGAGTTTAATCCGGATAAATGTGAGGTGATGCATTTTGGCCAGAATAATGTATGGGCGAGTTATATGATAAAGGGTAAGCCTGTAAGGACTATAGAATCACAGCGAGACCTGGGGGTGCAAGTGCACAAGTCTTTGAAGGTGGCAGTGCAAGTGGAGAGTGTGGTGAAGAAATCCTATGGTATGTTAGCCTTTATAGGAAGGGGTAGAGAATACAAGAGCTGGAGTCTAATGTTGCAGTTGTACAGAACGTTGGTTAGGCTGCATTTAGAGTGCTGCGTCCAGTTCTGGTCACCTTACTACCGGAAGGATGTGGAGACTCTGGAGAGAGTGCAGAGGAGGTTTACCAGGATGTTGCCTGGTATGGAAGGACTGGGGTATGAGGAAAGATTGAATAAATTGGGGCTCTCTTCCCTTGAAAGACGTCGACTGAGGGGGGATCTAATAGAGGTATATAAGATTATGAAGGGTATAGATAGAGTAAACAGAGGTAAGCTATTTCCTATGATAGAGACACACAGGACAAGGGGACATGGGCTTAAGGTGAGGGGGGAGAGGTATAACACAGATATTAGAGGGAGGTTTTTCACACAGAGGGTAGTGGGGGTATGGAATGCTCTGCCAAGTAAGGTGGTGGAGGCAAGCACGCTAGAGTTGTTTAAGAGTAACTTAGACAGGCACATGAGTGGGTTGGAGATGGGTGGATATAGGAGATTGTTTTAAATAAGGGTCATTAGCATTGGGGCGTCCCTGGTAAGGTAAATGGATATGGTACAATAATAATATTGTTTTCTCTTTTCATTCACAGGTTTTAAGTCGGTCCGCCTTGTGTCCAACGAGGGGCATACACGCGATGGGTCGTACTTGGGCTGCTCTTGGTTGTTCGAGATTGGCCTAGTGCTTCATGTCGTTAGTGTGTGCTTAAACTGGACCAGATACTGGGCAAGACGACAGCTCAGTGACCAGCACTGATTGCTGTGCAGACACATGGATTTGGGCAGGTGTCTGTGGGAGTTTGCGCATTCTCCCCGTGCTTGCGTGGGTTTTCTCCGGGTGCTCCGGTTTCCTCCCACACCCCAAAGATGTGCTATTAGGCTGATTGGCAGTAATAAATTGTCCCTAAATTAGTTTCCCTCAATGTGGATGGCCATTAAACATTAGATAAGGGTGATGGGTGGAGGGGGAGACTGGTGGTGTTAAGATGGCGGCGTGGGCTCGTTGGGCGGAAGGGCCTGTTTCCCGGGCTGGGTTGTTCTTTGTGCTTTGTTTGTTCTTTGTTCTATATGCAGGGATCTCCATGGTTTATCCAATCTGCAGAGGGTGTCCATTATAACTTCCAGAGCCAATAGGGCCTTAAGGCTGCCACTAATTTCTTGGTGCCATTCCCCTTATTGGTTCAAAAACAACAACTGGAGAGAATGGAAGAAGAGACGGCCAAATCCTTCTTTCCTCCATGAGTGGCACTTGGCTCTGACTCCTGCACTCTTATTTTTCCCTCCATCTAACCCACCTTGTCAGTGGAGGTTAGCGGGAAGGAAAGGAGGTTGGCTGGTGTCCAAAACCTTATTTCTCATTATCAACTGAATGCTGCAGTACAGGTGAAGAATGAAAGTATTCCATTTATCTTGAAAGCAACTATTTGAAATTGAGTTTAACTCTGATTTGCCCACCCTGTTTCCAGCTGAGCACTTCAATCAGTGGACCGGTCCATTAAAAGGTCACCCCAGCACAACCCAGCCACTTGTCCATGGTCCCAGGTAAGGAATGGTTGCTGAGAAGGAAGATTCACACAGACATCCCTTGACAGACTGCTGGATGCCCTGGAGGAGTATTGCCTCATCTTGTGCCTCTAGACAGGGAGGAGACTCTGAAGCACGTTTCCCAATCCTACATGGTGGCAGCGCTGGTGACCACCAGCTCCCTGCAGAGGAGGAGGGTTATCCAGTGCAGGAGAGGATGAATGATCTCCTCCGCCCTGCCAGGGTAAGCAACTCATCTCATTATGGAACCATAGAATCCTGACAGTGCAGAAGGAGGCCATTTGGCCCATCAAGTCTGCACCAACTCTCAGAAACTTTTGCATCCATCCAGGCATTTCCCCCCACCCCCCCCAGAAGAGAATCCCACCCTGGCATTCACCCATCAACCCCGAGCCATCAGCGCATGAAATTTCCACGGCTAATCCACCTAATTTACAAGTCTCTGAGCACAAAGGGGCAATTTAGCATGGCCAATATACCAAACCTGCACTCCTTACCAGGACACCTGTCGGACCAGAGCACCCAGAGAAAACTGATGCAGACACGGGGAGAACGTGCAAACTCTTCACAGACAGTCACTCAAGACTGGAATCGAACTCAGTACCTGGCACTGTGAGGCAGCGGTACTAACCACTGTGCCACAGTGCCACCCTAACTCTCAATTCACACACTCACAAACCCATCACACACCCACAAGGAGCTCACTCACTGCCACTTCAAGGGACACCAACACTCACCCTCCCACACCCTTCCTCATCTCCCCTGCGGAGGGGTCGGGGGGTAGCAGGGTAATCGCTCTGGGGAATCCTGCTGGCACAAATCGCATTTTGTAATGTTAAAAATGCTGCAGGTTTGTTGATGTGGAGACGGTGGGGGGAATTCTCCCATCCTGTTGCACTGATTTGTTAGCAGATTTCCAGCACCGTCGGCTCCGCACTGGAAATAGGCCGGAGCTGCAAAATTTATATTAATTTTCATTTCTCTGTAATTTAAATGCTATTAGCTGTCCTGGGACTGAAAGATCCAGACCCGCTAGTTCACCTCCTCGTCAGGAGTATTTCATTCCAGCGGGGATTATGACAGCTCCCTACGTTCGGGGAGCTGGTGGACCAACCCCTTGGGAGTGAAGGGGGAGCAAGTGCCCCCCCCAGAGGGTCGGGTGAAGGGGCAGTGCTGTGTGCATTGGCACCTTGACAGTGCCAGCCTGTGCCCCCAGCACTGTCCGGCAGTGTGGGAGCAAGGGCTGGGCATCGGCACGCTTGGGAGGTGGTTCGATCGGGCTATTGGAGTGGGAGAGAGGGCCAGCATTGCAGGGGTCGTGGGGCTGACCAGCAATCAGGAGACCAGCAGACAGGGGCCATTGTGCATGAGCTGATCGGTACATGCGCAATGGCCCACTCAGCACTATGCTGCCGGCCTCCCGGGCAGGAATCGGCCCCACCCCCTGATTTTTAGCACAATTCACGCGAGTGTACAGTGTGTGGGAGATTCTTCTCTGAAATCCCACTGAAAAAAACAGCATGAGTTACTCTGATTTTCACGTGAATTCAACACTTAGAATTTTTTTGTGCCGTGTGTGTATAATCTGTCCATTGTGAAAGTAAACAATATTTTTTGCATCCTTGATGCTGTTTATGAAAAAACTATTGAATCCGTGTCTAGACTTAACTTCCCAAAAAGAGTGGACTTTTATTAAATCTCACAAGTTATTTTTGTGTTTTGCCGTTCCCTTTTCCCAAGGAATTGTTATCAGTGCAGATGTGTCAACATTTTATCTGCTGATTAATCTTTATTATGAGAATGAAATTCCTTATCTCTTGAAGTTTGACCGAATTTATTTCAACTGTTTGTCAATAAAATATAATCCATCCATAAAATGTGGCTAAAATAATGACACAAAACAGGCTGATTAGATCACCGAGTCTGTGTTGGTGTTTATTCCAGAGTTGAGCAATTGTCCACATCCTATGGCTGCTCAGTTCCCATTTAACTACATTCTCTTTTCAACCCAAATAAATGTTGGTGTCTCCTTCGATCACTGAGTGGTCCGTGCTACAGACTCCTAACCTCTGTTGTAACATCCAATTCTTTGATTTTACCACAAAATATCAGCACCTCACAAACAGGGCATATAAATACACAAGCTCAATTTACAAAATAATAGTTGGAATGAGAGTCTTTATAGGTAATCAAGTCTTAAAGGTTACTCAAGTCTTAAAAGTCCTTTAAAACTTGATTACCTGGAACGACTCGCATTCCAACCATTATTTTGTAAATTGAGTTTGTGTCTTTATATGCCCTGTTTGTGAACTGAAATCCCATTCACCTGATGAAGGAGCAGTGCTCCAAAAGTTTGTGGCTTTTGCTACCAAATAAACCTGTTGAATTTTAACCTGGTGTTGTGAGACATCATACTCCTATTTTGTAATCAGTAATGTTAGAAAGCACTCAGTCGTGCTTCTGTGATGAGCCTGACGGGAGATGGAGCAGACTTGTCCAACCATTTCACATGGACAGCCACACTTTAATTTCCTTCTCATCCATGGGGCGGTTGAGCAATTTCGGCAAGATAAGGTTTGTCACAATATTAAACCTGAGTGTAAAAGGGAGATCAATGTCAAAGCAATATAGTCATTTTATTAGAAAGAATAATTAATAAAAATGACCATTACTGTTAAATGCTTTATTACTGAGGGATATCCTCAAGAACTCACTCCACAGACAGGCATTGGGTAACACAGATATTTACTGCAGTCTTACTCATTCCACACTCCAGTACAGGTGAAGAATGAGAGTATTCCATTTATCTTGAAAGCAACTATTTGAAATTGAGTTTAACTCTGATTTGCCCACCCTGTTTCCAGCTGAGCACTTCAATCAGTGGACTGGTCCATTAAAAGGTCACCCCAGCACAACCCAGCCACTTGTCCATGGTCCCAGGTAAGGAATAGTTGCTGAGAAGGAAGATTCACACAGACATCCCTTGACAGACTGCTGGATGCCCTGGAGGAGTATTGCCTCATCTTGTGCCTCTAGACAGGGAGGAGACTCTGAAGCACATTTCCCAACCCTACATGGTGGCAGCGCTGGTGACCACCAGCTCCCTGCAGAGGGGGAGGGTTATCCAGTGCAGGAGAGGATGAATGATCTCCTCCGCCCTGCCAGGGTAAGCAACTCATCTCATTATGGAACCATAGAATCCTGACAGTGCAGAAGGAGGCCATTTGGCCCATCAAGTCTGCACCAACTGTCAGAAAATTTTGCATCCATCCAGGCATTTCCCCCCCACACCCCGCCAGGAGAGAATCCCACCCTGGCATTCACCCATCAACTCCGAGCCATCACTGCATGTAATTTCCACGGCTAATCCACCTAATTTACAAGTCTCTGAGCACAAAGGGGCAATTTAGCATGGCCAATATACCAAACCTGCACTCCTTACCAGGACACCTGTCGGACCAGAGCACCCAGAGAAAACTGATGCAGACACGGGGAGAACGTGCAAACTCTTCACAGACAGTCACTCAAGACTGGAATCGAACTCATTACCTGGCACTGTGAGGCAGCGGTACTAACCACTGTGCCACAGTGCCACCCTAACTCTCAATTCACACACTCACAAACCCATCACACACCCACAAGGAGCTCACTCACTGCCTCTTCAAGGGACACCAACACTCACCCTCCCACACCCTTCCTCATCTCCCCTGCGGAGGGGTCGGGGGGTAGCAGGGTAATCGCTCTGGGGAATCCTGCTGGCGCAAATCGCATTTTGTAATGTTAAAAATGCTGCAGGTTTGTTGATGTGGAGACGGTGGGGGGAATTCTCCCATCCTGTTGCACTGATTTGTTAGCAGATTTCTGGCACCGTCGGCTCCGCACTGGAAATAGGCCGGAGCTGCAAAATTTATATTAATTTTCATTTCTCTATAATTTAAATGCTATTAGCTGTCCTGGGACTGAAAGATCCAGACCCGCTAGCTCACCTCCTCGTCAGGAGTATTTCATTCCAGCGGGGATTATGACAGCTCCCTACGTTTGGGAAGCTGGTGGACCAACCCCTTGGGAGTGAAGGGGGAGCAATTGCCCCCCCCCAGAGGGTCGGGTGAAGGGGCAGTGCTGTGTGCATTGGCACCTTGACAGTGCCAGACTGTGTCCCCAGCACTGTCCGGCAGTGTGGGAGCAAGGGCTGGGCATCGGCATGCTTGGGAGGTGGATCGATCGGGCTATTGGAGTGGGAGAGAGGGCCAGCATTGCAGGGGTTCTGGGGCTGACCAGCAATCGGGAGACCAGCAGACAGGGGCCATTGTGCATGAGCTGATCGGTACATGCGCAATGGCCCACTCAGCACTATGCTGCCGGCCTCCCGGGCAGGAATAGGCCCCACCCCCTGATTTTTAGCACAATTCACGCGAGTGCAGAGTGTGTGGGAGATTCTTCTCTGAAATCCCACTGAAAAAAACAGCATGAGTTACTCTGATTTTCACGTGAATTCAACACTTAGAATTTTTTTGTGCCGTGTGTGTATAATCTGTCCATTGTGAAAGTAAACAATATTTTTTGCATCCTTGATGCCGTTTATCAAAAAACTATTGAACCCGTGTCTAGACTTAACTTCCCAAAAAGAGTGGACTTTTATTAAATCTCACAAATTATTTTTGTGTTTTGCCGCTCCCTTTTCCCAAGGAATTGTTATTAGTGCAGCTGTGTCAACATTTTATCTGCTGATCAATATTTTTTATGAGAATGAAATTCCTTATCTCTTGAAGTTCGAGCGAATGTATTTCAACTGTTTGTCAATAAAATATAATCCATCCATAAAATGTGGCTAAAGTAACGATACAAAACAGGCTGATTATATCACCGAGTCTGTGTTGGTGTTTATTCCAGAGTTGAGCAATTGTCCACATCCTATGGCTGCTCGGTTCCCATTTAACTACATTCTCTTTTCAACCCAAATAAATGTTGGTGTCTCCTTCGATCACTGAGTGGTCCGTGCTACAGACTCCTAACCTCTGTTGTAACATCCAATTCTTTGATTTTACCACAAAATATCAGCACCTCACAAACAGGGCATATAAATACACAAGCTCAATTTACAAAATAATAGTTGGAATGAGAGTCTTTATAGGTAATCAAGTCTTAAAGGTTACTCAAGTCTTAAAAGTCCTTAAAAACTTGATTACCTGTAAAGACTCGCATTCCAACCATTATTTTGTAAATTGAGTTTGACTTTATATGCCCTGTTTGTGAACTGAAATCCCATTCACCTGATGAAGGAGCAGTGCTCCAAAAGTTTGTGGCTTTTGCGACCAAATAAACCTGTTGAATTTTAACCTGGTGTTGTGCGACTTCTTACTCCTATTTTGTCATCAGTAACGTTAGAAAGCTCTCAGTCGTGCTTCTGTGATGAGCCTGATGGGAGATGGAGCAGACTTGTCCAACCATTTCACATGGACAGCCACACTTTAATTTCCTTCTCATCCATGGGGCGGTTGAGCAATTTCGGCAAGATAAGGTTTGTCACAATATTAAACCTGAGTGTAAAAGGGAGATCAATGTCAAAGCAATGTAGTCATTTTATTAGAAAGAATAATTAATAAAAATGACCATTACTGTTAAATTCTTCATTACTGAGGGATATCCTCAAGAACTCACTCCACAGACAGGCATTGGGTAACACAGATATTTACTGCAGTCTTACTCATTCCACACTCCAGTACAGGTGAAGAATGAGAGTATTCCATTTATCTTGGAAGCAACTATTTGAAATTGAGTTTAACTCTGATTTGCCCACCCTGTTTCCAGCTGAGCACTTCAATCAGTGGGCCGGTCCATTAAAAGGTCACCCCAGCACAACCCAGCCACTTGTCCATGGTCCCAGGTAAGGAATAGTTGCTGAGAAGCAAGATTCACACAGACATCCCTTGACAGACTGCTGGATGCCCTGGAGGGGTATTGCCTCATCTTGTGCCTCTCGACAGGGAGGAGACTCTGAAGCACCTTTACCAACCCTACATGGTGGCAGCGCTGGTGACCACCAGCTCCCTGCAGAGGAGGAGGGTTATCCAGTGCAGGAGAGGATGAATGATCTCCTCCGCCCTGCCAGGGTAAGCAACTCATCTCATTATGGAACCATAGAATCCTGACAGTGCAGAAGGAGGCCATTTGGCCCATCAAGTCTGCACCAACTCTCAGAAACTTTTGCATCCATCCAGGCATTTCCCCCCCACACCCCCCCAGGAGAGAATCCCACCCTGGCATTCACCCATCAACCCCGAGCCATCACCGCATGAAATTTCCACGGCAAATCCACCTAATTTACAAGTCTCTGAGCACAAAGGGGCAATTTAGCATGGCCAATATACCAAACCTGCACTCCTTACCAGGACACCTGTCGGACCAGAGCACCCAGAGAAAACTGATGCAGACACGGGGAGAACGTGCAAACTCTTCACAGACAGTCACTCAAGACTGGAATCGAACTCAGTACCTGGCACTGTGAGGCAGCGGTACTAACCACTGTGCCACAGTGCCACCCTAACTCTCAATTCACACACTCACAAACCCATCACACACCCACAAGGAGCTCACTCACTGCCTCTTCAAGGGACACCAACACTCACCCTCCCACACCCTTCCTCATCTCCCCTGCGGAGGGGTCGGGGGGTAGCAGGGTAATCGCTCTGGGGAATCCTGCTGGCGCAAATCGCATTTTGTAATGTTAAAAATGCTGCAGGTTTGTTGATGTGGAGACGGTGGGGGGAATTCTCCCATCCTGTTGCACTGATTTGTTAGCAGATTTCTGGCACCGTCGGCTCCGCACTGGAAATAGGCCGGAGCTGCAAAATTTATGTTAATTTTCATTTCTCTGTAATTTAAATGCTATTAGCTGTCCTGGGACTGAAAGATCCAGACCCGCTAGCTCACCTCCCCGTCAGGAGTATTTCATTCCAGCGGGGATTATGACAGCTCCCTACGTTCGGGGAGCTGGTGGACCAACCCCTTGGGAGTGAAGGGGGAGCAATTGCCCCTCCCAGAGGGTCAGGTGAAGGGGCAGTGCTGTGTGCATTGGCACCTTGACAGTGCCAGCCTGTGTCCCCAGCACTGTCCGGCAGTGTGGGAGCAAGGGCTGGGCATCGGCACGCTTGGGGGGTGGATCGATCGGGCTATTGGAGTGGGAGAGAGGGCCAGCACTGCAGGGGTCGTGGGGCTGACCAGCAATTGGGAGACCAGCAGACAGGGCCATTGTGCATGAGCTGATCGGTACATGCGCAATGGCCCACTCAGCACTATGCTGCCGGCCTCCCGGGCAGGAATAGGCCCCACCCCCTGATTTTTTAGCATAATTCACGTGAGTGCACAGTGTGTGGGAGATTCTTCTCTGAAATCCCACTGAAAAAAACAGCATGAGTTACTCTGATTTTCACGTGAATTCAACACTTAGAATTTTTTTGTGCCGTGTGTGTATAATCTGTCCATTGTGAAAGTAAACAATATTTTTTGCATCCTTGATGCTGTTTATGAAAAAACTATTGAATCCGTGTCTAGACTTAACTTCCCAAAAAGAGTGGACTTTTATTAAATCTCACAACTTATTTTTGTGTTTTGCCGTTCCCTTTTCCCAAGGAATTGTTATCAGTGCAGATGTGTCAACATTTTATCTGCTGATTAATATTTATTACGAGAATGAAATTCCTTATCTCTTGAAGTTTGACCGAATTTATTTCAACTGCCAATCAACTGTCAATAAAATATAATCCATCCATAAAATGTGGCTAAAGTAACGATACAAAACGGGCTGATTCGATCACCGAGTCTGTGTTGGTGTTTATTCCAGAGTTGAGCAATTGTCCACATCCTATGGCTGCTCAGTTCCCATTTAACTACATTCTCTTTTCAACCCAAATAAATGTTGGTGTCTCCTTCGATCACTGAGTGGTCCGTGCTACAGACTGCTAACCTCTGTTGTAACATCCAATTCTTTGATTTTACCACAAAATATCAGCACCTCACAAACAGGGCATTATAAATACACAAGCTCAATTTACAAAATAATAGTTGGAATGAGAGTCTTTGTAGGTAATCAAGTCTTAAAGGTTACTCAAGTCTTAAAAGTCCTTAAAGATTTGATTACCTGTGAAGACTCACATTCCAACCATTATTTTGTAAATTGAGTTTGTGACTTTATATGCCCTGTTTGTGAACTGAAATCCCATTCACCTGATGAAGGAGCAGTGCTGCAAAAGCTATTGGCTTTTGCTACCAAATAAACCTGTTGAATTTTAACCTGGTGCTGTGTGACGTCTTACTCCTATTTTGTAATCAATAACGTTAGAAAGGTCTCAGTCGTGCTTCTGTGATGAGCCTGATGGGAGATGGAGCAGACTTGTCCAACCATTTCACATGGACAGCCAGACTTTAATTTCCTTCTCATCCATGGGGCGGTTGAGCAATTTCGGCAAGATAAGGTTTGTCACAATATTAAACCTGAGTGTAAAAGGGAGATCAATGTCAAAGCAATGTAGTCATTTTTTAGAAAGAGTAATTAATAAAAATGACCATTACTGTTAAATTCTTTATTACTGAGGGGTATCCTCAAGAACTCACTCCACAGACAGGCTTTTGGTAACACAGATATTTACTGCAGTCTTACTCATTCCGCACTCCAGGCTATAACGACCCACTCAGAGCGGTTCCCAGGCAGATCACACCAAATCCAGGGTCATCTGACCCATTCCCTTAAAGGGGCTACACCCCAACATAGACCCCAATTATAAAGTGCAAAATATCAGAGTTAACCAATAACCTTTTCGCTTAAGAAGCAGAGCCACAGAGAGAGAGAGAGACCAGGTCCCAAGTTCGGCTCACCAGGGAAGGAGTGGGGCTGGGACCCAGCTAAGTAGTTGGGATTAACTAACCACGGCAGCAAATAAGCTCTCCTGGTCGGCTTCATTGAATCTGGAGGCTGCTTTCCTTGAAGACAACTTTGTGGCGTGACTGGCTGTGTGTCCATTCCTGCAGGTTATATACAGCTGTGGCTGGTACAGGTGCAGTGAATTCGGCTCCTCAAGGACCAGGTGGCAACAAATCCTTGAGAAATTTTGATGGCTGTTTTCAACTGAGTGCCATACATCCCTCGGGGTGCTGATTGGCTGCCATTCAACAGGCTCTTGTGTCCAAAAGGGGTGCAATATCAGGGCTCCTAATTGATAAGCTGCTGTATCTGGAGGTGGGTGTTATACTCAGGGAACCCATTCAAGAGAGGGAATGCTCACAAGCTGGGGTTGTGCATGTCAGCACAAAGCAAGTTCTCTGCAGGGCAGTAGTGAGCTCAGTATGTTCAAGGAATGGAGAGATGGGGTACCCACATTATCCAGATCCATGGGGTGAGCAGGCAACCATGTCTGTGTGTGGGGGAGGGGGGCAGCAATGTCTATGTGGAGGAGGGGGACAGAGATATTTGTATGGGGGAGGGGAACAGCTTTGTTGTATGGGGAGAGAAGCTGCGATGTCTGTATGGGGGAGGGGGTAGCAATGTGTGTACGGGGAAGGGGGCTGCGATGTCTGTATGGGGAGGGGGTAGCAATGTGTGTACGGGGAAGGGGGCAGTGATGTCTGTATGTGGAGGACGGGAAGCAATATCTATATGGGGAGAGGGGGCAGCGATGTCTGCATGGGGAGGGGGGCAGTGACGTCTGTATGGGGGGCCAGTTTGTTTCTGAGGAAAGGTGTTTTGTAATTAAAGCTGATTAAATCACTGCTCCTTTTTCCAAGAAATGTAGTCATCAGTCAGAGCTGCGGTTAACACTTCAGTTGCTGAACTACATTTATTCCCAGGAGCAAGTCCCTCAATCCCCGGAGGGTGGAGGATTCAGTGGAGCATATCCCAGGGCCTTCCACCTGGTCACAAATGTAGATCAGCAACTAAAGTGTTAACCACAGCTTTGACTGATGACCACATTTCTTTGGAAAAGCGAGCAGTAAAATGACAAAGCGATTTATATCCATTAACATTTTACATATTGTATGGGCGGCACAGTGGTTGGCACTGCTGCCTCACAGGTCATTGTCTGCGTGGAGTCTGCATGTCCTTCGCGTGTCTGTGTGGGTTTCTTCCGGGTGCTCCAGTTTCCTGCCACAGTCCAAAGATGTTTGGGTTCGGTTGATTGGCTATGGTAAATTGCCCCTTATGTCAGGGAGATTAGCAGGGTAAATACGTTGGGGTTAGAGCCTGGGCAGGATTGTTGTCCCTCTATGATTCCTTCAGTTAGTTGGTTAGCTTGACCCGTTATTAGCTTGATGAGACTAATGGAAGTGTAAGATCAATCTGTATGTGTTGCCAAGGTCCTCTGGGATGAAACTGGAGATTTTTTTTATGATTGTTGCCTCCCCAGGGTTACACTGCGCATACGTAACACATTGCTGGCAAAATTGGGTAGTTTCTGTTCCGATTCCCTTCCACCACCAGCCCATTAAATCTGACACGTTGTTCTGTCTGGTATGCTTTGTCCCGTGGTAAATCCCTTCTAAGTCTTTTGATACTCCTTAGGGCAACAACTTTCCCTTCTTTCCTCCACACTCCTTCACTATCTGGAGATTCTGTCACTCTTGTCTTATTTTTTATTCTCAATCACTTTATCTTCTCTTGCTCTTGAGTGGGGCTATCTGTGCACAGGGAGATCTACCTTGTTGTTTAGACACCAGCTTCCTCTTCACATGATTTGTGTTAAATTTTGTTAATATCGACTTGAATGTGGTCTCTTGAATGATTAGATTAATGTTCCTTTCTGCCTGACACTCCCCACTAGCAGTTTCCTAACTCAATATCATTTAAAATATTGTGCATAGACTGAAAATATCCTCCATTTATCTGTATTCATCTCATGGATATTCTTTGCAAGATTTATTTGCTGCTTAATTCTTTCCACCCAAATTATTTACTCTTTCACTGTAATTTTGCTCGTTTTTTTTCTGACAGTTACTGAGTTATTTCTTATTCTGTCCCAATTGTCTTGAAATTGGTTTCTCTGTTGAGTGTGTGCTGGGGACTTAATCCCTTTGGCCCCATTTAACATTTCATACCATGTTGTTTGTCAAGTAGAGTGAATGTTTGAGATGTGTTCTTAAATATATAATAGCAAGCATTTCCAAACTCTTGAATGGATCTATTAGTTACATTGTATGTAACTCATCTGAACATTTATGCAGTACCTCAATATTATGCCAACACCTTCTTGACTCTCAGACAATCTTATCAACAGATTTTGAAGTCTTTGCTCATCTCTGCACGTATGGTCCCGATGCCTCGGTTGTTTAGGGTATCAAACTTTGTTCTTTAATAAACATAGACAAGTAAGCAAATATCACCAAGAGAAAACTATCAGTTTACTAGCCAATCTATACTTTCCTTTTTCTAGAATGTACATCAGTGCCAAATCAAAATATCCTGATGAACTGAACTGCACTCAATATCCCAATTCCCATCTGCTGTTTAATTTCCCATCTCTATCTTCCACCCTCAATTACTTCATCGTATTCAGTTTGCTTCATAACACCTTTAAGACAGAATCAAATCTTTCTATTTGATTCCAAGCAGTGACTTACCTTGATTGCTTATTCTGTGCCTTAAGTTGCATCATTTTTCAGGCAGCTTGCTAACAGCACACTTTCCTGTGTCAGAACTGTCCCAAATGTTGTTGGCTTTCAGATGTCTGTTGATGCCTATCTTATCTCTTCTTTAAAAAATGTTGTTCCTGCATCCATTGCTACCACCTAAACTGCACGTTTTTTTTTCAGAATCCCTTTAAATGTCCGTTTTTAAAAGATCACCGTTGTTGTTCTCATTATCCATCAAATAAATCTCACCGTTAATTCTGCCCTACCCCATTCAACTATTGCCCATCCTGTTCTTGGCTCTCCTTTAACTCTACTGTAACCCTTTGACAAACAGGGTCACATCAGATCCCCTATAATGGCTCTTCTATTACCCTGTTCGCTTCCTCACATCTCAGCTGCACATCACATCATGGTCCTTTCCTTCAATGTTCACCGACCCCACTGGGTTATTTCCCTCATCTCTAACTGTAGTAATCAGCCCATTTACTGGCAGGAGCAGGCTTTCCCATTGAGCCAGCCTTACATCCAACACCGTTTTCAACCTTCCCGTTTTCAGAATTTGCGCCTGAGTGTGTTTTGTGTACAAGATTATTTCTACCAGCACGGTAATTGGTTCATTTATTCTGACTGCCCTTGCTGCCCAATCCAGGGCTCAAATGCAAATAAATTCTCAAATATCTTGAAGCTACTGCAAATCTTGTTCCATTTGCAGTTCGCTGCTACAAAAAAATCCATCCAGCTTGGAGCAGAATGGGTCAATTTATCTGAACAAACCTGACAATTCAAAACCTTAAAATCTTGTAATTCCCAATTCCTGCAAAACATAAATACATCTTCAGCTGTTAGTGGACAGAACGGGAGAGTACACCGACAGACACGGCTGGAAAGATTTGGGCAAAGTGGACAACCTGACATTTTCCCACATTATTCACCACCTTCCAACATTCTTCCCACTCAGTTAACATATCTAAATCCTATTTCTAGAGCACTTGTATCCTCCTCACAGCCTGTTTTCTGATTTTTGTACTTATCACCAGCAAATTTGGCTGCAATCTAGGTCGTCTCTTCATCCAATGCTAAAATATAGGCACTAATCCCAATGGCATTCAACAAGGTATAGTTTGCCAACTGCAATTATCTAATGGTTCTGACTCTCTGTTCCCCATTATGTGGCAGCTTATCAAATGCCTTCTGGAAATCCAAATATGTTCCAGCTTCTGGTTACAAGCATGAAGCTTGTGAACGTAAAACGTTAGTACACAAGATAAGAGCATAAGTTGTTGCAGTTATATATTGGCATGGATAGATAACAAACAAGAAACAGGGTCAAGATAATTAGATTGTATTGAGGTTTGGCTGTGCAAGACCTGAACAAACACATTTCAAAATGAGGCAAAGATACCACGTAAAGGAAATAATGATCCCCTTTCCCATAGTTGTTAAAACAAAGTGGGTGTTGAAAATAATTAACTAGATGTGGAGCCTGGCAGAACGACAGACAGCAAAGGTATGCAAAGAAGTCGTTGCACTGAAAGACTCCTGGAGGAATTCATACGTAGACATGAGAAAGCGTGATGATCCACTGGCATGATCTGGAAGTCTTCAACCCAGCAGAGACTGAGTGACATAGCAAACAGTTGTTAATACATGAGGTCAGTGGGTGTATAAATGGGTACTTCACAATTACACATTTTTGAGCATACCATATTGTCTTCTGCTTGCTCGGAAAAGGGAGATGTTTGATATGAAAAGGGAAATGATAGTAGGCAAGTACAGTAGATTTTTTGATGTGTTTAAGAAGACTGTTTCCAGATTGAGCTCTATTCTGCACGCAGTCAGTGTGTCTGGAAAACATTGAGATTACATGCTGAGCGAGCAGGATAATTAGGAGCAGGAAGCAGATTAGGGATTCAAATGTGAAGTTCCAAGAAATATGGGAAGTTATGGGAAGTGACAATTCTAATGACAAAAGCAAGCTCTTTTGTCCTATCCTCCTCAAAATTCTCTTTAAAGCACAAGTGATGCTTTGCTTATGTTGACTATATAAACTTACTTGTGACACTAATAAATAAACTTTAATCTTTAAACTTTAAAAAAAATTGCTCATCGTTGCAACTTCCAGCATCCCCGAACAATGATCAGGAGTGAAAATACCGGATTATTTTTCATCTCCTTAGATCTTGATGCACTGACACTCAGTGGGGTCATCCCAGTTGTTGTCTCAGAACTGTTCTGGGTGGCTTAGCTTCTCAATGGGTAAACTTACAGGGTGACCTTGCCTTTCAGTTTCTTATTGACAATAATTTATTCAACAATGAGGCCCTCTGTGGCTGGCCATTCATACAGATGAAATGCTTTATTCACCCAACTTTCCCCTTTTGAGACCCTTTACTGGGATACTGGGACCAATCACTTTTTTGCACCTTTCTCATTCCTCAGGCCGAGACCAGCCGTCCACTTCTAGCATTTTGTATTCCACATTTCCAAGTAAAGGATGGTCTACACAGTAGCATGATAAGTTTCAATTGTGCCACCTTAACATAACTTCTTCATCAATTGCAAAGTTTAATTGGAAGTCAGGGCAGGTCATTCATCTGTTGCATTGACCAGAAGAGTAAAACTTGAATTAGCTCTTCCTGTTCCTTCCTGTTCCTACAATTAAAAGATAAAGTGCACACACATTATGGGACCAACCTGAACACAAGTATGTTCAATAACACAGTACCAAATGGGCTGGCTCTTAAAGAATCTTGGTAGGACAATTGTGTCCCAGACGGTAAGACTGCAAGCAGTGTTCACAGACATATCACAATCTGTCCCTTGGTGTGGCTTTCAATGGGTGACTCCGACAGTGAAAAATATCAGTGATCCATGAAGCTGAATTGTTGATGTCAGGCTTGTATGATGTGGAGATGCCAGTGTTGGACTGGGATAAACACAGTAAGAAGTCTCAAAACACCAGGTTAAAGTCCAACAGGTTTATTTGGTAGCAAAATCCACCAGCTTTTGGAGCAGTTGCTGCTCCTTCATCAGATGAGTGAGAGTTCCATTCACAAACAGGGCATATAAAGACACAAACTTAATTTACAAAATAATGGTTGGAATGAGAGTCTTCACAGGTAACCAAGTCTCAAAGATACAGACAATGTGAATGGAGAGACGGTTTAGCACAGGTTAAAGAGATGTGATTTGTCTCCAGCCAGGACAGTTAGTGAGATTTTGCAACCCAGGAAAGTTGTGGGGGTTACAGATAGTGTGACATCAACCCAAGATCCCGGATGAGGCCGTCCTCATGTGTGCGGAACTTGGCTATCAGTCTCTGCTCAGCGACTCTGCATTGTCGTGTGTCATGAAGGCTGCCTTGGAGAATGCTTACCCGAAGATCAGAGGCCGAATGCCTGTGACCGCTGAAGTGTTCCCCAACAGGAAGAGAAGAGTCTTGTCCAACCGTGTTCATTCATCCACTGTTGTAGCGTCTGCATGGTCTCCCCAATGTTCCATGCCTTGGGACATCCTTTCCTGCACCATATCAGGTAGACAACGTGGGCCCAATTGCAAGAGTATGTACCGTGTACCTGGTGGATGGTGTTCTCACCTGAGATGATGATATCCATGTCGATGATCCGGCATGCCTTGTAGAGGTTGCTGTGACAGGGTTGTGTGGTGTCATGGTTACTGTTCTCCTGAGGCTGGGCAGTTTGCTGTGGACAATGGTCTGTTTGAGGTTGTGCGGTTGTTTGAAAGCAAGAAGTGGTCAGGTTTCTGGACAGGGATTTTGGCAGAGGTCCAAACAAATGGATGCACTGCTGGTCTAAGCTGCACTAAGATGGTTGGATTGGCGGGTACTGAGGAGCAGTGCCTGGCAATGCAACAGGACATAGACAGGCTGGTAGATTGGGCAGATAGATGGCAAATGGAATTTAATCCGGAGAAATGCGAGGTGATGCACTTTGGCCGGAATAATGTGGAGGGGAGTTATACGATAAAAGGTAGAACTATCCAGAGTATAGATACGCAGAGAGACCTGGGGGTGCAAGTGCACAAGTCCCTGAAGGTGTCGGTGCAGGTGCAGAATGTGATGAGGAAAGCGTATGGTATGTTAGCCTGATGTTGCAGTTGTATAGAACGTTGGTTAGGCCTCACTTGGAGTACTGCGTCCAGTTCTGGTCGCTGTACTACCGGAAGGATGTAGAGATCCTGGAGAGAGTGCAGAGGAGATTTACCAGGATGCTGCCTGGTATGGAAGGGCTGTCTTACGAGGAAAGATTGAACGAACTTGGGCTGTTTTCCCTTGAGAGACGTCGGCTGAGGGGGGATCTAATAGAGGTTTATAAGATTATGAAGGGGATAGATAGAGTAAATGGTGGTAAGCTTTTTCCACTATTAGAAATGGATAGAACGAGGGGTCACGGGCTTAGGGTGAGGGGGGCTAGGTATAAGACAAATATTAGAGGGCATTTTTTCACGCAAAGGGTAGTGGGGGTGTGGAATGCACTGCCGAGTAAGGTGGTGGAAGCAGGCACGCTAGGGTTGTTTAAGAGTCACTTAGACAGCCACATGAGCGGTCTACATACAGGGGGATATAGCAGGCCTTACTAAACATTGTAGGCTTGGGATTACGTTTTTGCCTCAGGGATGTTACAGTCTTTGCCTGTTTAATAATGAATTTTTTGTCTCCACAGGCATTTAAGTCCACCTTGTTGACCAGCAAGGGGCATGCATGCGGCAGGTTGTAGTGGGCTGCTCTTGGACGTTGCTTCAGGAGTTGCCTATTGCTTCATGTCGTTAGTGTGCTTAAACTGGACCATCTCGAGGGCAACATGACAGCTCAGAGACTATCTCTGTTGCTGTGCGGACACATGGATTTGGGCCTGTGTCTGTGGGAGTTTGCACGTTCTCCCCGTGGTTGCGTGGGTTTCCTCCGGGTGCTCCGGTTTCCTCCCACATCCCAAAGATGCGCTTTTAGGCTGATTGATTGGGTAACAAATTGTCCCTAAATTGGACCTCCCTGATCCTCGCACATTAGGCGTAGACTAAAATCATGAGTAGGTCACTGAGACAATGGGACGGCGGCGCGGGCTCGTTGGGCCGAAGGGCCTGTTTCCCGTGCTGTGTTGTTCTTTGTTATTTGTTCTTTGTTCTTTGGTCGGTACAACATTCCACATCAGGTGGTCTGTGACCAGGGAACTAACGAATTGCCTCACTTGCTGACCAGTTTCTTTTGGAAAAGGCTCCATATTGCAAATGGCATAGACCTTCACGGCGATCGTCAATACACAGAATGCAAGACCATAAGATATAGGAGCAGAATTAGGCCATTCGGCCCATTGAGTCTTCTTCGCCATTCAATCATGGCTGATATGATTCTCATCCCCATTCTCCTGCCTTCTCCCTGTAACTCTTGATCACCTTATTGATCAAGAACCTATCTCTGTCTTAAAGACACTCAATGACCAGCCCTCCACAGCCCTCTGTAACGATGAGTTTCACAGATTCACCACCCTCTGGCTGAAGAAACTTCTCCTCATCTCTGTTTGAAAGGAGCACCCCTTCCTTTGAGGTTGTACCCTTGAGTTCTAGTCTCTCCCACTAGTGGAAACACTCTCTCATGTCCACTCTATCTCAGTCTCTCAGTATTCTGTAAGTTTCAATTAGATTCCTCCCTCATCCTTCTAAACCCCATCGAGTATAGACCCAGACTTCTCAACTGTCCCTCATATGACAAACCCTTAATCCTTGGGATCATTCTTGTGAACCTCCTCTAGACACCCTCCAAGGCCTGCACATCCTACCTTAGGTATGGGACCCAAAACTGCTCACAATATTACAAATGGGGTCTGACCAGAGCCTTATACAGCCTCAGCAGTACATCCCTGCTCTTGCATCCTTGCCCTCCAGAAATGAAGGCTAACTTTGAGTTTGCCTTCCTAACTGCCAACTGAAGCTGAATGTTAACTTTAAGCATCCTGAACCAGGACTCCCAATTCCTTTGTGTTTCAGATTTCTGAAGACATTCCCCATTTAAAAAAAAGGCTACACCACTATTCTTCCTTCCAAAGTGCATAACCTCACACTTTCCCACATTGTATTCCATCTGCCACTTCTTTGCCCACTCTCCTAACCTGTCCAAATCATACTGCAGCCTCCCCACTTCCTCAACGCTACCTGTCCCTCGACATATCTTTGTATCATCTGCAAATTTAGCAGCCGTGCCCTCAGTTCGATCTTCCGGTTCAGTAATGTATATAGTGAAAAGTTGTGGTTCCAACACTGACCCCTGTGGAACAGCACTAGTCTCCGGTTACCATCCTGAAAATGACCCCCTTATCCCCACTCTCTGCATTCTGTCAGTCAATCTTCTATCTTCTAACATCATTGGCTCTGAGCTTATTTAGCAGCCTCCTGAAAGGCACTTTGTTAAAGGCTTTCTGGAAATCCAAATAAATCACATCCACTGGCTCTCCTTTGTTTAACTTCTTTGTTAACGCCTCAAAGAATTCATACAGATTTGTCAGACACGACCTCCCTTTAACAAAGTCGTGCTGACTCAGCCCTATTTTACCATGCATTTCCAAGTGACCCACAATTTCCCATCTTCTGCCCCCCTCCCTTTGTAACCAGGGGTATTACTTCAGCCTTTTTCCAGTTCTCCGGAACCTTCCCTGTCTCAAATGATTCCTGAAAGATCATCACCAATGCCTCCACAATCTCCTCAGCTTATCTCTATCAGAACCCTGGGGTGAAGTCCATCCAGTCTGAGTAATTAATCCACCCTCAGACTTTTCAGCTTCCCTAGCACCTTCTCCTTAGTGATGGCCATTACATTGACCTCTGCCCCCTGATTCTCTTGAAGTTCTGCATGTTACTGGGGTCTCCTACTGTAAAGAGTGACACAAAATACCCGTTCAGTTCCTCTGCCATTTCTTTGTCCCCCACTACTACTTCTCCAGCCTCATTTTCCAGTGGTCCAAGGTCCATTCTTACCTCCCTTTTACCTTCTATAATCTAAAAAAAACTCTTGCAATCTTACGTTACTAGCTCGCTTACACTCATATTTCATCTTCTCCACCCTTATTGTCTTTTAGTTGTCCTCTGTTTGCTTTTAAAGCCTTCCCAATCCTCTGGCTTTCCACTATTCCTCACTATGCTCTTTCCTTTACTTTTATGCGATCCTTGACTTCCCTTGTCAGCCATGGTTGCCTCGTCTTCCCCTTAACATGCTTCCTCTTCCTTGGAATGAATTTACATTGTACCTTTTGAATTATCCCAAAAATTCCTGCCACTGTTGTCCCACAGTCTTTCCTGCTCAGCTCCCTTTCCAATCAAGTCTAGCCAGCTCCTCCTTCACAACCCTGTAGTTTCCTTTACTCAATTGTAGCACCGTTATATCCGATTCCAACATCTCCCTCTCAAACTGCAAGACGAATTCTATCACATTGTGGTCAGTGCCCCCTAGGGATTCCTTCACCTTAACTTCCCTGATCAAATCTGCCTCATTACACATCACCTGATCCAGAATTGCCTGTTCCCTAGTGGGCTCTAGCACAAGCTGCTCAAGAAAAACCTCCCATAGATATTCCCCAATTTCTTTTTCTTGGGATCCACCACCAACTTGATTTTCCCAGTCCAGCTGCATGTTGAAATCTCCCATTAATACTCCTGAAGCAAATTGTCCAGATAACTCTCTCCCTCCTGGATGTGCCGTAGTGTCTGAAGGTCAGACTCCAGCTCAGCAACTCTGAGCTGGAGTTCCTCGAGCTGTCAATACTTGCTGCAGAAGTGATCCCGGCAGCTCACAATGGGATCTACCAACTCCCTCATCGCCTGTCCAGCCATCTCTACTTAGTTAGCTTTTAAATTTAGTGCAGATTTAGATCAGATTATAGCTTTCCCAATGTTTTATTTCAGATTACATCCAATTCTCTCGGGCCCTTCTTTCTCGCTCCACATTACTACTGAATATAAAGCACAGAAATTACCCCAGACTACAAGTAATAAAATTATTACTAATCCCACCTTTCTAATCAGCTCTTTCCCTTCTATCCTCTACTACTGCAGCAGAGTAAGACAACACTTTGCTTTTACCTCCTCACAGTGCCCTCCTGGACACCAGATCTTCCGCTTCCCACTTCTCAGTGGGACTTCTGCCGATTTCTCCCAGAACGTTCCAGTGAAGTCCCTCTGTCGCCTCTGCTGGATCAGTGCAAAACCAATACTATTGTCGTGGATCCAACTGGAATCTGATGAAAGTTAAACATAAAGATTGGCCACAATGAACAAGCTCTAAAGCCTATATAAGAAATCTAATGTACCAGCAAACACTAGTTTAATATTGACCAAACTTGGTACTTTCTCCAACTGCTAGGGGGAAAAAGGGAAAGTCCCTTTAAAAATATGGTTCAGAAAATAGCTGGAACGAAACAGTTTGTTCTCAACTCCCTTGAACCAGCTGTTCTCCAGCACGGTTCATGCATTACTTCAAACAGGGTGCTCGGGTGGAGACTGTGGAAGACATTGTAGCTGAGCCCAATTCTGTCCTCGCACAATGACACCCCAAAGCCCTTCCAGAACGGTTGGAGGATAGTTGTTGAATTTTTGATCAGGCCCAGCTGTTTTGTACAACTTTTTCAACCTTACCCTAGGGGTAATCAGGTGGTTGTCCCCGTACAAATTGAGAATCCAACTGGCAAATCATGAGTCTATTTAGTCCACGCTGAGTCATGCATTTAGCTACAAAGCTACCCAAGGAGAAGAAGCTTGATGTCCATCTGTACAAGCCAAGTTCTGTCAGCTCAGCGATAGGACTCCTATCTCCAAGTCAGAGGGTTGAAAATTTAAGTCTTGTGTTGAGCACCGAATCTTCTGCACAGCAGTAGGGAGTGATGTCTTGTTGGAGATGCCATACTTTGAGAGAGACATTAAGCAGAGTATGCTGCCTGCTTAGGCAAAGGGCAGGGGAGTACACCTGATAACCCGGTTAACACTTATCCATTAACCAATCTCACCAATTCAGATTAAGCAACACTTCACTGCTGCTCACTTGCTAAAATTTCATGCTTTCTTTTCCTTTATAAAAAGTTAGTCAAATATAATGCGTTGGAACATCAAGTGAAATGCGGCTTAGAAATGAACTATCAGTTCAGAAGAGGAAGTTTTCTTGTAAACGCAAACTCCTAATAGCTGGAGTTCCTTGGACTAAACCCGCTTAGAACTTCATTGAAATGTTTCCTGGCTATTAATTAGCTTCACCAATATGTCTTGTACTTCAAAAATAAAACTGTTGTATTTATAAAATACTTCACCACATCAAAACATTTCAAGACTATGTTACAAGATTAATCATTTCTGCAGTTCCAGGAGACGGGCAAACACTGGAATTACTCTATTCCTCCAACATCTTAGTATCATAGAATCCCCACAGTGCAGAAGGAAGCCATTCAGCCCATCGAATCTACACTGGCTGCAGACTCACCTCAGCCCTATTCCTGTAACCCCTCATATTTACCCTGCTAATCCACGTGACACTAAGGGGTAATTTAGCATGGCCAATCAACCTAACCCACAAAGCTTTGGATTGTGGGAGGAAACTGGAGCACACGAAGGGAACCCATGCAGACAAGGGGAGAATGTGCAGTCTCTACACAGATAGTGACCCAAGGCTTGAATTGAACCCGGTTCCCTGGCGCTGAGAGGCAGCAGTGCTAACCACTGTGCCACCAGGGACTACTTCCCCTGGTTGGAGAGGGGAGGGGGGTAGAGACGAGGCTTTAGTTAATTTGTTTGGAAAAGAACCATTCTCTAAAGCTTTACTTCAAATCCTGCAAGTCTCCAAGGGCCAAGCTTTTCTGTAGCAATCCATCTAAATGCTATTCAATTATTTGTCTGAGTCCACCGTGTATTGGTAAGCTATATGACCATGGGGATAACCCAGATCTAAGTCTTGTCCGATATCCACATGATTCTAAAAGGCACGGGCATGGGTTGAACAGCTGTGGGAATTCTGGCTCAGTGTTTCCATCTCAGCCACACACTTTACCCCAGCGTGGGGACAACAAAATCAAATGCATTAATCTGGCTGAGACTGGCTAAGGTTTTTAACTTGGGACATTTCAGGTAAAAAGTGAAAAGCCCGCGCAGGCCACTATAAACACAAACTGTTATCACATTCCTGTTAACATACCTCACTGTCTTGAATGTTCTCCTCGCAGCCTGGTAGCGCCTGGCATACAGTCACCGTACACTGGGGACACAGCCATACAAGGTCACGGAAAGTTTGAACGACAGCTGAAAACACAGAGAGAAAGACATGTTGAATGATGATAAATTGGAGCAAATATTGATGGCGGGAGACTACTTATCTTCAAACAACCTCTCAACCTTAAACAGACAATTATTCGCAGCAAACTACCCAGCCTTCAGGGGAACAGTGACCACAATATCACACAACCCTGCACAGCAACCTCTGCAAGACATGCCGGATCATCGACACAAATGCCAGCATCTCACGTGAGAACATCATCCACCAGGTACACGGTACATACTCTTGCAACTCGGCCAACATTGTCTACCTGACACCCTGCTGGAAAGGATGTCCCGAAGCATGGTACACTGGGGAGACCATGCAGACACTACGACAACGGATGAATGGACATTGCTCGACAATCACCAGGCAGAGGTGTCCCCTTCCTGTCAGGGAACACGTCAGCAGTTAAAGGCATTCAGCCTCTGATATTTGGGTAAGCATTCTCCAAGGCAGCCTTCACGACACACAACAACACAGAGTCACTGAGCAGAGACTGATAGCCAAGTTCCGCACACATGAGGACGGCCTCAGCCGGGATCTTGGGTTCATGTCGCACTATCTGTAACCCCCCACGACTTGCCTGGGTTTGCAAAATCTCATTAACTGCTCTAGTTGGAGACAATACACATCTCTTTAACTTGTGCTTGGCCCTCCCTCCACTCACATTGTCTGTACCTTTAAGACTTGATTACCTGTAAAGACTCACATTCCATCCATTAAATTGAGTTTGTATCTGTATAAGCCCTGTTTGTGAACACAACTCCCACTCATCTGATGAAGGAGCAATGCTTCGAAAGCTTGTCCTACCAAATAAACCTGTTGGACTTTAACATGGTGTTGTGAGACTTCTTACTGTGTTTATCCCAGTCCAACGCCGGCATCTCCACATCGAGGCTTGGCACCAGTGGAGGGCACTCTAACTCTCCCTCCCCTGCAGTACAGGCACCCCACCAGAGGAGAGCACTCTAGCGCACCCCCTGCAGTACAGGCTTGGCACCTGTTAGACTTAAACCTGGTGTTGTGAGACTTCTTACTGTACAGGATTGGCAGCAGAGAGAGCGCTCTCATGATAAATGGAGAATATTTTCATGATATTTTGAATGATGTTGAGTGAGGAAATCTGAAGGTGTGGAGTGTCAGGCACAGAGGAACATCAATCTAATTATTCAAGAGACCACATTCAAGTTAATATTAACAGAATTAAACACAAATCATGTGAAGAGGAAGCTGCTGGACTTTTCTGTGCACAGATAGCCCCACTCAAAGGCAAGAGAAGATAAAGTGACAGAATCTCCAAATAGTGAAGGAGTGTGGAGGAAAGAAGGGAAAGTGGTTGCCCCAAGAAGTAGCAGAAGACTTACAAGAGATTTACCACGGGACAAGGCACACCAAATAGAACAAAGTGTCAGATTTAATGGGCTGGTGGTGGAAGGGAATCGGAACAGAAACTACCCAATTTTGCCAGCAATGTGTTACATATGCGCAGTGCAACCCTGGGGAGGCAACAAACATAATAAAACATCACCAGCGTCATCCCAGAGGACGTTGGCAACACATACAGATTGATCTTACACTTCCATTAGTCTCATCAAGCTAATAACGGGTCAAGCTAACCAACTAACTGAAGGAATCATAGAGGGGGGGAGCCAATGCAAGGCCATTTAGAGGCAGAATTGGAGAGTAAGTGGGAGAATTGAGTAAATAATAACATTTGATGAAGAAAGAAGTTAGAGGCTGACAGGCAGTGCCGGATTTGGAGAGAGATCAGCAAGCTGCAAAATCAAGAGAACCACAAGTGGGCAACAAGGTGATGGTAAAGATGGGAGTGGAGCACAGTTTCCTCCAACTGCAGTGGACAAGGTCATCATGATGTTGGGCTGGGGTAAAGCAGAAAGAAATCCCACAACACCCTCAATCCTACCCCCAGCCACCTGACGAAGGGACAGGCTGTTCCGAAAGCTTGCGACTTTTGCTACAAATAAACCTGTTTGGACTTTAAGCTGGTGTTGTGGGATTTCTTTCTGTTTCAGGGTCATTATGACAGGTGAGGGTTATATTGACTGGAGTTTAGGAGAGTGAGAAGGGATCTCATAGAAACTTGTAAAATTCTAACAGGTTTGGATTTAGAAAGAATGTTCCCAGTGGTGGGGGAGCCCAGAACTAAGGGATATAATTTGAGGATAAGGGGTAAACCATTTTAGAACTGAGGTGAGGAGAAATTTCTTCATCCAGAGAGGGGGGAATGTGTGGAATTCACTACCACAAAATGTAGTTGACGCCAAAACTCTGTCTGATTTCAAGAAGAAATTAGATACAGTTCTTGGGCTAAAAGGATCAAGGGATATGGGTGGAAGGTGGGTGGGGGTCAGGATATTGAATCTGAAGATCAGCCATGATCAAGATGAATGCAAGGTCTGTCTGCCAGGTCCAGCTGCAGTATAGAGGTCAGCCCCAAAGGACTTTGCCGGCCTGAGCCGAACCAGCTGGTTTTAAACCCACCCCCTTGCTGCTCCCTCCCGATTGGGTGAACATCCATTCTCCTAAGAGGGAAGCTCGTATTCTACAAGGCTCATGGGGATAGCTATTGACGAACCCCCATGGCCAACAGAACACTCAGGTTCCCCGTGACTTTCTGGAATTTTCTGTGCATGATATTTGACCCCTGACTTGACTGGATCTCAGTGGGCAGTCTGCACCTGGTGAGGAATTGGGTCTGTTCCCTCACCGCTGTTTTCTCAGTTATTGTTCTCAGGGAGGGGCAAACCTGTATGTTCAATTGGGATAATGCACAGCTTGGTGTTCAGGCCCTTTTCTGTTTCTTCCGCCTTTGCTCTGGTCTGTAGATAGGATGGTTATGGTTATAGGAGGCAGCCCTTACTTGGTGAAAATATAATGAAAGGTGTTTTTAATGAGGGCATCATGACTGGCACAGGCTTGGAGGGCTGAGGGTCTGTTCCTGTGCTGTACTTTTCTTTGTTCTTTGATCTTTGTGTGGGGAGAATGTATGTGAGACTGTCTTGAGGGTCCCCTCTGTAGGTGACCATGCACGCAGCCTCTAGAGGGGAAGGGATGAGGAGGTCTACAGGGAGCATGGACACATCAATGGTAATGGGCTCAGGGGGAGGGTAGGAATGTTGCCCACAGGAACAATGGGATCCAATGTTACTGGAGAAATCTGGAAAATACCAGGAGGAAGCTGTAGCTGCTGTGCATCATTGCACATCTTCCAGCTCATTACTGTATATAGGGAAAAGTTGTGGTTCCAACACTGACCCCTGTGGAACACCACTAGTCACAGGTTGACATCCTGAAGATATAATGAAAGGTGTGCAATGTTGGACTAAGGAGCCCTCAGGCATGTTAGTGCCACAATTCAGTTAAAGCTGAGAAATTAGGAACACCGCCTTGAGAAGCCATTGGAACCCATGACTTGTGCTGGAACATGGAAATGTTTTTTTATTCATTCATGGGACATCACTGCCTGGCCAGCATTTCTTGCCCATCCCCAGTTGCCCCTTGAGAAGGTGGTGGTGAGCTGCCTTCTGGAATTGCTGCAGTCCTGTGGGCTGACCCACAATGCCGTTAGGGAAGGAATTCCAGGATTTTGACCCAACGACTGTGAAGAAATGACGATGTATTTCCAAGCCCGGACGGTGAGTGGCTTAGAGGGGAACCTGCAGGTGGTGGTGTTCCCATGTATCTGCTGCCCTTGTAACTAACACTGTGTGTACAACTGTAGAAGTCACTGCTTTAACATCACAGCCTCTGCTTTTCAACATGAACACCCAGGAATATGACATTTGGGCCACAGTTAAGGAGATGTGTCTGTTACATGTATGGTGTCCCATTAATGAAAGGCTTTCATGTGTTTCACTCTGTGTGCACCACAAGAGGGGAATGGAAGGTCAGTGTTACTTAAACCCAACTACTTAGCTGGGTCCCAGCCCCACCCCTTCCCTGGCGACCAGGACTTGAGGCCTGGTCTCTCTCTCTCTGGCTCTGCTTCTTAAGCGAAAAGGTTATTGGTTAACTCTGATATTTTGCACTTTATAATTGGGTTGTATGTTGGGGTGTAGCCCCTTTAAGGGAATGGGTCAGATGACCCTGGGTTTGGTGTGATCTGTCTGGGAACCGCTCTGAGTGGGTCGTTATAGCTTGGAGTGCGGAATGAGTAAGACTGCAGTAAATATCTGTGTTACCAAATGCCTGTCTGTGGAGTGAGTTCTTGAGGATACCCCTCAGTAGGAAAGAATTTAACAGTAATGGTCATTTTTATTAATTATTCTTTCTAATAAAATGACTATATTGCTTTGACATTGATCTCCCTCTTACACTCAGGTTTAATATTGTGACAAACCTTAGCTGACCAAAATTGTACAACTGCCCCATGAGTGAGAAGGAAATTAAAGTCTGGCTGTCCATGTGAAATGGTTGGACAAGTCTGCTCCATCTCCCATCAGGCTCATCGCAGAAGCACGACTGAGAGCTTTCTAACGTTACTGATTACAAAATAGAGTAAGCAGTCTCACAACACCAGGTTAAAATTCAACAGGTTTGTTTGGTAGCAAAATCCACTAGCATTTGGAGCACTGCTCCTTCATCAGGTGAGCGGGATTTCAGTTCACAAACAGGGCATAGAAAGTCAAACTCAATTTACACAATAATGGTTGGAATGAGAGTCTTTACAGGTAATCAAGTCCTAAAGGACCTTTCAGACTTGCGTAACACTTAAGACTTGATTACCTGTAAAGACTTGCATTCCAACTTGACTCGCAGTCAAGTGTTTTGAGGGTGTAATCAGCAAGGTGACAAAGGTGAACTATTTAATAAAGTATAGTTTGGATTGAAAAGACTTTCAATAAGATACCAAACTAGAGGTTGATACACAAGATTGAATGTTATGAGATTGTAATTAATATATCAGCTCGGATTGAAGATTTCTTATCAGAAAGCAAACAGAGACTAGGAATATAGGTTGCTGGGTTATCATCTCTCAGTGTCAAAAGGATCAGGTCTTTAGCCTCAGTTATATTGTGATCTAGATCAATTGCACACATGAAGGAATCAACTGTAATCTCTCTTAATTTGATGATGATACAAATCTAGATGAGAAAACCAGCTGTGAGGATGATTAAAGAGACTCAAAGGAATATGGACTGGTTTGGTGAGTGGGCAAAAAGATGGAAAATGAAGTTTCATGAGGGAAAATAGGAAATTATTCCCTTTGCGGGAAAGATTAGAAAATAATATATTTGTTCACTTTAATTAAGGAAGGATACTGTTGCCTCAGAAGGTTCGCAATGAAGGCTCATGAGGTGGATTTCTATGATTAAAGGGATGCCCTCTGAGAAGAAATTGTTGCTGGAATTCTACCGCCCACCCAGCACAGGAATAGGAGCAGGCAATGGATGGACAATGGGGAGGTCTGTTGATCTCGGACGGGATTTTCCAGTCTCAGATTGAGCGAGGCCTTAAAATTCCACTCAGCACCTCTGTTCTCTTGAGATTAGAAGAATAAGAGACGATCTTATTAAAACATATTCAATCTTAGAGAGATAGACAGTATAGTTGCTGAGAGAAAGTTTCCCCGATTGAAGATTCTCGAACTGCTGGAGCCAGTCTCAAGATAAGGTGTCAACTGTTTAGGATGAGATGAGGAATTTCTTCACTCAGATTTATGAATCAGTGGCACTCTCTTCCTGAGGATGATGGATACTCAGTTGTTGAATATATTCAATACTGAAATCCATAGATGTTTGGACAATCACAAAATTGAGAAACATGTGGATCCAACAGGGAAAGTACAGTTAAGATGATGACCGGACCTGATTGAATGATACAGCTAGCTTGAGAAGCCAAATGGCCTATTCCTGCTCTTTTTCATGCTCTTAAATTTATGACTATGTGAGGAGGAGTGAAATAATTCCCCTATTCTCCCACTCCATGTCTGATTGTAACAAGATTTTTTAAATGAATTTAGAGAGGATGTGTTTTGCCAATGCTGCAGGATCCCTTATAATCTCTTCCACATTCACAGGTTGTCACCCTCTCTCTCCCTCTCCTTATATCGGCACATTTCTCTCCCAGTATAAGGTTGTATCGGAGAAATGGGGCCAGAATCAGTTGATGCCTGTGCATTACTTGTCACAGTTCAATATGCACATGTAGTGCTCCAAGACGTGATGTGTTTGTATCTGCTGCAGGGTCTGAATTTTAGGAGATGTTCCATTGTTTCCAAATGTCTTCTCAGTTTGAGGAGCTGCATTAGATTCAGGTAAACTATTTTCTTTGCAGGTCAAACTGTTCGAGATATTGAATTTTGCAATTTATTCTAACCCCTGACCGACAAAAATCACACAACTGAATGCCCTCATTTAAAAAACTCAGAGTGAGTCATGTAAACAATGGGAACTTAGTTACTGAATGGTCACAGTTCAGTGGTAGATATCGCTGAAACAAGCTGAGATCGAAGGATGGGACTGATGGTGTTTGAGTGGACAAGATCTTTCCTCTTTATTATTAGTTAATGAATGTAATCAATAAACTCTATCTAATGAGAGATATTTTCCATCACTGTCATAATCTGTTTATTCAAATACTAAGAAAAACTTCAAGCCATGTTGCTATCTGAATGTCCCTGAGGTGATTCTGCAGTGTATAAATTAAAGGCTTTGGGAATAGGAACCTCAGAGATTAAGCCAGAGAGACTGCCAGCAGCACAGAAACACATCACCTCATACTGAAAATGCTGTATCCAATTCAAGTGGCTGAGAAAGTATTCTACCCAATCATCGCCATTATTGGTGTTCCTGGTAAGTGACTATAACCATTGAGGTTGTGTAAATCTGTGTATGAGCAGCTCTCTCATTTTAAACTCTGACTAAAATTGATCCATTCTAATCTCATTGTCACTGTTATACAGGCACTGGGTGAACGATGCAAGTTACTTAAATCAAATGGCTTGAAATATCTCTGTGATTTTAATCCTTCTCATCAACTGACAAAACTCTGCATTTAATTCATAGGCTCAGTAATATTGTATTTAGTGGAATTTTGTGTATTGGTAGATTGGATTTCAGTGACAGCGATCTCTCTTAAATAACATTTAGTCAGAGTAAGAATAAAATTAACATTTGATTGTGGATCAGTAACCAGAGTGGAATGTCTGATTTAAATATCCATCTATTTCTGGCACTATCTATCCGTGTAGAATTGTATTGTGTTTGGAACAAAAATAATGGAAAGAAATAAGTTGATTCAATTTCAATTATATATATTTTATTGGCTGAGTGAGATCTCCATTCCATGGAGCTGTCTCTGCCTTTAATCTTTGGAATATCTTGAAAATAGGAGGATACTGGTTTTGTTTTAATGATGTTTGTTGGTCAGTGAATGATGTGAAATTTCTCAATAGCTCAGTTAAGAAACAGGTAGAACATAGAACATAGAACATTACAACGCAGTACAGACCCTTCGGCCCTCGATGTTGTGCCGACCAGTGGAACAAATCTAATGACCCTCTAACCTAAACTATTCCAATGTTATCCATATGCCTATCCACTGACCATTTGAACGCCCTTAAAGTTGGTGAGTCCACAACTGCTGCAGGCAGGGCATTCCACGCCCTTACTACCCTCTGAGTAAAGAACCTCCCTCTGACATCCGTCCTATAATTATCACCCCTTAATTTAAAGCTACGTCCCCTCATGTTAGCCATCACCATCTGATGAAAAAGGCTCTCACTGTCCACCCTATCTAACCCTCTGATCATCTTGTATGCCTCAATTAGGTCACGTCTCAACCTTCTTCTCTCTAACGAAAACAAGGTGTCAGCAAGTTCCTCATATTCAAACAACCCAATAACAAACGTGCAGAATTCTGTGATTTGTATTTCAAAAATGTTGCGATTTGTTCACATTTCTAGAAATGAACTCAAATGCTTTTTTTAAGATTGTTATGGTTATGTTAAACTGCATTGCTTCTTGAAGCGATTTGTGAACCTGATCACCTGAACCCCAAAATTCATCGAAAACTTTCAGACACTTGAATTCTATAGAGTGGTTGGAAAACGTATTAACAAAGAACAAACAAAGAACAACACAGCACGGGAAACAGGCCCTTCGGCCCAACAAGCCCGCGCCGCCATTGTAACGTTATGAGTGCCCTCCTCTACCCATGACCTTCGTCTACACCTATTGGGGAAGATTGAGGGAAGGCTAATTTAGGGGCAATTTGTTACACCAATACTCTGATGAGAATGCAGAACCTGACACTGTGGTGAGAATAATTTCCAATTTGAATACCCAATTTGGAAGTTTATAGTTTATTATTAGTTTGTCACTGTATTTAAGTGTATTCTTCCGCTCTGGTCATTCTCAGTCTCAGTCTGGATTACTTCATAAATTTTGAAACTGTCATTTTGCTTCCTGATTCCATATTGTTGATGTAAATGATGAAGGACAGTAATCCCAGTGCTGAACATTGTGGAAAACCACTTCCCACCTTCTGACAATCAGATAAAATCCCTTTAGCTCCTGCTCCCTATGCTGTGTGTTTGTAGCCAGTTTGCTGCCCATTCTCCCCAAACTCCACCCGCTCCGAGGTTACACAGATCTTAATTTACTGAAAGCATTTAGAAACTCATTGTGTTGGACATCGATCGTATTAATCTCCTCTATTATTCCTGATAATTGCTAAATTAATTCAATGGACTCTGTCAAGAATGACCTTAATTTCGGAATATGTGCTGACAACTCTTTATAATAGCTTGTGTTAATTGAAGATTTTTTTTCCCTCTTTTACAGTTAATCCATTTATTTATGTTCATGCTGTTGAAGTTGTGACTGGACAATTGTTCTTTGGATTTTTTAATTTATTTCTGTTTAAACGCAAGAACAACATAAATCTTTTATTGTTTTCCAATCTAGTGGATAACTATTGGTTGCACAGTGAGATCCCACAGACAGCAATGTGATATTGACTGAATGTCCCCTCACTCCTCTGCAGAAAGTGTTCATGAACTCCCTCAGTCCCATTTTTCAAGTTTGAGCTTTTTTTTTGCAGTCAGTGAGCTATTTTCAAAGAGGATGGTCATTGTTACCATGCAGGCAAAGGGCCCAGGGAAGTGCTTGCACAGCAAGATCCCACAGCAGCTGTACTGTGAAACTAATCAAATGGGACACAGACCTTCCCCTGCCCCCCATCTTCACACCTGCTGTGAGCCCCTCCCACCACTGCACCCAACAAAAAGCCCCCCCATAGCTACCACTCTATAAACCAAGTCTGGAGAATTCCCTTCACTTCCCTGGAGAGGTGAAATTCACTCTTCAGCACTGAGACAACCTCTTAAAACAAGTTCTACAGCAAGATCGCACAAGATGCACTTAGCAACGTGGAGTACCTTTTACACATTTTAATGGAATGTAACCCTGAAAAGTGTGAGCTGATACACTTTAGAAGGAGTGATATGACAAGGAAGTACTCAATGAACGTTACTAGGAAGATCTATGGCAGAATGTGATCTTGGTTTATTTTACTACAGATCTTTGAAAGCAGAAGTACATGTTAGTAGGGTGGTGAAAATGTTATATGGGACACTTGTCTTTATCAATTGAGGCATAGATTACAAAAACAGGGATGTGATGTTAGAGTTGTATAGAACTTTGGTGAGGTCACAGCTAGAGTACCGTGTGCAGTTCTGGTCACCACATTATTGGAAGGATGCAATTAAACTGAAGGAGTTGCAGATGAGATTCACCAAAAGGCTGCCTTGGATGAAAGATCTACATTATGAAAAGAGGTTGCATAGGCTTGGTTTCTTATTGTTCTAGCAGAGAAGACTGAGGGGTGACCTGATCGAGTTTTACAAGGTTGTGAGGGACATGGACAGAGTGCATTGGAGCGGCTGTTCCCCTTATTTGAAGGGTTAGTCACGAGGGGACATAGGTTCACGGTGAGGTCAAGGAGGTTTAGGGGGGATGTGTGAAAATACTTTTTACCCAGAGGGTAGTGATGGTCTGCAATGCGCTGCCTGGGAGGGTGATGGAAGTGGCTTCCTCACATCCTTTAAAAGATATTTGGATGAGCACTTGTCACATCATAACATTCAGGCCTATGGGCCAAGTGCTGGCAGATGGGGTTAGGTGGCCTTTCAGGTATATCTAATGTGTTGGTGGGAACTCAATAGGCCGAAGCAATTCTTCTGGACTGTATGATTCTATTATTCAATACCTCTCATTCTTGGTTATCCTCACTATTCCTTCGCTCCATTTCTTCCAATTAGGCAGAAACATTGAAATGGAGAAAGAGAGAGATTCACAAAGAAAATCTTCTAAAACTAAATTAAAATGTCAGCCCTCCTGCCCCCTGTTGACTCCCTGTCCACTCTCAGTCTCTAGAAGCTGCTCAACTCCCTCTCTCAGTTTTGGAAGGGGCTACTGATTCCTTCACAACACTTTTTAAATCCTCCCAGACTATCTGAACAGGGATTGAGTGGAGCTGCAGCTAGTGACTGCACATTGAAGACCCTCACATCCTGTCTCTCTTTCTCAGACCCTCTCCCTCCATCGCCACCTCTGCTTTGACCTTCCACTCCCCTCGGGCCTCCCTCTGTCTCTGCTCCACCCCCTTCTCCTCTTTTCTCCTCTTGCCACCATCGCTCTCACTCATTGTAAAGATGGATGTTCTTATCTAGGGCCTGGTCTCTGCTGTCACACTCACCACCTCTTACTCCATCCCTCCTAATTCCTTATTTCTGTCCATAACTCTGCTTCTTCTGCTCTCTCTCATATGCACTGTATTGAAAGGAGCATCACAATATTTCTGACCCACATTGCTGTGAGCAGGTGGGAAGAACTATATTATCTGGGGGTCTCCAATGAGGGGTCAGTGCCCAGCTCCCTGTCTCCGGAAAACAACCTCAGTCAAAGCCCCCCTGAGATTCTTTATTTTCAGAAATCAATCAATAGATCAATAAATAAATAAATTGATGAATTTATTAATTAATAACTATTGGGAAGCTCATGTTAAAAAGTCTACCAAAGGAAGGGGCATGGATTGTTCCCAGTTTAAAGAAAGAAATTTATCTCTTTCTGCCATTGAGGGGATATGTATCCAAACTCAAAATTCACAAGGCGCTCAGCAGCTGGTTGGAGGATTACACCAGGCAGGAGGCTGGGGCAATGAAATGTCTCTCCCCCCGACCTGGTCCTCTCTAGATATGATCACACTGCTGCCCATGGGATCATGCTGTGCTTAAAAGAAAGCTGGAAAGAGAGAGGGAGACATTCTGGAAGGAGGTGAACAGAAATGGGGAGAAAGCGAGATAGACAGAGCAATACTGGGGAGAAATAGAGAGATATGGGGAGGAACAGCAGGAGAGAGAGAGAGAGAGAGAACTATTGGAGAGCGAAAGAGAGATTATGGGGGAAAGCTAGAATGAGAATGAAGAATGGAAATGTACTGGATGTGAGAGAAATCCAGATATAATGGAATAAAGCTGATCAGAGAGAGATGAAGAGTTTAGCAAGAGATAGTTAGGGAAGCAAAGGATAAGGCATAGAGAGACGGAGAGGAGAATGGGAAAAAGAGACAGATAGAGGAAATAATTTGGAAATTAGAAGTAGAAAAGCTGCTGGGAAAAGGCAGAATGAGAAAGAAATTTGGAGCAGGGGAGATAAAGAGAGTAATCCTGAGTTGACATCCAATTCCAGGGAAGTGTTTCAATCCGGGCTGGCTCTGATAATTGGGTGCAAGAAGGGATTGCACATTCTATCGCCAATCTCTGGTGTATCTCTGAGCATTTTGGGCCTAATTGGGAAACCCCAATAGATGAATTAGTCCACTAAAACAGATCAGATGAGAAATCCAATTTCTCTGAAATAATTGAATGATCAGACTTTGCAGATTTGCTCCATCAAAATGAGAGATGTGTAATTCAGAGCTCCCAGTTCCTCAGCCTCTCCTTAACCAGCGGTGTTACATTGGTTACTTTCCAATCTGCAATGTTAATCTCTAACACAACTCCTCCAACAACACCGCCACCCTGGGGGACAGCTGTCCATGCTGAAATCCTCTCCTTACTGTTGGTTCAGACATGAGAATGTTTACTCACTAATTTTCCAGCTCTTATCCCTTTTTCTCTGGCAGCTAATTTACTGGGAATTGTGATCCTGAGTCGGGGAAAGTGTGGCCTCTCCATCTGCACCACTTGCTACCTGGTGGCCATGGCAGTGACGGATCTACTGTTCATCATCATTAACCCCATTCTCAACATGATAAATAATTATTATTTCCCCCTGAATTTCCTGCGCCTCACCTCTGTGTGCCGTGTTAAAGAGGTCCTGATGACTGTAGTTAGAGACTGTTCTGTCTGGTTCACCGTAACTTTCTCCTTTGATCGATTTGTGGCCATTTGCTGCCAGAAACTGAAAATTAAATATTACATAAGAACATAAGAAATAGGAGCAGGAGTAGGCCATCTGGCCCTTCGAGCCTGCCCCGCCATTCAATAAGATCATGGCTGATCTGTCGTGGCTCAGTTCCACTTTCCCGCCCTCTCCCCATAACCCTTAATCCCCTCTCTTATCAAAAACCCATCAACCCGCTTCTTAAAAATATTTAGCGAGGTAGCCTCCACCACTTCAACGGGCAGAGAATTCCAGAGATTCACCACCCTTTGAGTGAAGAAGTTCCTCCTCAACTCCGTTCTGAACCGCCCCCCCTTTATCTTGACGCTGTGCCCCCTAGTCCTACTGTCTTTTTTGAGCGGGAAGAGTCTTTCCACCTCTATCCTATCCATCCCATTCATCATCTTATACGTCTCAATGAGATCTCCCCTCATTCTTCTAAACTCTAACGAGTACAAGCCTAGTTTATTCAGCCTCTCCTCATAGCTCAACCCCCTCAACTCCGGTATCAGCCTAGTAAACCTCCTCTGCACTCCCTCCAAGGCCAAAATATCCTTGCGCAGGTGCGGCGCCCTAAACTGCACACAGTACTCCAGCTGCGGCCTCACCAATGCCCTATACAGCTGCAGCAAGACCTCCCTACTTTTATATTCAATCCCCCTCGCTATGAAGGCCAGCATCCCATTCGCCTTCCTGACCACCTGCTGCACCTGCAGGCTGGGTTTTTGCGACTCATGCACAAGGACCCCGAGGTCCCTCTGCACCGTCGCCTGCTGCACTGGGAAAACTGCTGCTGTGGTTCTGACAACAACTGGCCTCCTGCTCTCTGTGAAAAACATACCCTGGTACTTTATATATGAACCTAAGCGGACACTCTACAATGTTCAGTGGGGCTGTAAGACAAAGGCAAGTTATTGGACTGATCCCGGGTGGGTTAAATTTTCCTGGTTTGATCAGGTTTTAACCCCCTTGCTCCCATTTGGCTTAATACTGTTGATTGATGCTCTGACAGTCAGACACATTTTAATGACAAGCCGTATCCGAAAGGAACTGAGGGCTCAGAGTAAAGGAGAGAATCGCAGAGATCCCGAGATGGAGAACAGATGGAAGGCAATGATTTTACTCTTCAGCATATCCGGAGCTTTCATTCTCCTCTGGTCGGTTTTTATTATAAAATTCATCTACGTGAAAGTGAAACAATTAACTTCCGTCACTCTTTCTGAATATATATTTCAACAAGTCGGATTTATGCTGCAGGATTTAAATTGCTGCACAAACACATTTATTTATGCAGTGAGTCAATCTAAATTCAGGGAGCAGATCAGAATCACAGTGAAATATCCAGTTACAAAAATTATTCAATTAATGAAGAAACAAAACTGACTGATAGCCAATCACATAGTGCAATCACTGACAACCTCAGCCAATCAGAGAAGGGATCATGAATGGATTGCCACAGCCAATCAGAGATTGTAATCACTGACTGCCTCAGCCAATCAGAGGCCAGATCGACCACTGCCTGAATCAGCCAATCAGAAATGCAGCTCGCTTCCTGACAGCCAAGTCTGCCAATGACTGGTCTCTGCACTTTGACTGACAGTGGATGAGCCAATCATAGACTGGGCTTTCTGATTGACAGCCCTGTCAACCAATAAGGACACCAGCAACTAACAGTCCAGCCCCAGAACAAATTTAGGAGCTCAATTCGCTGAGCAATGGACACTTCTACCAATCAGGAAGTGGGGTGTATATGTGTGTGTTTTTGTGTGTGTATATCCATGCCTATGTTTGTATGTGTGTATCATTGTCTATGTGTGTGTGTGTGTATCAGTGTTTATGTGTATATGTGTTTGTATCAGTGTGCACGTATGTGTGCATATCAGTGTCTATGTGTGTGTGTATCATTGTCTATGTGTGTATGTGTGTTATTTGTGTGGGTGTGTCAGTGTCTACATGCATATCAGTGTGTGTGTGTGTATGTGTGTGTGTGTGCATCTGTATGTGTGTGTGTGTATGTCTGTATAAGAACATAAGAACTCGGAGCAGGAGTAGGCCATCTGCCCCTCAAGCCTGCTGCACCATTCAACATGATCATGGCTGATCTTTTTGTGAACTCAACTCCACCTACCCACATGCTCACCATAGCCCTTAATTCCTTTACTGTTCAAAAATTTATCTATCCTTGTCTTAAAAACATTCAACAAAGTAGCCTCAACTGGGTGGGGAATTCCACAGATTCACAACCCTTTGCATGAAGAAGTTCCTCCTCAACTCAGTCCTAAATGTGCTCCTCCTTATTTTGAGGGCATGCCCCCTAGTTCTAGTTTCACCCATCAGTGCAAACAACTTCTCTGCTTCTATTTTATCTATTCCCTTTATAATCTTACATATTTCTATAAGATCTCCTCTCATTCTTCTGAATTCAAATGAGTATAGCCCCAGTTTACTCACTCTGTCCTCATAATCCAACCCTCTCAACTCAGATTCAACCTAGTGAATTTCCTCTGCACCCCCTCCAGTGCCAGTATGTCCTTTCTCAAGTAAGGAGACCAAAACAGTACACAGTATTCCAGTTGTGGCCTTATCAGCACCTTATACAGCTGCAACATAGCCTTGCTGTTTTTAAACTCCATCCCTCTAGCGATGAAGGACAAAATTCCATTTGCCTTCTTAATTACCTGCTGCACCTGCAAACCAAATCCATGTGATTCTTGCACAAGGACACCCAGATCCCTCTGCACAGCAGCATTTTTACCATTTAAATAAGAGTCTATTTTGCTGTTATTCCTACCAAAATGAATGGGCTCATATTTACCAACATTGTCCTCCAATTACCAGATCCTCACCCGCTCACTTAGACTATCTATATCCCTTTGTAGACTTTCAGCGATCTCTGCACACTTTGCTCCGCTACCCATCTTAGTACCATCAGCGAATTTTGACACACTATATTCAATCGTAAACAATTGAAGTCCCAACATTGATCCCTGAGGCACACCACTATTCACTGATCACCAACCAGATAAACACTCATGTATCTCCACTTTTTGCTTTCTGTTAACCAAACCTGTATCCATGCTAATACATTACCCGTAACACCGTACACCTTTATCTTATGCAGCAGTCTTTGATGCGGCATCTTTTCTCAAGTGCCTTCTGAAAATCCAGATACACCACATCCACAGGTTCCCCATTGTCCGCGTGCGTGTAATGTCCTTAAAGAATTCCACCAAATTAATCAAACATGACCTGCCCTTTATGCTGCATCTTCCCAATGGGACAATTTATATCCAGATGTCTCGCTCTTTCTTCCTTGATGATTGATTCAAGCATTTTCCCTACTACAGAAGTTAAGCTAACCAGCCTATGGTTACCTGCCTTTTGTCTACCTCATTTTATAAACAGTGGTGTCACATTTGCTGTTTTCCAATCTGTGGGAACCAACTAGAGTCCAATGAATTTTGGTAAATTACCACTAGCGCATTTACTATTTCCCCCACCATCTCTTTTATTACCCTGGGATGCATTCCTTCAGGGCCAGGAGACTTGTCTACCTTTAGCCTCATTAGTTTGTCTAACACTAGCTCTTTCGTGATAATAATAGTTTCTAGGTTCTCACCTGCCATAGCCTTCCTGTCATCAATTTTTGGCATGTTATTTGTGTCTTCCACTGTGAAGACTGACACAAAATACCTGTTCAATGCCTCAGCCATTTTCTTATTTCCAGTTATTACATCCCCTTTCTCGTCCTGTAAAGGATCAATGGTTACTTTAGCCACTCTATTTTGTTTTATATATTTGTAGAAAGTTCTGCTGTTTTTATATTCTGAGCTAGTCTTCTCTCATAATCCATCTTACTTTTCTTTATAGCTTTTTCCTAGCTTTTTGTTGACCATTAAAGATTTCCCAATCTCTTAGTTTCCCAATAATCTTTGCCACTTTGTATATATTTTCTTTCATTTTGATCCCCTCCTTTATTTCCTTAGATATCCATGGCTGATTATCTCTTTTCTACAGTCCTTCCTTATCACTGGTATATACTTTTGCTGAGCACTGTGAAAGATCACTTTGATAGTTCCTCAATTGTCCCATCATAAAATTTTTGCTTTCAGTCTACCTTAGCTAACTCCTCCCTCATCCCTTTATAGTCTCCTTTGTTTAAGCGCAAGACACTGGTATTGGATTTTACCTTCTCATGCTCCATCTGTATTTTAAATTCAACCATACTGTGATCGCTTCTTCTGAGAGGATCCCTAACTGTAAGATTATTAATTTTTTCCTGTTTCATTACACAGGACCAGATCTGGGATAGCTTGCTCTCTCAAAGGTTCCATTACATACTGTTCAAGGAAGCTACCACATTTACATTCTATGAACTCAATGTTGCCTTGACTGACCTGGTTTGACCAATTAACATGTAGATTAAAATCCCCCATGATAATTGCTGTACCATTTTTACATACATCAGTTATTTCTTTGTTTATTTCTCTTCCCACCATGATGTCATTATTTGGTGGCCGATAGACTACGCCTATCAGTTTTGCCAGTGTCTTGTGCTTAAACAAAAGAGTCTACAAATGGATGAGGAAGGAGTTGGCTAAGGTAGACTGGGAGCAAAATCTTTATGGTGGGACAATTGAGGAACAGTGGAGGACTTTCAAAGTGATCTTTCACAGTGCTCAGTAAAAATATATACCAGTGATAAGGAAGGACTGTAGAAAAAGAGATAATCAGCCATGGATATCTAAGGAAATAAAGGAAGGGATCAAATTGAAAGAAAATGTATACAAAGTGGCAAAGATTATTGGGAAACAAGGAGATTGGGAAATCTTTAAAGGTTAGCAGAAAGCTAAGAAAAAGCTATAAAGAAAAGTAAGATGGATTATGAAAGTAGACCAGCTCAGAATATAAAACAAGATAGCAAAAGTTTCTACAAATATATAAAACAAACAAAGCTAAAGTAACCATTGGTCCTTCAAGGATGAGAAGAGGGAAGTAATAACTGGAAATGAGAAAATGGTTGAGGCATTGAATAGATGTTTTGTGTCGGTGGTCTATAGACAACGCCTATAGTTTTCTCCGTACTATGTCTAATTTCCATCCAAGTAGATTCAACCCTTTTTCCATAGAACCTATATCATCTCTCACTACTGCCCTGATATCATCCTTAAATATCAGAGCTACACCTCAAATCCCTTACCTTCCTATCGGTCCCTCCGAACGACTGATACCCCAGTCATGACCATCCTGCAACCATGTCTCTATAATGGTTTGCAATGATTTGTGTTGTCAACTCATTTACCTTGTGTATCTGTTTGTGTATGTCAATGTGTATCTATTTGTATCTGTCTGTGTATCAGTGTGTATGTGTGTATCCGTATGTGTGTATCTGTGTGTATCAGTGTTTGTGTGTATATCAGTGCATATGTGTGTGTCAGTGTGTGTGTATATCTATCTGTGTGTGTATCTATCTGTGTGTGTCAGTGTGTGTATCTGTGTGTGTGTATCATTGTGTATCTGTGTGTGTGTATCGGTCTGTATCTGTGCATGTGTGTGTGTTGTTCCAAATCTGGGATTTTCCCACCAGTCCTCTGAGGGGTTAAACTCTCTCTTGAAACGGATCAAAACCCTTTTACAACATAATCCATTACACACACAGATATCACAAATACAGACAGACAGAGAGAGAGACAGACAGAGACAGAGAAAGACAGAAAGACAGAGACAGAGACAGAGACAGAGGGAGAGAAAGACAGAGAGAAAGAGAGAGACAGACAGAGAGAGGAAGAAACAGTGAAATCCACTCCCCTCCCCTCCTGGGAATTAGACTGATGAAAATCTGATGTTCTAAATTGCAAAGGCCTCTGTAGATTTTATTTAATAATTAGGTTCATTGTTCTGTCTCACATCCCTGTTATTTTGGATATACAGCAAACCGTTTCATATTCACAGAATTAATTTTCTGTTTGTCATCCACCAAAGGGTTAACATATTTGTGATGAATTGCAAAGTCTGGCTATTTTGACTCCAGTTTTCAAACTCCAGCCTCCACACTCCAACTCGCTCAGGGTAATAAAGAGGCAACAACACACGTGAGTGTGGACTGTGGAACTGTACAACTGCTGCAACTGTACAGGGCACTGGTGAGGCCGCAGCTGGAGTACTGAGTGCAGTTTTGGTCGCTGCACTTGCGCAAGGATATTTTGGCCTTGGAGGGAGTGCAGAGGAGGTTCACTAGGCTGATACCGGAGTTGAGGGGGTTGAGCTATGAGGAGAGGCTGAATAAACTAGGCTTGTACTTGTTAGAGTTTAGAAGGATGAGGGGAGATCTCATTGAGACGGATAAGATGATGAATGGGATGGATAGGATAGAGGTGGAGAGGTTCTTCCCGCTCAGAAAGGACAGTAGGACTAGGGGGCACAGCCTCAGGATAAGGTGGGGGGGGGGGTTGCAGTTTAGAACGGAGTTGAGGAGGAACTTCTTCACTCAAAGGGTGGTGAATCTCTGGAATTCTCTGCCCGTTGAAATGGTGGAGGCTACCTCGCTAAATATATTTAAGACGTGGGTAGATAGGTTTTTGATAGACAAGGGAATTAAAGGTTATGGGGAGAAAGCGGGAAAGTGGAACTGAGCCACTTCAGATCAGCCATGATCTTATTGAATGGCGGGGCAGGCTCAAAGGGCTAGATGGCCGACTCCTGCTCCTATTTCTTATGTTCTTATGTTCTGTGGAACATCCTCCTCTGGAGAAAAGCCCTGGTTCAAGGATTCCGAGATACATTTCTGTCTTCAAAATTCAAATTCCTGGGGAGGATGAAATTGAGAAAATTAAATAATTAAATACAAGGAAACATTGAAATTAAATACCCAGCTCATCAGCTATGGGGGGAATCACACAGACCCAGCTCTTCGGCTGTGTGTGTGCGAGTTATTGTGTGTGTGAATGTGTGTGCACCAGAGAGACATTGTGGGTGTGATGGATTCTTCCCTCAAACTCCTCTTTGAGTAAACTCCCCTCTCCGTCCCTGAGCCCACTCTCCCGCCTCCCCAAATCCCTCTTTGAGCCCACTTCCCACTCTGACCTCATTCCCCTCTCCCCCTCAATCCCTCTGAATCCACTCTCCCCTCCCTTTCTGACCCTGCTCCCCATTCCCCCAAAATCCCTCTCTGAGCTCATTCCCCCCTCCCCGAATTCCTTTGAGCCCACTGCCCCCTCCCCTTGAATCCTGCTCTGAGCCCACTTCCCCTCCCCCCTCTCTGAGCCCAACTTCCCCTGCCCCTGAATCCCTCTCTCAGCGCCCTCCCCCGAATCCCTCTCTGAGCCCACTCCCCTCCTCCTGAATCCCTCTCAGCCCACTTCCTCTGAACCCCTCTCTCAGCCCACTCCCCCTGAGTCCCTCTCTGAGCCCATTCCCCCCTCCCCCTGAATCCCTCTAATTCTCTCCCTCCCCTGAATTCCTCTCGCCTCCTTAACAATCTCCTCAAAAACCCCCACTGCCAAAAGCCCCTCCAAGTCCTTTCACTTAAACCCTTTAAACCTCCCTGCTGCCAAATACCTCCCTGTTTCCCCCCAAATCCCTTTGCTGGATCTCCTTAAATCCCACTCATGCACCCCCCCCCCACCTCCCAACCCCCGCCCGCTTGCTCAATCTCTCTCTGACCCCCACATTGAAGCCCTCTTAACCCCCGATCCCTCAAGGTCCTGCCACAATTCCTAAATTTACCCCCAAAGACTCCCTATGTCTGGCCCTCCCACCAAACCAAAGCCCCCTAACTCCGGCCCCCAATCCTTCCTAAACCCTCCCACTCAAATCCCTCAACTCCTCCCCCTCCACATGCCCTCAGTTGTAACCCTGATGCAAGGCCCCACCCTAAATCCCTCTCTAAATTCCCCTCTCCCAAACCCCGATAAATCCACCCCTTCCTCAATCCCTTTCTCTCTGCCCTAACTCTTGCCCTCCCTCACCCAGACTCCTCCCTCGAGAATCCTCCTTAATGGGTCTCTGAACTTGCCCCCCCACCCTCACCGCATCACCCTGCCCCCAAATCCCACTCCCTCTCAAATCCCAACACCTTCAATCTAAGCCCCAAACATTGTCTATTAATTATGATCCCCCACACCCCCCCCATTGCTGAATCCCCCTAAGTCCCTGTCCACCCCCCCGCCCCCCCACCCCAGGTAAGAAGTAGAACATAAGATCTAGGAGCAGGAGTAGGCCATCTGGCCTCTCGAGCCTGCTGCGCCATTCAATAAGATCATGGCTGATCTTTTTGTGGACTCAGCTCCACTTATCTGCCTGCTCACCATAACCCTTAATTCTTTTACTGTTCAAAAAATTATCTATCCTTGCCTTAAAAACATTCAATGAGGTAGCCTCAACTACTTCACTGGGGAGGGAATTCTACAGATTCACAGCCCTTTGGGTGAAGAAGTTCCTCCTCAGCTCAGTCCTAAATCTGCCCCCCATTATTTTGAGGCTATGCCCCCTAGTTCTAGTTTCACCCGCCAGTGGAAACAACTTCCCTGCTTCTCTTTTCTATTCTCCTCATAATCTTATATGTTTCTATAAGATAGCCCCTCATTCTTCTGAATTCCAAAGTATAGCCCCAGTCTATTCAGTGTCTCCTCTCAACTCCAGAATCAACATAGTGAATCGCCTCTGCACCCCCTTCATATCCTTTCTCAAATAAGGCCAAAACTGTACACAGGACTCCAGTTGTGACCTCACCAACACCTCGTACAGCTGCAACACAATCTCGCTGTTTTTAAACTCCATCCCTCTAGCAATGAAGGACAAAATTCCATTTGCCTTCTTAATTACCTGCTGCACCTACAAACCAACTCCTTGAGATTCCTGCACAAGGACACCCAGGTCCCTCTGCACAGCAGCATGCTGCAACTTTTTACCATTTAAATAAGAGTCCATTTTGCTGTTATTCCTACCAAAATGGATAACCTCACATTTACCAACATCGTACTCCATCTGCCACATCCTCGCACATTCACTTAGACTATCCAGTTCCCTTTGCAGACTTTCAGCATCCTCTGCACACTTTGCTCTTCCAACATCTTAGTGTCATCTGTGAATTTTGACACACTACATTTGGTCCCCAGCTCCAAATCATCTATGTAAATCATAAACAATTGTGGTCCAAACACTGATCCCTGAGGCACACCACTAGTCATTGATCGCCAACCAGAAAAACACCCATTTAGCCCCACTTTTTGCTTTCTGTTAACCACTCTTCTATCCATGCTAGTACATTCCCTGTAACACCGTGCACCTTTACCTTACATAACAGTCTTTGGTGCGGCACCTTGTCAAATGCCTTCTGGATGTCCAGATACAGCACATCCACAGGTTCCTCATTGTTCACTGCACATGTAATGTTCTCAAAGAAATCCACCAAATTAGTCAAACATGCCCTTCATGAACCCATACTGTGTCTTCCCAATGGGACAATTTATATCCAGGTGTCTCACTACTTCTTCCTTGATGATAGATTCAAGCATTTTCCCTACTACAGAAGTTAAGCTAATCAGCCTATAGTTACCTGCCTTTTGTCTACATGTTTTTTTAAACACTGGTGTCGCATTTGCTGTTTTCTAATTTGTGGGAACCACCCCAGAGTCCAGCGAATGTTGGTAAATTACCACTAGCGCATTTGCTATTTCTCCCTTCCCTTTTAGTACCCTGGGATGTATTCCATCAGGACCAGGAGACTTGTCTACCTTTAGCCCCATTAACTTGCCTCTTTCGTGATAATGATAGTTTCTAGGTTCTCACTTTTGCCATAGCCTTCCTGTCATCAATTTTTGGGATGTTATTTGTGTCTTCCACTGTGAAGGCCAACACAAAATACCTGATCAATGCCTCGGCCATTTTCCCATATTCAGTTATTAGACACCCCTTCTCATCCACTAAAGCACTAATGCTTACTTTCGCCACTGTTTTTTTGTTTTACATATTTGTAGAAACTTTTACTATCTGTTTTTATATTCTGAGTTAGTTTACTCTTATAATCCAACATACTTTTCTTTATAGCTTTTTTTCGTGACTCTCTGCTGACCTTTAAAGATTTCCTAATCCTCTAGGTTCCCACTAATCTTTGCCACTTTGTACGCATTTTCTGTCAATTTGATCCCCTCCTTTATTTCCTTAGATATTCATGGCTGATTATCTCTTTTTCTACAGTCCTTCCTTATCACTGGTATATATTTTTGCTGAGCACTGTGAAAAAAATCGCTTTTAAAATCCTCCACTGCTCCTCAATTGTCCCACCATAAAGTTTTTGCTCCCAGTCTACCTCAGCCAACTCCTCCCTTATCCCTCCTGTATCCATCAAACCACCAGAAATCCCCCTCTATGCTGCCTTCACGAATCCCTCTTAATTCCCCCAATTCCTTCTCTCAGTACCCACTGCTGAATCTCTAAATCCCAAAGTCCCACAAAACTGTCCCTTAATTCCCCCGAATCCCTCTAATCCCCCACCACAATCCCTATGAGTTGCCCCATGAATCTCAATCCCTCTCTAATTTACCCACATTCTCTTTTGTCTCCTCCAAAATCCCTCTCCAGTCTGTCCTTAAATCCCTCTCAAGTCTCCCCACTCCTGCTGAATCTGTCACCTTCCCCACAATCCCTCTAAATCTCCTGCCTGTCAGATCCTTCCCTCTCAGCCCCAAGCCCCAACTGCCCAAATCCTCTTTGATCCCCCTCCAAATCCCTCTGAGCGCCCAATCCCTCAAAGCACCCCCTGTTGAATATCTAAGATCTCACCCCACCACCTCGCCCAACCAGGCCCTTTGCTAAGTTCAACTCCCTCCCTGTGAATAGCTGAGACTGACAGAACCCACTCCTTCCCAGGGTGGAGACAACCTCCTTTATAATATCTGTACCCTCCCTAACTGCATCAATCGCCCTCCACCCGACTGTAAACAGCTGCTGGTCCAATTGGATGTGGAAACACTGTCCATTTTGAACATTAGCACTCAAACGACTAATTCCCCTGACATTGAGCAGCCTGTGTTATAATATCCCCCCATCCTGTACAACAGATGGGGTGTTTGATATGTTCCCCCCCTCCTCCATTGCCCCCTTTCTCGAATAACCCCTGACACTGGAGAGCCTGTGTTATAATATTCCCTCTCTTGTATTACAGACCACCCCCTTCCCTTCCCTCTCTGTCTAATAACCTCTGATTCTGAACAAGCCCTTGTATTACAAACTCTCCCCCCTTTCAGCAATTTCTCCTCCCACGCCCACGTTCCTGGGCCTTCGCTCCTTGTGATTTGGCCATTCCCCACGGGAAAGCAGAGAGAGAGATAAGAGACAGAGAGATATAGAGATGGAGATAGAGCGGGTGCTACTGTAATTCAGACAGAATGATTTCCAGAGAGAGGGAAGCAGAGATCAGCGAGAGAGACAGGAGGGAAGCAGAAATAGAGAGACAGAGAAGGAGGGGGAAGCAGAGAGAAGGACAGGAGGCTGCTGTGATAAAGATAAAATGATCCACAAAGAGATTCAGAGAGATGTGCAGAAATGCTGAGATACAAAGTGAGATGTTGAGAGAAGTAGAAAGGGGGGCTTTGAAAGAAAGTGACAAATTTTCAGAGAGAAAGAGACAACAAGAGAAAAAGGGAAAGATGCTATAACTTTGGGAGGTTTGGTGTACAGGAGAGACAGAGAATGGAAAGATGTGGAGAAACAGTTTTGAGGATAGGGTAGATGCACAGATAGCTTCAGGGAGAGGGACTGAAATCTGGGATTATATTGGAGCAGGGGTCAGTGGGAATACCCCCTCCACAACACACAGACGACTAACGCTCGGTGTGAAAGCCCCACAAGTCTACTTGTGTATAAAAAAAAATGACAAAGACCCGTGGACTTTTATTAATATTTTTCCCTCTGGTTATAGCTCTTGTCCAAGGATTCCTCACAGCAAAACTATTCACTCTGTGCATCATCAAAGCTTTCAAAGTAATTCTCCTTTGAAGAGAGAAAGGGGGAAAAAAAAGTGAAATTGGATTAAACACAAAAGATTACTGAAAACAATAAAAGGCACAGCAAGATCCCAGGACTGGCTGAAATTCACAATCTCACTGTGGAGGGAGGGGGAGGGGCAACATTCATTTTCTCATCTTCGTTCTTAAACCCTGACAAAATAGGAACATGTTCCAAATGAAATGAGCTTCCAAATGCCTCGTGACTGATTTATTAAACACATCAAAGCACTCTGGGGAGGCGGGGAGGCTTTACTCCAGAGAGAGGCCAGTGAATAAACACGGGAGCCCCCAGTAAAGTTCCCTCTTCTATCAGTCACCTCCCCTCTCCCCCCCTCACTGTCTCTTACACACTTCCCCCAGATCTATACTGATCCAATACCCCACCTCTGTTCCTGTCTCTCAATAATCCGTTCTGATCTTTGCTCTGTTTCTCTATCTCAGGGTGAATCTGGATTGAAATGTTCTCTCTAAGCATCTGTCTGAACGTTTAAAATAAAACCTTACAAGTAAAAGAAACGAGAGCGGAAACAGGAACATCCACATTCCCATCCTGACCTGGCTGCTGCACATTTTATTGAACCAATGAATTCATCCACTTAAATGGGAATTAATCCCTACAGTGCAGAAGGAGGCCATTCGGCCCATTGAGTCTGCGCTGACCACCCTGGCCTATCCCCGTAACCCCACGTATTTACCCTAGCTAGTCCCCCAGACACTATGGGGCGATTCAGCACGACCAATCCACCTAACCCATACATCTTAGAGCTAATACTATCTCTAATTTCTCTTGTAAGCCATGGTTTGGCCACCATTCCAGTTTTAGTTTTGGCAACAGATAGGAATAAACAGTTGCTGGAGGTCATGCTTGTACTCCTTGAATGTTTGCCAATGCCTATCCACCGTCACCACTTTAAGTGACATTTCCCAATCTATCAGGAGAGGGGGTGGGGGTGAGGAAATGGTGGGGGAGGGGGTGATGGAACCAAGGGGTTGAGGGTGACAGAGGGGTGAGGATAACTCAAGGAGGAGGGTTAATGAGGGAAGAGGGTGAGGGAGTGGAAGGCTTGAGGGTCTGAGGGAGGTGATAGTTTGAAGGAGTGAGGATTGGGTTCTAAGGGTGACAGTTTGAGGCTGAGTGAGTGGAGGGTCTGAGGCTCCTGTGATTTAGGCCTTGAAATGCAGCCTAGTCACAGAGGCTGCATTATAACTCAGGTAGAAAGATCAGATCTCCTTCCCCCCCAGTTAACCAGCCTTTCCCCAGGCTCAGGAATTTGAATGTCAGCTCACTCTCCCTCCCAGGGGCTTTACAGTGAGAGAGAGAGACTGAGAATGTTACAATCTGGATCCACAGGGAGTCCCACAGTTCAGGGGGACATCTCCTCCCACCTCCCCACAGCCTCCGTCTCTTTCCCGAGTCTCCCTCCACTGAGGCTCTGACATTCCCCACCCCTTCTCTCACTGTCTCCCCTTCCTTCTCCCCGCACCCCCCCCAATCTTTTTATGTTTAAAATGTCACAGTGCGAGTAATATGGGGAGGGGGGAGAGGGCACAGAGTATGAGGGAACAGCAAGATCCCACATACACACACAACATGAACAGGGTCAGATACAAAGTGATTTTTAACTGAGGATTGGGGTAAAGTGAGTGGGCAATGAGGGAACCACACATCTCCCTCTCTCCCACCCCAAATAAAAACAATGACAAGTCACTCCAGCATTGGTGCTGTTTGTACATTTGATATAAACAGGTAATCTTCCAATTCTAACAGTCACACCTCTTTCTGATTCCCTCTCTTGCTCTTTCTGTTTCTCTGCCTCTCTGTATCTATCCATCCTGCTCTGTATCTCTTTTGCTATCCCCCCCCAGATCTATATATACCCAATACCCCATCTCTGCCCTTGTCTCTCCTGCTCTGGATAATCTGCCCTTCCCTCTGCTCTGTTTCCCCATCTGAGGATGAATTGTGATTGAAATACTCTCTCTGACAAGTTTCTGTCTGACCGTTTAATATAATGACGTGCTGGGGGCCACGTTTGCTATTTCTCAGTGATTTCCATTGGGAAATGGAGAGGCAGGCTACTTCTGCTAAGCCAGATCTCACACACACACACTGCAATGTCGTAGCAGCCAGATTCAAATATCTTTCAAATGCATCGATTAGGAAAGTAGCTTCAAAACACAACAGCATAGATTCAGCTTCAGTTACACAGTCATTGTTTACCCTCCCTTCTGGGAGGGTGTGAGTGAAGGTCGTTTTCCCAGAGACTGGGCAGTTGGGCTTTGAGTGCACAGTGTGGGACCCTCTAACACACCCACTTTCCTCTCCCTGCCCCACTGCCTTTGCTCTCTCTCTGTTGCCTTCCTTTTCTCTCTCTCTCCCTTCCTGATAAGTCACAATCAAAGGTGAAAGATGGGAGAGTGATATAGCAGAAAAACCTACAATCACATCCCCAATATAATGGATTAAAGTGTTTGCTGCAGGATTTATTCAACTGTGGAGTCTATTGATTTAAATACAGCCACTGTTCAGAAATGAAGCAAAATGCAAGGATCTTCCTGAGGTTAGGCCTGGAATTGGGGCCTAGTCACAGAGGCTGCATTCTACATCCCGGACAATGAACAGGTTTCCCAGGCCTTGGCCAGTTAACCTGAACCATTCTCTCCGAACTCGAAACCTCCCAGACAGGGCTGGGAGGAGGGAGAGGGAAAAGGGAGCCATTGCTGCTCACCCTTGTCCCCTTCTACCCTCCCCCTCGTTAAAACAACAACAAATCACACTGAGAATTTCCTTTAAATTTATTACAAAATGAAACTTAGAAACAAATGGCTGGAGAGAGAGCTAGAGAGAGAGAGCTAGAGTGACAGAGGCAGAGACATCACACCCCCTCTCTCCGCCCCCCCCACCCATAAACCCTCCAAATCCCCCCTGCCCTGTTTAGAAACACAAACAGCACTCCGGGATTGAGAACAAGACCTTCCCCAGGGTGTGGGTTTTTAATTTCAGCTCCCTTCCTCCTGAATTCTTCACTCACTGAGCAAGCTTTGTTTTTACATTGTGTCATTACCAATTGCAGCTCAAGAAAGGCCACAGGTCATTGATGGCACAGCAGGATCCACAGTAAGAAATCTCACAACACCAGGTTAAAGTCCAACAGGTTTATTTGTAGCAAACGCCACTACATTTCGGAACGGGTTGTTTCTTCGTCAGGTAAGTGGAGCTGTGTTCACAAACAGGACGCAAAAAGACACAAACTCAATTTACAGAATAATGACTGGAATGTGAGTCTTTACAGCTAATCAAGTCTTAAAGGTACAGACAACATGACTGGAGAGAGCATGAAGCACAGGTTAAGAAGATGTGTATTGTTTCCAGGCAGGAAAGTTAGTGAGATTTTGCAAGTCCAGGCAAGTTGTGGGGATTACAGATAGTGCGACATGAACCCAGGATCCCTGTTGAGGCCGTCCTCATGTGTGCAGAACTTGGCTATCAGTCTCTGCTCAGTGACTCTGCGCTATCATGCGTCGTAAAGGCCACCTTGGAGAATGCTTACCCGAAGATCAGAGGCTGAATGCCCATGACTGCTGAAGTGTTCCCCAACAGGAAGGGAACAGTCTTGCCTGGTGGTTGTCGAGTGGTGTTCATTCATCCGTTGTTGTAGTGTCTGCATGGTCTCCCCAGTATACCATGCCTCGGGACATCCTATCCTGCAGCGTATCAGGTAGACAGCGTTGGCCGAGTTGCAAAGACTCTTGCAACTCAGCCAACGCTGTCTACCTGATACGCTACCTCATGTACATACGCTCTCTCATGTACATACGCTCCCTCATGCGCACACACATGCTCACGCACATACGGTCCCTCACAGACACACGCTCCATCTTGTGCACACCCCCTCACGCGCACATGCTCCCTCATGTGCATATGCTCACATGCTCCCTCACGCACGCCCTCACACACACACACTCCCTCACGCACACGCTCCCTCATGCACACAAGCTCCCTCACGCGCACACACTGCATCTCATGCACACTCACTCACATGCACAGGCTTGCTCACGTGCACACGCTCCCTCACACGTACATGCTCCCTCTTGCGTGCGCGCTCCCTCTTGTGCACACATTCCTTCACACGCACATGATCCCTCATGCACGTACCCTCACACACACTCCCTCACGCATATTCTCACACACTTACACACACACTCCCTCACGCACATTCTCCCTCATGTACACATGCTCCCTCATGCACACAGTCCCTCACGCACTCAATCACACACATTCCCTCATGCGCACACTCCCTGTCACACGCACACCCTCTCACGCGCACACTCTTGCTCTCACGTGCACTCTCTCATGCGCACACTCTTGCTCACATGCACATACTTCCTCATGCGCTTTCTCACACAGACACTCTCCTTCACACGCACACGCTCCCTCTCATGGACACATGTTCCCTCCCACACACACACTAACTCAAGCGCACACTTCCTCTTGCACACATGCTCTCTTGCACATACATTCCCTCACACACACATTCCTTCACACACGCACTCTCTCATACACATGGTCCCTCAGGTGCACATTTCCTCTCTCGCACATACTCCCTTCTGTGCACATACTCTCTCTCGCATACATACTCCCTCACACACACACTCCCTCACACACACACTCCCTCACACACACACTCCCTCACACACACACTCCCTCGCACACACACTTCCTCGCACACACACTCCATCACACACACACTTCATCACACGCACACACTCCCTCACACACACACTCCCTCACGCACGCACACACACACTCACACTCCCTCACCAACACTTCTCACACACACAATCTCTCACACATTTACCATGGCCATGTTTGTGTGTGTCTCACTATCTGTCTCCCCGGTCCCACAAACTGCTTCTCTCTCCACAGATGCTGCCTGACCTGCTCAGTTTTTCTGCATTTACCAATTCAGAATCTGAGGAGTTATGAATGATGCTGAATGTTGTGTAATCATCAGCGAACATCTCACCAATGGAGGGAAGGTCAGTGATGGAGCAGCTGAGGATAGTTGGGCCTAGGCCACTCACCCTGAGGAACGCCTGCAGTGATGTCCCAGGACTGAAAGGATCAGCTTTGAGATAACTGCCATGTTGGTGGAAGGGTTGAAAAGCAGAAGACGCTGATTTAAGGTAAATGGTGACAAGGGTAACATGAGGCAGTAGCTGTGGCTTTGAATTGATCCTTGTTGTACCTCACTATTAGATGCTTACCCACCTGAATATCTCACTGTTGGCATTACTATCTCTCAGTACTCAGCCTCTCTCCATCTCCCTGGGAAAATTATAATGGGGAACAAAGCAATGGCAGAAGAATTGAACACAGACTATGGTTCACAAAAGAAAGCACAATTAACCTCCTAAAAATGTTAGGGGACCAATGGTTAATGAGCGGATGGAATTGAATTGAAGGAATTGGTAAGAAAATGGTGCTGGGGAAATGAATTGGGGTTAAAGGCTGACACATCACCAGGTTCAGATAATCTACATCCCAGAGTATTAAAGGATGTGGTCCTGGAAAGATTGGATGCATTGGTGGTCATCTTCCAAAATTCTCCAGACTCTGGAGCAGTTCCTGCAGATTAGAGGGTGGCAAATGTAACCCCAGGATTTAAAATAATCTTTTAACTTGTGTGTAATTGACCACAGAACACAGGCAGCATGGGCTCATCTAGAATGATGTGAACATGGAGAAATTATTCCTTCAAGTGGAAATCAATGTCATTTGAAATGTGTTGAGGATTTCTGCCTCTCCCCATTCAATCCTTCCCAACCTCTCTATCGAAGCTCCTCATCATTTTCTACCAGGCAATTGTTTGTGTTTTAAAGAGGGTGCAGAACAGATTGAAATGAAATGGACAGACAGTTAACTTCAACGTTGAGAAATGTGATGCATTTTGGACAATAAGTTGAGGAAAGTATAAATGAAATGGGAACAAGTTAAAATGTGCAACAATGAAAAGACCTTCTATATCTCTCTCAATCTGTGTCTCTCTCTTTTTCTCACTCTCTATGTCTGTCTGCTGTCCCTCTCTCCGTCTCCCTCTCCCTCTCTGGGAATCTGAGAAAAATATCCACAAATATCATTCAGCCATTTGGCATTTCTTCACAGTGGCCATTTTATACAGCACTGAGATATTTCTGAGAGAGTTGTCTCCTCACTAAGGTAACGTTAGTACTTTAAATGTGACAGAGAGGAAGATCTGGAGACAAAAACGAGGGTTGTCTGCGTGTCTCTGTCTACATCTCCCTGTGTGTGTATGTGTGTCTCTTTGTGTCTGTGTGTGTCTCTGAGTGCCTGGGTATTTGAGTGTATCTGTCACATGCCGCGATGTGTGCGTGTCTGTGTGAGTGTGTGTGTTTATGTGTATGTGTGTGTGCATTTGTGTGTCTGTGTATGTGTGTTGTTCTATGTGCATGTATGTGTCTGTGTATATCCATGTGTGTGTGAGTCTGTATGAATGTGTGTATGTCTGTGTGTCTCTGTGTTTGTGTGTGCCCATTTGGTGAGTCATTCTAATTGAATTTTTCAGGGGGTGTTTTACTCGCAATTTGTTGTGTTTATTTTAATTCAGGTTATCTGTGAGAGTTACAATGGCCATTTAAGGTGATGTGCTCTGTGGTCATTTTAGATAATGTTTGCTGTGGTAATTTTATATGAAAATGTAATTTTATTTATCCTATCGAAGTATAAGATGTGATCATTAATTATATTTTCTGTGTTCATGTTAATAGATATTTTTGTGGCTTTCTGCATGTTTTCTTTTTTGCAGTTTTGAATAATCTTGTACACCTCGATCAGGTCACCCCTCAGTCTTCTCTGCTCCAACGAAAACAACCCAAGCCTAACCAAACTGCTTCATAACTTAAATGCTCCAACCAAGGCAGCATCCTGGTGAATCTCCTCTGCATCCCCTCCAGTGCAATCACATCCTTCTGATAACGTGGCAACCAGAACTGCAAAGTACTCTAGCTCTCGGCCTCACCAAAGTTCTACACAACGGCAACATGACTTCCTTGCTTTTGTAATCTGTGCCATGATTGATAACTTCTTCTGTAAATGTAGAATCGCTGCTGTTCAGGAGGCCACTCAGCCCATAGTGCCTGCACCGACAACAATCCCACCCAGGCCCTATTCCTGTAACCCCACATATTCACACTGCCAATCCCCCTGACACTAAGGGGCAATTTACCATGGCGAGTCAACCTCACCTGCATATCCTTGGACTGTGGGAGGAAACCGGACCACCCGGAGAAAACCTACGCAGACACGGGGATAATTCTCTCTGGACCATCAGAGCTGTACACTCGATCCCAACTGTAGTCTAAATCAAGTTTTGTATCGCTCAAGCAAAACCTGCCCTGCTCTGCAATTCTATTCATTGGCCAGTAAAGGAAAATATTCTGTCTGCCAATCGAAAACACTTTATCAAGCTGTCCTGTTACCCTAAAGAATCACTAGTCACACAGTCTAAGATCCCTCTATTCACACACAAAGAGAGAGAGAGGGAGGATTGTTATGGAAGATTAAAAAGCCCAATGAGTCATATGGTCTCAATCTGATGTCTTTCTGCCTCAGAATTATTCAGTACCAGCTCAGAGTGTGTGCGTCACCAGGATCAAACACGTGCTGGTGTTCTTTACATTCCAACTCTAGCTCAGCCTGGTGTCCCCTTTGCATTGTGGTGTGGTGTGAGTTTGGATCTCTCCATATATTGGGAGTCACCGGCAATGTCCAATTTTGGGATAAACTTCAACTTTGTTACAATGACTTTCAACCTTGGACTGCACCATTGTTTTAAAGTGAATCTGGTCAACCACCATCATTGAGATTTACCTGAACATGTCAATAAATATTCCATTGTTTTCTAAATAAATATTCCAACATTTGCACAGTCTCTACCTCTCATTTGTGCATCTGTTGGTTGTTCACAGTTGGCAATGGGGCAATGTTAAATGGACAGTTTAATCAGATTAGATAACCGTTTGGATTTACCAGAGCGTTGTCAGGGCTGGGAAACTTGTGGTTATGAGGAAAGATTCGATTGGCGAGGGCTGTTTTCCTGAGAATACAGGAGGCTGAGGAGTGACCGAATTGAGGGGTCCAAAATTCTGATGGAGCCAAGACAGGGTGTTGAGGAAAGGCCAGTTTCCCCCAAGGGGAGAGAGGTCACTTACCGGGGGAGTGGGGTTTGCACAGATTGAAGGGGATTGCTGGCAGGATTAGAGGGGGGATTGAGGAGACGTTTCTCACTCAGAGGCTGCTGCCTAAACTGGAGCTTCTGACACAAATCCCTCGGCCGACTCCATCAGCACCCAGATCTGAGCTGAAATGCTGCTAAAAAGGGGGCAAGGACCTGGCTCACTGGAAGGTGTGATTAGAATGACAGCTAGTTTTTATTTCCCAAGCTGGTGCAGATTTGATGGGCCGAATGGCCTCTTTCCGGGCCGGCGCCTGGCTTGGATTCCCGGTTTGCGCCTGCGCCACAATCACTCACGGCCAGCGGCCATCTTGCGTTGCCAGGGAGACGCGGCGGCGGCACAAGCACACAATAAGCTATATTTTAATTTTTAAAAAATGTGGATGATTATTATTCCTGTCCTCGCCTTTCGGAATTTCGATTCGGAAACGTCACTTTTTTTTTAAAAAGACCCGCGCGGTGCAGTCTGGGACAACACATTGGGCATGCGGACTTCCGCTGCCGGGAACTTTCTGTGTCTTCTATTTAATTTTGATTCCGCTCTGGCGAGGTGTCCGGCTCGGAATTTCTCTCGCTTTCTCCATTCTGGGATACTCACTTTGAAAAAATAAGCCGGGGCGGGGCTCGAGCCGACCTCACGACAATAAGGCGACGGTCCCGTCCCTTCATAGACTCCGGATCTAACGCCAACGAGGAGCGGCTGGGCAGGAGATGACACTGGGAGGAGTAGGAACAGCGACCCCTGGTGGTCCGGAAGGGAAAGCGCAGCAGCACAGAAAGATTTGGACAGGCGAGGAGAGTGGTAAAGAAGCAGCAGATGGAACACAAAGTGGGAAACTGTCAGGTTATACACTTTGGAAGGAGGAATGGAGGCATAGACTATTTTCTAAATGGGGAAATGTTCAGGAAATCAGAACGACAAAGGCATTTTTTGTTTCTGATTGTTATTGTTCAAGATTCTGTCAGGGTTAATGTGCAGGTTGATTTTGGCAGGAAATTTGACATGGCAGCTATGCGTCTGACCCACTTTTACAGATGCACCATAGAAAGTATTCTTTCTGGTTGTATCACAGCGTGGTATAGGCTCCTGCTCTGCCTAAGACGCAAGGAACTACAAAAGGCCATGAATGCAGCCCAGTCCATCACACAAACCAGCCTCCCATCCATTGACTCTGTCTACACTTCCTGCCGCCTTGGCAAAGCAGCCAGCATAATTAAGGACCCCACGTACCCCAGACATTCTCTCTTCCACTTTCTTCCTTTGGGAAAAGGATACCAAACTCTGAGGTCACGTACCAACCGACTCAAGAACAGCTTCTTGCCTGCTGTTGTTAGACTTTTGAATGGACTTACCTTGCATTAATTTGATCTTTCTCTACACCCTTGCTATGACTGTAACACTACATTCTGCACTCTCTCACTTCCTTCTCTATTATACAGTATGATTTGTTTGTATAATGCACAAGAAACAATAATTTTCAGTGTAAATACATGTGACAATAATAAATCAAATCCAATCAAAAAGGCTGAGTTGCCAATTGGGAAGGCAAATAAAATGTTAGCATTCATGTCAAGAGGGCTAGAATCCAAGAGCAGGGATGTACTTTTGAGGCTATATAAAGTTTTGGTCAGACCCCATTTGGAGTATTTTGAACAATTTTGGACCCCATTTCTAAAGAAGAATGTGCTGGTCTTGGAAAATGTCCAGATGAGATTCACTAAAATGATCCCTGGAATGAAGAACATGTGAGGAATAGTTGAGGACTCTGGGACTGTACTCATTGGAGGTTAGAAGGATGAGGGGAGGATCTTATTGAAACTTACAGGATACTGCAAGTACGGGATAGAGTGGACATGGAGAGGATGTTTCCACTACTAGGGAAAACTAGAACCAGAGGGCACAACCTCAGGCTGAAGGGATGATTGTTTAAAACAGAGATGAGGAGGAATTTCTTCAGCCAGAGAGTGGTGAATCTGTGGAACTCTTCCCGCAGAAGGCTGTGGAGGCCGGGTCACTGGGTGTCTTTAAGACAGAGATAGATAGGTTTTTGATTAATAAGGGGATCAGGGGTTATGGGGATGCTGCTAAAAAGGGGGCAAGAGCCTGGCTCACTGGAAGGTGTGATTAGAATGGAGATTGGAGAAATAATCAGCCATGTTTGAATGGTGGATCAGACTCGATGGGCCAAATGGCCTAATTCTGCTCCTATGTGTTATGGTCTTATGGGCTGATAACCTCTGCCCAAAGGCTTCCCCAGTTCAGCTGCTCAGAAGCACTGAAGTGTAAACTTCAGTTTTTCAAATTCACCCCATCCCTCCATCTATCTCACCTTCCATCCCTCTCTCTATCCATCTCACCCTCCCTCTCTCCCATCTCTCTCTACCACAGGAGCCATTCACGCAGTACAACAGCTCTTTCTCCCAGTCTGTATTCCAGCCTTTATCAAATCCACTCTGCTCCCAGCTACTTTACGCCATTAGATATTACAATTTAAATGTTATCATCTCTCCAATTTAATATTTGTTCAAAGTGATCACAGACAGCAGATAAATTATCAATAATCAATGTGTTGGTGGAAGGGTTGAAAAGCAGAGGGTGGTAATTAAAGGTAAATGGTGACAAGGGCAACATGAAGCAATAGCTGTGGCTTTGGAGTGATCCTTGTTGTTCCTCATTATTAGCAGCTTGCCCACTGAGTATCTCACTGTTACTGTTGGACCGTATGGTGACACAGTGGTTAGCACTGCTGCCTAACAGTGCGAGGGATTCGGGTTTGATTCCTGGTTTACATCACTGTGTGGGGTTTCTGCGTGGGTTACCTCCAGGTGCTCCGGTTTCCTTCCACAGTCCAAATATGTGCAGGTTACATGAATTAGCCATGCTAAATTGTCCCTGAGTGTGCAAAGATGTGCAGGTTAAGTGAATTACATGGTAAATGCCCAGAGTCATGAGAATGGGGCAGGGAGATGGGCTTGGCTAAGGTGCCCTTTTGGAGAGTCAGTTCAGACACGACGCACAAAATCACTCCACTGTTGTACTGAGTGAATGGCTTTTGTTGTAGGGAAGGATGGGAGAGAGGGAGAAAGCAAAAGACGGAGGGTGAGTTGGATGGAGAGAGGGACGGAAGGTGAGATGGGTGGAGGGATGGGGTGAATTTGAGAAGCTGAAGCTTACATTCGGACAGGTTCCCAGTGCCTCTGAGCAGCTGAACTGGGGAAGCCTTTTGGGTAGAGATTATCAGCCCATAAGACCATAACACATAGGAGCAGAATTAGGCCATTTGACCCATCGAGTCTGCTCTGCCATTCAAACATGGCTGATATTTCTCTCATCCCCATAACCCCTGATCCCCTTATTAATCAAGAACCTATCTATCTCTGTCTTAAAGACACTCAGTGACCCGGCCTCCACAGCCTTCTGTGGCAAAGAGTTCCAGTTATTCACCACTCTCTGGCTCAGGAAATTCCTCCTCATCTCTGTTTTAAAGATCATCTTTCAACCTGAGGTTGTATAAAGATTATAAAGATTATAATTACAAAACCACAAACATTGCACATCCTTATACATTTTATGCTTAGTAGTTAAGATTCTGTAATCTGGATGCTTTCAAAGATTAATTGGACAGAATCTGTTCACAAAGTTGAACACTGCGGGGGTTATTTCTTCATGTCCAGGACAAATAGCACTGAAACCCAAGCCCTGCCTTTGTATTCCCTTCATTTTCCAGTGCTAATGGCAGCTTTATATGTTTCACTCAGCTTCAGTGTTCTTCAGCCTGAATGGGTGAAATTGATGAGGGAAGTGCTGGGTCATTGCTCTGCGGAATCTGTTGTTGTGAAGCTGATTTAATGAAGTATTTATTGCTGATGTTTATTGTGTGTGTTTATAATGATTTTTCCTGTCCTTTGTCAATTATTTTGTTCAAATAGAGCATGTTACGTAACCTGAGAACATATTGGCCCAAAATGTCCAAACGTCATGGGCCACCAAAAATAGTTGAATTTTCTGCGCAAAGGGAGACAAACATAGACATAAATACATAGAGAGAGATACAGAAAGAGACTTCCCACAATGCAGAAGGGGACCATTCAGTGCATACAAAAAAAAGTGTAACTTAGGTAATATTTATAACACTGGAGGGGGGGGGGCCTCAAAAAGACAGAGTTTAAGAACCCCTCCTCTCAGACAGTGCGGCACAGTGTCACAGTGGTTGGCGCTGCTGCCTCACGCTGCCAGGGGCCTGGGTTCAATTCCTATGATGCCATGAGCTTTGTGGGGGTCAGTCCCAGTGACTTTAATTGTTGTTATCATATTGTGCATCGTAGTAAGGTGTCAGCGTGGCTCAATGGCGCCATCTCTCTCCTTAGACAGAAACCTCTGGGTTCAAGTCTCACTCAAATTGAATATGCCAATGATCATGTCTAGTAGATCTCTTTGCACCCAACCCAAGATGAACCCAATGGCATTCCAATTAGGATGCATGAGACAGTGAATAGTGGGTCGTACAAAGTGGGCACAAATGGTTTATTGCCAAAGCTTATGATGCTAGTCAAAGTATCATCGCTTTTGGGATGGAATTATAAAATCATTATCCGAAGGTACTGCAGCTTTAAAGAGGCAGTCAAACCATTCCTGGGATCCATTTCAAAGATGTTAAGTAAGTAAATGAAACTGCAGGAAGTGGTGTGGGCTGAGAGAAGTGAATGAAGGTTTAACCTGGAACGTACAGGAAGTTTGAACATGGAATCTGAAAGAAATGATCAGCAGGAAATTGATCCCTTTCATTGAGAAGCAACAGAAAGCGATGAGTCTGATGATGGCAAAGTCGAATTAGGCAAATAAAAACTTGTGGGCTGGAATTTTCCAGCAGTTCATTCCCCACTCCTCCCCCAATCGCCTGCAAGGTCGGAGAATTTAACACTCAGCCAAATCTCCATTCACTGCAGCGGAACCAAAAATTCCTGCTGGCAGGAATGGCTGGAAAATTGTACCCCTGATCTTCCATTCTCCAGTGATTTAGCCTCGTTGACTCTTTAGAGAGCTGGCAAAATGAGGAAAAGTTTAGGAGCAAACATGGACATGAAGCCATTCAAGAGAATGGGGCTGTGTGTCTTTCCTGGGACACTATTTCACTCATCTCCATTGGCACAAATGATTCCAAACATTATTAGCATGAGTGTTATTTTTCTGTAGGAAAATCTTGTCATTTCAAACCCATTCAGAAATGGGCAGAATTCTCCCCAAAAAATTCCAAGTGCCGAATTCACGTGGAAACTGGGGTAAATCACCCTGTTTTTTTTCAGTGGGAATTCAGAGAAGGATCTCCCACAGTCTGCTCACTGTGGAATGTACCAGTGTGATTTACTCCAGAAATCAGTGGGTGGGGACTATTCCCTCTGGAGACCCCAGCAACACAGCGCTGAGTGGACCACTGCACATGTGCCAATCTGTCAGGCTGGCCCAACTAGTGATGTCCATGAATAAGAATAAGATTCAGTTTTGTGTTTCAGATTTTTCCTGTTGTGCGGTGTTGTGTGACAGTTATTCATTGTGTTGCTATTCTGTGTGTTGAGTTATTCATTTTGAAAGTCAACTTTCTCTTTCCATTATTCCACTCACCGCCACCCAAAAACCATCGACACACTCCCTGGAGTATTCGCTGATCTACAAACATTTTTATTGGTATCTTTTGTTGCTGTTATCAGGCAAGCTTATGTAGCAAACAGAGTTAGTGTCAAACCATAATTACACACTGAAATACAGAGCAACTATAACTAAACACAATGGGGTAGAGTTTCCGCTCATTTACACCACAGGTATCATTGCAAGATTCAGTTCGCCAAAACCTGGCTACATCAAATTGCAAGATTACACCAAGACTGCAAGGAACTACAAAAGATCATGAATATAGCCCAATCCATCACACAAACCAGCCTCCCATCCATTGACTCTGTATACACTTCCCACTGCCTCAGCAAAGCAGCCAGCATAATTAAGGACCCCACGCACCCTGGACATTCTCTCTTCCACCTTCTTCCTTTGGGGAAAAGATACAAAAGTCTGACGTCACGTACCAACCGACTCAAGAACAGCTTCTTCCCTGCTGCTGTCAGACTTCTGAATGGACTTACGTTGCATTAAGTTGATCTTTCTCTACACCCCAGCTATGACTGTAACACTATAGTCTGTACTCTCTCGTTTCCTTCTCTGTGAACGGTATGCTTTGCCTGTATAGTGCGCAAGAAACAATACTTTTCACTGTATGCTAACACATGAGACAATAATAAATCAAATCAAATCAGTGAAGCTTTAGGTTATTTTAATCATTACTTACAGAAACTTCAACCTCCTTGTTAAAAATTTCCAGCTTTGAACATAATTTGCCCAAACAGATAAATACATTTTCAGCTGAACTAATACAACAGCAGCAGGAACCATTCAAAAGTACACCCAGGGAAACATCTTAGTGCAAAAATGAATAATAAAATGACTGAGTATGTTGTGTTGTGTGGCATTAGTTGTCTGAACATTGTGGGTGGAATTTTCCTGTGGTAATTGGATTCGAGGGTTGGGGTCAGGGTTGGGGGTGATAGGTTGATAATGGGGGAGCTGCGTGGAGAGGGATCTTTACCTGACCTCTAACAGGATGCTACCGGGATTTGATAGATCGAGCTATGAAGAGAGGTTGAATAGACATTTTTCTCTGGAACGTAGGAGGCTGAGGGGTGACCTTAAAGAAGTCTATAAAATAATGAGGGGCACAGATCAGTTAGATAGTCAATATCTTTTCCCAAAGGCAGGGGAGTCTAAAACTAGAGGGCGTAGGTTTAAGGTGAGAGGGGAGAGACATAGAAGTGTCCAGAGGGGTAATTTTTTTCACACAGAGGGTGGTGAGTGTTTGGGACAAGCTGTCAGAGGTAGTAGTAGAAGCAGGTAACAATTTTATCTTTTAAAAAGCATTTAAACAGTTACATGTGTACGATGGGTATAGAGGGATGTGGGCCAAATGTGGGCAATTAGGATTAGCTTAGTGGTTTTAAACAAGAAGGGCAACATGGACAAAATGGGCAGAAGGGCCCATTTCCATGCTGCAAACCTGTATGTCTCTATAGTTCCTCGGGAGAGACCTCGCCTCCATTTTGAGGCACAGGACAGTTTCAGCTCTCCCAGGCTGTTTGATTTGAATCTAGGGCAGCTCCATGTTGAGCTGCCCTTGGGATCCTCAACCTGCCTCAGTGGTGCCCACCTCTCCTGTGGCAGGATGCAGAGGAGGGCGGGTGGTGGAGGGTGGGGTGGGCTGCAGAACCTCTTGAACCATTAGCCCTCAGCATCAAGGTCTTGTGCACTGCCCTCGATGGGAAGGCAAACGCTGAAGAGGATACTTAGGAAGCTGAATCCTGGGGGATTACTCAACAATTCATTCTGCTGTCCAATAGTGAGCTTGGAACCCATATTTAGTCCTAATGCTGTGGTCCCAAAGCATATCGCAAAATTCTGCTTGATGTGTGTGACTCAGCAAATTATAGCGAAAACTTGAATTGTAAATTAAACTGTAGAATTTATAATACATTTTGAGTGCAATTTCCTGATGGAGCACAAAGCAGAAACTCTGCCCCATAAACCAGGGTCAATCGGGCCCATTTCCCAGTGAAATCATTACATTGAAATGGTACAGATGTTTTGTGCAGATGTTTTAACCTGATCAAACGGACAGAAGAAATTCTAACATGCCATAATATTTTTAGCCGCCACAGAAATGTGAGTCGCAGCTTCCTCGTGCGGATGGGAATCCAAGCCAGAGAGACAATTGCATCAAGTTAATCATGAACCTGATTCAGAATTAAGCCTGGTTTGGCCAGTGCGCTAAGCATCTCTGACGTCAATTTTGATTGTGGAGTGAGCCTCATTTGACATCGTACCTGAGATACTCAGACCTCCTCCGCTTACAGTGATCGCGTGGCTTTTTGTACTGAGTGTTTCCCTGGCGTAGTTCTTTTGTGGTTTCAGATGCGAATACATCTTCCTGTACAGATACTTGTCTGTTTGCTCGGATGCATTGCCGACAAACAAAGCAAATTCAATGGAGTATAAGTTGTAGTCAAAGGGGTTGGAAAACATGATTGTAAACTGGTTTGACCCAAACTGATAGCTCAATAGGCCAACGCTGCCTCTGGCTGCAGCTTTGGTTTTGACAAACATGGCATCACCCTTCTCACCAGGGCTGATAAGAGGTGGAGGTGGGTCATAGACATGACCGCTGTAGTTGAAAGTCCTATAAAAACAATGACACATAGAGTATTAGAGAAATGGTCAAACGTTCTTATTTCATCCCTTTGAGTCAACCACAAATCGACACAATTTGTGCAGTAACATTGGTACAATCTCAGTCTATTCCAAATAACCTCTTTGAGATTTCTTTAACCTTGACTTGAAAGCCTGATGATCACAACTTGAGATCCAACCTACTACTGCGTCCTTCTATATAATTATCATCAAATCCCTACTGTGCAGAGGAAGGCCATTCACCCATCGAGTCTGCACCAAAACAATCCCCACCCAGGCTGTAACCCTGTGTATTTACCCTGCCAGTCCCCCTGGCACTAAGGGAGGGACTTTTTTCCGTCCCACCCACCACGCAAATAGTAGCGGGCAGGGGATGGACCACGCAAGGGTCCGATGACCTTGGGCAGGATTTTCCGATTTTGGAATGAGTGTGAAATCCCACCCGTAAAGGCAATTTAGCCAATCCGCCTGAAATCCTCCACATCTTGGGACTGTGGCAGGAAACAGGGGCACCCAATGGAAACCCATGCAGACACGGAGAGAATGTGTAAACTACACACAGTCACCGGAGGCCGGAACTGGAGTTGGGTCCATGGCGCTGTGAGGCCGCAGTGCTAACCACTGTGCCACCTTGCCCACCCCCACATACACACACACATAAAAAAACAACTTGTATTTATTTAGCGCCTTTAACTTAAAACATCCCAGGGCATTTCACAGAGATATTATAAAACATGATGACATTGAGCCACATAAGTACAAAAGTTTGGACGACAGGATAGGTTTTAAAGTGTGTCCAAGGGATGATAGAGGGATGGGGAGATTTCACTCAGAGCTGGCTGGAAAGCATGTCGCCAATTAAAATACATGATGCGTAAGAGGCTGGCATCATTGGAGATCAAATATCTGATCGGGCTTGTAACAAAGCCTGTTCAAACTCCTGCTTATTAAGGAGCTTTTAAACCAAAGTAGATTAGTTTATAATAGGGATTATAATGTGCCTTACCAAAGGTATTACAATGTGCCTTATGCATATATTATAATGAAGGTACTTTCTGTTAAACACAATATAATTAATAGTAGTGAATTGTTAACAAAACAATAATCTTTCCCTCAATGTCAACAAAACAAAGGAGATTGTCATCGACTTTAGGAAGGGTAATGGAGAACATGCCACTGTCTACATCAATGGGGACGAAGTAGAAAGGGTCAAGAGCCTCAAGATTTTAGGTATCCAGATCACCAACAATCTGTCCTGGTCCCCCTAAACTATAGTCAAGAAAGCCCACCAATGCCTCTACTTTTTCAGAAGACTAAGGAAATTTGGCATGTCAGCTATGACTCTCACCAACTTCTACAGATGCACCATAGAAAGCATTCTTTCTGGTTGTATCACAGCTTGGTATGGGCTCCTGCTCTGCCCAAGTCCACAGGGAACTACAAAGGGTTGTGAATGTAGCCCAATCCATCGTGCAAACCAGCCTCCCATCCATTGACTCTGTCTACACTTCCCGCTGCCTTGGCAAAGCAGCTGGCATAATCAAGGACCCCACACACCCCGGGCATTCTCTCTTCCACTTTCTTCCATTGGGAGAAAGATACAGAATTCTAAGGTCGGGCACCAACTGACTCAAGAACAGCTTCTTCCCTGCTGCTGTCAGACTTTAAAAGCATAATGGGAAAAAGTAAAACCAGGCAGGCCACATCTACTGGAGGAATAAAATAAGTGAAAGGCTTTAGAAGAACTTACAACTGGCATGTACCAAGATAGTGGGATAAACAGAAGGATTTAATTGCTAATTAAAATGAATAAGATCCATTTCTTACTCTTGGCTTCTCTGTGGGGGCTGTGATGACAAGATATAGTTAGTTAGGTAGAATGACCCCCTTTTGGTTCCCACAGACTGCAAGTAGCAAGGGGGAATCTTGAACCTGTCAGACATCCATCGGTAAGGTTGCTAAGCAGCAGGTAAATGGTGTGTATTAATGTAATTGGATCATCCAGTTTGGATGACAGGTAGGGCGAGGAATATGAATCTTTGGAAAATAGCATATCAGATGTGTTCATGTGATGTAATTTCAGAGAGAAGTTGGAATCCATCCGGCAACATGTCACATAAGGAATGTCCTTAACCAGATACTTTCACAAGTCTTTGTGCTTAATTGGATTTGGCTACATGCGGGGCCGTCCGGAGGGAGGTACCGGTGAATTCCCTAACAAATTGGCGTAGTCGGCAGGATCTTACACTGGAATCTAGACGTGTTTCCAGGAAGTGAGTGAGTAATAATTATCACCCAGTAGTTAGAGGGTCATGCATCTGGCAACTGGTAGCTGTAAGCTGAGTGATCCAAACTGGGAAAGGGGTGTGAGTACAGTATGACTGTGTAAAGAAACAGCGCTCAATGCTGAGGACCAAAGAACAAAGAGCAACACAGCACGGGAAACAGGGCCTTCGGCCCAACGAGCCCCCGCTGCCATCTTAACAAAGCATTTTCCTACACCTACCTTGACCTGTGCCTATGCTTATGGTACCCCCATTGGAAACCAGATTCAGGGGAGAATAATTTAGGGACAATTTGTTACACCAATCAGCCTAAGAGCACATCTTTGGGGTGTGGGAGGAAACCGGACCGCCCGGAGGAAACCCACGCAACCACAGGGAGAATGCGCAAACTCCCACAGATACTGGCCAAAATCCATGTATCTGCACAGCTAGCAGTGATAGTCACTGAGCTGTTGTGGTGCCCGTCTGCTGGTCCAGGTTTAAGCACACACAACGACACGAAGTACAAGGCCACTCTCGAAACATCCAAGAGCAGCTCACACACGACCCACCGTGTGCATGCCCCTTGTTAGACAACAAGGTGGACCGACACACCTGCGGAGTAAAAAGACAAAACATCAACACATGTAGCATTAGGTTTCCAGTAACGTCCCGAGGCTCTGACCCTTATTTAAAACCGTCTCCTATAACCCTCCATCCCTGTGTCACTCATGTGCCGATCTAAGTAAACCTTAAACAAGTCCAGCGTGCCTGCCTCCACCACCTCACTTGGAAGTGCATTCCATACCCCCACGACCCTCTGTGTGAAAAACCTCCCTCTGGTATCCAAATTATACTTCTCCCCCCTCACCCTTAGCTCGTGACACCTCGTGATATTTGTCTCCAATCTAGGAAAAAGTCTGCCACTGTTGACTCTATCTATACCCTTCATTATTTTATACACCTCTATCCCCCCTTAATCTCCATCTTTCTAAGGAGAAGAGCCCCAGTTTTCGCAATATTTCCTCATAACCCAGTCCTTCCATACCAGGCAGCATTCTGGTAAACCTCCTCTGCACTCTCTCCAGGGTCTCCATGTCCTTCCGGTAGTAAGGTGACCAGAACTGGACGCAGTATTCCAAATGCAGTCTAACCAACGTTCTGTACAACTGCAGCATTAGAGGCCAGCTCGTATACTCTATACCCCTTCCTATAAAGGCTAGCATTCCGTAAGCTTTCTTCGCAACCTGCTCCACCTGGGTTTCCACCTTCAAAGACTTGTGCACTTGCACTCCCAGGTCCCTCTGCATTTCTATACTCTTAATTGGTCTACCCCTTATTATGTAACTCCTTCCTGCATTATTCCTTCCAAAATGCATCATCTCGAATTTATCAGGATTAAATTCCATCTGCCATCTATCTGCCCAGCATACCAGCCTATCTATATCCTGCTGTGTCACCTGACAATCCTCCTTGCTATCCGCCAATCCTGCCATCTTGGTGTCATCCGCAAACTTGCTGATCACACCACGTACGCCCTCTTCCCCAAGACCAGGGATGGAATCCTAGATCGTTCTGTCAGCAGAGCAAAAAAATAGCCATGCTGTGGATAAAAACATTACAGGTTAGACTAGGTTCAGTGTAAGGGGTCAGGGTTACAGACTCTTGAACCAGCTTATGGAGCAGAGCAAAAAAAGCCACATAGCAAGGGAAGGTGTCATAGCATGAAGGGACTATGGTGTACGGATAGCCGGACGTGAGGAATCTCCCATAAAGGGTGAACAAAAGGAGAAGTAGAGGGATGGTGTGGGTCCCAGGGTAGGAGTCTCCATTGGGAGGCTTGGGAGAAGAGCGGGAAGAGGTCAGTGAGGGGTAGGGGTCACTCAGCAAGCGGCTAAGCGCGCCAACAAGTTACTTCAAAAAGAAAAATTCGGAGAAGAAAGCATTAAAGCTTTCTGTGAGAGAGAGATATTTGTGATTGTATAATCTAGACCACCATCATGTGGTGGAGTAGAATATGTTGTGGATGATGTTCACCTGATGAAGTGCTCCGAAAGCTCGAGCTGCCAAATAAATCTGTTGAACTTTGAGCTGGTGCCGTGAGACTTCTTACTGGGAATAGAGTTTGACAGGTAGTGTAATTCTGTCAGTGTTAATTATAGATTTGATGAAAGAAAGTGAAAGCAATTTGCCTTTATGTCTGTGAGTTTAATAAATTACTTTCCCCTAGTTCAGATTTTATGATACTGAGATTGACGCAGAGTCAAGATCAAACAGATCAGAATAAATTCTAAACTCCTTAATCTTGCTAATGATTGATGGCCAGGGTCATCTTCAAGAATCAGAATCTGACAGAGATTTGAACTCTGCCATTTTTAGAAGATATTTGCATCAATTATAAAAGACATTACGTCTGAAAAGTTGTGAGGAGAGTTCACCATTTCAGCAAACAGTTGGTTTGATTTTATATCATTCCGAGGTTTGGAGTACAGTTGTAGAAATAAGTAAACACGGAAATTTTAAGCTTAAACTGGAGAGACTGTAAGTAAGTGTAAAAGTCTTAATTTAGTAAGGATATTTCAAAGTGATGAAGTCAATCTGAGAAAACTTAGAACATAGAAAAACTACAGCACAAACAGGCCCTTCGGCCCACAAGTTGCGCCGATCATATCCATACCTACTAGGCTTACCTAGAACCCTCAATTCTGTTAAGTTCTACATACTCATCCAGAAGTCTCTGGAAAGACCCTATCGAATTTGCCTCCACCACCACCAACGGCAGCCAATTCCACTCACCCACCACCCTCTGAGTGAAAAACTTACCCCTGACATCTCCTCTGTACCTACTCCCCAGCACCTTAAACCTATGTCCTCTCGTAGCAACCATTCCAGCTCTTGGAAAAAGCCTCTGAGAATCCACCTGATTTATACCTCTCAACATTTTATACAGTTCTATCAGGTCATCTCTCATCCTTCGTCTCTCTAAGGAGAAAAGACCGAGCTCCCTCAACCTACCCTCATAAGGCATGCCACCCAATCCAGGCAACATCCTTGTAAATCTCCTCTGCACCCTTTCAATAGCTTCCACATCTTTCTTGTAATTAGGCAACTAGAACTGAGCACAGTATTCCAAGAGATTAGGGTCTTATAAAGCTAACATTATCTCCCGACTCCTAAACTCAATCCCTCGATTGATGAAGGCCAGTACACCATACGCCTTCTTAACCACATCCTCTACCTGTGAGGCCAATTTAAGAGTTCTGTGGACCCGGACTCCAAGGTCCTTTTGATCCTCTACACTGCTAAGAGTCTTACCCTTGATATTATACTCCTTCATCCCATTTGACCTGCCAAAATGGACCACTACGCATTTATCTGCGTTGAAGTCCATCTGCCACTTCTCTGCCCAGTCTTGCATCCTATCTATGTCACGCTGCAATTTCTGACATCCCTCCAAACTATCTACAACACTACCAACCTTTGTGTCGTCATCAAACTTACCAACCCATCCCTCCACTTCCTCATCCAGATCATTTATGAAAATGACAAACAGCAAGGGTCCCAGAACAGATCCCTGGGGCACTCCACTGGTGACCGACCTCCATGCAGAAAAAAACCCATCCACAGCCACAATCCGCCTTCTGCAGGCAAGCCAGTTCTGGATCCACAAGGCAACAGCCCCTTGGATCCCATGCCCTCTCACTTTCTCAAGAAGTCTTGAATGGGGGACCTTATCGAGCACCTTGCCGAAGTCCATATAAATCACATCTACCGCTCTTCCTTCGTCAATGTATATAGTCACATTTTCAAAGAACTCAACCAGGCTCGTAAGGCACGATTTGCCTTTGACAAAGCTGTGCTGACTACTATTAAGCATACTAAACTTCTCTAAATGTTCATAAATCCTGTCCCTCAGAATCTTCTCCAGCAACTTACCAACCACTGAGGTTAGACTCACTGGTTGGTAATTTCCTGGGCTATCCCTATTCCCTTTCTTGAATATAGGAACCACATTCGCAATCCTCCAATCCTCCTCAACCTCTCCCGTCTCCATTGACAACGCAAAGATCATCGCCAGAGATTCTGCATAATTTGAATGGCGGATCAGCCTTGAAGGGACAAATTTGCTGAACTCTGCTCCTAATTCCTAGGTTCCTGTTTCCTTATGAGATGTAGGAACATTCTGACAAATTCAGTAACTCACCCCAATGCCACCACTAACAGTTCAGAACACTTCCAGATACTGCAAACAAAAGGTCTTGAAATGTCTTGCAATTTGGGTGACTGGGTCCCAAAGGAAAGCCACTGCAGGGCCTATTAGTGCAAATTCGTGGCCGGGACCTGTGTGTCCCAAACTAAGCACCACACCAACCTGTTGGGCTGTGTGACATTCAGCATAATGTTCCCCTCTGACACACACACAGGGGATTTCCTCAAGAGAGTGTAATGCAAAGACTGCGGAGGAAACTCTGGCAGAGCCATGCACCCTGGGAAATGGTGTTTGGCCTCTGTAGCACCACACAAAGAGAACATTTGCAGCCAATGTTTTTGTGTTAATTCCCTGTTCGGTAAATTGGAAACTTCCTGGCTCTCGTTGCCTGGTTTAGAATTGACCCAAGCAGGTGAAAGGATAGTTCCTGGCTGTCTGTTGATGAGAGCAGGGCAAGGACCAGCATTTTGTCTGTGCTAGTGATGAAGGATTATTACCTCAAATCACCATCAAGCAGCTCGTGCTCAAGCCAGTGCATGTATGTGTGTGAGTGTGTGTCTGTGTGCATGCGCGCATGTGTGTGTGTGTGTGTGTGTGCACATGTGTATGTGAGTGTCTCTGTGTGTGTTGTGTGCATGCGTGCCTGTGCGTATTTGTGCGTGTGTGTGTGTGTGTGTGTGTGTGTGTGTATACGTACTTCTGTATGCGTGCTTCTGTGTGTGTGTGGTGAGTGTGTGCGCGCGTGGAGAGTGTGCGCGCGCGCGTGGAGAGTGTGCGCGTACATAGAATGTGTGCGCGCGTGTGGATTGTGTGCGTGCGTGCGGAGTGTGTGTGCACGTGGAGTGTGTGCGTGTGTGAATTACAGCTAGAATGGGATGACCTGTGGCATTTCGTTTCCATTTGTCAATGATTTATTCACAGCCGAATCCCTTTAATGAATTTCAGGGGAATGTTTCACTCGAATCTGTGAGGAATGGAATGAAGCTTTGACTTGTTTGAGAGAGTAAACATGTTGAGTTGTTCCCACACTTCAAAAAAGTGAGGAGTTCCTCCAGTTTTTATTCACTGCTACAATGCACTGACACTATAGTGTTCAATCATGTCCCACCCTATCAGATTCCCCATATCTCAAACCAGCCCGCAGCTCTGACACCGAGGGAGGGAGTTTCTAACCACACTCGTTCAAAACTGGAAAATCCAACCAAGATCAACGGACATTTACGTGGTTCGGGTCTTGCCCGCTATGTTAGAGAGAGGCGGAACAATGTGTAGGAATAGAGAGAGGCAGAGCAATATGAAGAAATACAAAGGTATATAGAGGATCAGGTAGTATTGAGGAAGCGGGGGGGGGGAGCTGCTGCAGAAGGATTTGGACAGGTTAGGAGAGTGGGCAAAGAAATGGCAAATGGAATACAATGTGGAAGAGTGCGAGGTTATGCACTTTGGAAGGAGGAATGGAGGCAGAGACTATTTTCTAAATGGGAAAATGCTTAGGAAATCAGAAACCCAAAGGGACTTGGGAGTCATTGTTCAAGATTCTCTTAAGGTTAACATGAAAGCTCAGTTGGCAGTTAGGAAGGCAAATGCAATGTTAGCATTCATATTGAGAGGGCTAGAATATAACAGCAGGGATGTACTGCTGAGGCTGTATAAGGCTCTGGTCAGACCCCATTTGGAGTATTGTGAGCAGTTTAGGGCTCCATATCTAAGGAAGGATGTGCTGGCCTTGGAAAGGGTCCAGAGGAGGTTTACAAGAATGATCCCTGAAATGAAGAGTTTGTTGTATGAGGAACGGTTGAGGACCCTGGGTCTGTATTCGTTGGAGCTTAGAAGAATGAGGGAAGATCTTACTGAACATTACAGGATACCGCGAGGCCTACATAGAGTGGACGTGGAGAGGATGTTTCCACTAGTAGGAAAAACTAGAGCCAGAGGGCACAATCTCAGGCTAAAGGGACAGTCCTTTAAAACAGAGATGAGGAATTTCTTCAGGCAGAGAGTGGTGAATCTGTGGAACTCTTTGCTGCAGAAGGCTGTGGAGGCCGGGTCACTGAGTGTCTTTGAAACAGAGGTAGATAGGTTTTTGATTAATGAGGAGATCAGTGGTTATGGGGAGAGGGCAGGAGAATGGGGATGAGAAAAATATCAGCAATGATTGAATGGCAGAGCAGACTCGATGGGCCGAGTGGCCTAATTCTGCTTCTATGTCTGATGGCCTTATGGTCATATGGAATAAAGAGCAAGGCAGAGCAATATGAAGGAACAGAGAGAGACAAGAAGGTCTTGAATAAGGCACTCACTGAGTGTTAAAATGGGCGGCACGGGCTTGTAGGGCCAAAGGGCCTGTTTCCTGTGCTGTGCTGTTCTTTGACAGAGTGATATGAAGGAATAAAGAGCAAGGTAGAGAAGTGAACAGATTTTGGCAGGAATTGTAGAGATTAGAGTGTAGACACGCAGAGCTACCAAGGTTGGAGCAATGAAAATTGGGGATTTTGAAGAGGTCAGATTGGAAAAATGGGGATACCTTCGAGGTTTGTGGAGGTGAAGATTGTAGAGATGGGGCAGGGTAAGGCTGTGAGAGGCTGTGAAAACACTGCTGGGAATTATAACTGAAACAATCGGCAGACAGTGTAGATTAGAGAGTGCTGCAGCGATGGGCGAGTGAGACTTGGTGTGCGTTAGGGCACTGGCAGCAGAGTTTTGGATAAGCTGAAATTCACAGAGGATGGTCGGGTGAAGGAAAAGTGAGGAGATTACAGGAATAATTGAATCCCGATGTAACAAAGCACACATAAGGGTTTCAGCAGGAGGAGAGCTGAGACAGGGTGTTACAAATCAGGCAGCATACTGCTTTTCTATCCAAAAGCACCATGCTAAGCTGGATGCCTGCATTTGGTAGCATGTCCCAGTCAAGAGTACAGTGTCGTGATTCTGTAGCAAACCCCATTTACATGGCAACACCAGCCTTTCAATAAAATGAAAAGAATACCACCGACATTTGAAGAGCTATCATACGAATGACAGAAGAGTAAGGAGCGTATTGTCTTCAAATACTTACGCAGCGTCAGTCAGAGTTTTACTTTTACTGTGGTTCTGGATTTGAACCTCGACAGTTCTCTGAGAAATACTCTTTACCTTGTGCACATCAGGAGATGACATCCCTGCAATACAGGACATTGGAGATTCATTCGACTCAGTAAGCGAACAAATAAAAAATAGAAAAGCTAGCAAGAGTCAAAGATGCCCAGCATACTCTTGAATACACGTAACTCGTCCCCTGTCAGAGGTACCCTGTCTCGTTCTGTCCTCTGGTTCATCGTGTGCAATATTTCTGGGCTTGGGTTAAATAGAACCCATAGAAGGAGGAAAAGGACATCAAATTCTTCTCCCTGCCAAGCTGATACAAACAGGAACTCCCATTATACTGATGTATCGGATTTCTCCCTGGTGCAGCTCCTATATTAGGCTAATGCATGGGCCCTGGATCTGAATGTTCCTCGTTGGTTCAGAACATTGAGAACTTGTTTGGTTACAAGCTCTGCAGATCAGTCGCTTGAACAAAAATAAAAATGAAACAATAGAAGAAAGTGTAGTGTTTCCAGGGAGGCCTTTGAGGAAATCTGTGTGTTCCCCCCATGGCCAGGCAGTTAGGTAATGGACACGTCCTTGGCATGAGAATGAAGCATGCTTTCCTTTACTCAGTCATGGGGCATGGGCATTGCTGGCTGGCCAGCACTTATTACCCATCATGCATAAAGAAGCTGGCGATCATAATTTTGACAAGTCATGCCACAGACCCCTCCGAGAATAGAATCTAGATTGAGTAAGCGACACCCTAGTCGTTAAAATTAGCAACGCAAGAGGCTCAGAGGACTTCCTGCTCCTAGTGCTGCATGAGGCACACAAAGCAGGTGCTGATGTCTATTTGTATAGTTACCTTTTCCTGGAACAGCTATTGGACTGTCACCACAGTCAATCAAAAAAAACAGAGTATGCTGGATAAACTCAGCGGGTCTACCAGCATCTGTGGAGAGAGAAACAATTAGTGGTTTGAGTCCAATATGACACTCCTCCCAATTTAACTCAATGGGTGCCACACACATCAAACACAGCAGACGAGGAATCTCTTCGTTTTTTGAGCCTAACATCGTGGGACGTTGGAAGGAATTGGAAGGGTTGGTGGCTGGTGGAGTGCCGCGGGGATCGGTGCTTGGGCCTCAGCTATTTACCATTTATACAGATGATCTGGAGGAGGGGGCAGAGTGTAGGGTAACAAAATTTGCTGATGACACAAAGATGAGTGGAAAAGCAAATTGTGTGGAGGTTGTGGAAAGTCTGCAGAGGGATCTAGATAGGCTGAGCGAGTGGGCGAGGACCTGGCAGATGGAGTACAATGTTAGCAAGCGTGAAGTTATCCACTTTGGCAGGAATAATAGTAGGAGGGATTACTATTTAAAGGGCGAAAAGCTGCAGCATGCTACGGTGCAAAGGGACCTGGGGGTCCTTGTGCATGAGTCACAAAAACCCAGTCTGCAGGTGCAGCAGGTGATCAGGAAGGCGAATGGGATGCTGGCCTTTATAGCAAGGGGGATTGAATATAAAAGCAGGGAGGTCTTGCTGCAACTGTACAGGGCATTGGTGAGGCCGCAGCTGGAGTACTGTGTGCAGTTTTGGTCGCCGCACTTGCGCAAGGATATTTTGGCCTTGGAGGGAGTGCAGAGGAGGTTCACTAGGCTGATACCGGAGATGAGCGGGTTGGACTATGAAGGGAGACTAAATAGACTGGGTCTGTACTCGTTGGAGTTTAGAAGGATGAGGGGGGATCTTATAGAGACGTATAAGATTATGAAAGGAATGGATAGGGTAGAAGTAGAGAGATTCTTCCCGCTTAGAAAGGACAGCAGGACTAGAGGGCACAGCCTCAAGATAAGGGGCGAGCAGTTTAGAACGGAGTTGAGGAGGAACTTCTTCACTCAAAGGGTGGTGAATCTCTGGAATTCTCTGCCAGTTGAAGTGGTGGAGGCTGCCTCGCTAAATATATTTAAGACGCGGGTAGATAGGTTTTTGGTAGGCAAGGGAATTAAGGGTTATGGGGAGAAAGCGGGAAAGTTGAACTGATCCACTTCAGATCAGCCATGATCTTATTGAATGGCAGGGCAGGCTCGAAGGGCTAGATGGCCTACTCCTGCTCCTACTTCTTATGTTCTTATGTTCTTAATCCCTAATTGCCTGAGAGCAGTTGAAACTCAAGCACATTGCTGTGGCTCTGGAGTCACATGTAGGCCAGACCAGGTAAGAATGGCAGATTTCCTTCCCTAAAGGGCGTTGGGGAACCAGATGGGTTTTTCTGACAATCCACAATAGTTCCATGGTCATCAGTAGTTCCTTAATTCCAGATTTATTTTTATTGATTTCCATTTGCCGTGACTGGTGTAATGATTGCAATCAGGCCTTTGAAGTTGGCCTATTGGAATGTGAACTCCCTGATTAAGGAGTCAATTGATGGGCCAATAAGTCCTTTCCTTGTATTTTAACCGGGAGTGTCAGTTCCTCTGGCACTCCCCGAGGTAGACTGCTGACTGACGGCACTCTGTGCACTGCTGTTGGAATTATAAATAAAGGGATTTGGGCGAAGGGAGTTCTACCTCCGGAGGCAGAGGGATTCGAACCCAGATCCCCCAGGACATTAGCTGAGTTTCTGGATTAATAGTCTCGCGATAATACCACTAGGCCATCGCCTCCCCGCTTGAGGCAGTAACTCCTTCCCTATCGGACTGTACAGAATTTGAGGTTGTTGAGTCCATCTTGTGTGTGTATGGGCTTTTAGAAACTTTCAAGTTAGCCCCTCTCACCTCATTGGCTTGTAAATGTGTCCCTTCGACTGTTATCCCTTTTGACAGTTATTACTCAATTTAATTTCAAGTCTCAGATACAGGGGTTTCTGATTTCACTGCTAACCCACCCAGGAAAAGAGTGGCGCGGTGGTCAGCGCTGCTCCCTCATAGCACCAGAGACCCGGGTTCGATTCCTGGCTCGGGTCACTGTCTGTGTGGTGTCTGCACATTCTCCCCGTGTCTGCGTGGGTTTCCTCCGGGTGCTCTGGTTTCCTCCCACAAAGATGTATAGGTTAGATCAGCTATGCTCAATTACCCTCCAGTGTCCCAAGATGTGGAGTTAGCCATTGGAAATGTGTGGGTTTGCAAAGGGGAGGGCCTGGATAAGGTGCTCTCTCAGAGAATCAGTGCAGACTTGATGGTATAGACCACACGTCCTCTTCTGCACTGTAGGAATTCTGTGAGGTGATAGGAACTTAAGACAGCAGCCTGACCTCATCTTCAGCTGGTTTCCTGGCCCCACAACTTTCACCAGCCTGGGAAAACTCCATCTGCTTCTACTTTATAAAGTCAAAGATATTGTGTGCTTCAGCCTACTTTACCTATCCTGCCCCCTTCAAAGGTTTGTGTACACGCTCTCCCAGATTGCTTCAAGAGTGGGAATTTATGGCCCTGCCCACCAATGGGATTTTCCAGCCCTGCCAGCAGTCCATGGATATTTGGCTGGCCAACCACACCCACCCTCCCCTGATCCTGTTCTGGCGGGACTGGAAAATCCAGGCCTCTGTTTCGACAACCACTTTGACATAGCAACACTCGGCTTATAAATCCTCCACTCATTTTCCAATGAGGCCTCACCTGTCTGTAAACTAAGTCATATAGTTGAAACAGTATAGGCTGCAGAGCTGGACTGAGTGGTGTTAACACATCCTCCTTTCGTGTGTTAGCTAAACACTCCATTACATTGTTCCATCTCACTTTATCCTCATGTTCTCACTTCCCAACTTGTCTGAACGTATCATTTCTTCAGGGACTAAGTTGGATAGCCCCCAGAAGAGGTGAAGATCGCGATGTATGATTATCCTGTTGCTGTCCATTGAAATACAAGAAGCAACTTCATGTTAAAGAAAAGCAGAAAATGAAAGGCACAAAAATCAAACTACTTGATGATAAACTTAACCAAGACTGACACATACAAATGGAGTGAAGGTAGAAGCCGGAATATCATGAACAAACTGTAATTATTTGAAAAATCTGGTTTAAAAATCTAGTCATTAATCGTAATTGAGACTTTTAACAACATTTCGCATATTTTCAAAGCCAGTGGGCCAGATTCTCTGACCTCGCTTGCAACTGGGATTCTCCAGTCCTGCTGCAGTGAATAGCGACTTCTTCACTCAGAGAGTGGTTGGGATGTGGAATGCTCTGCCTGCTGTGATAGTGGAGTCGGACACTTTAGAAACTTTATTGGATCGGCACATGGAGCACACCTGAACGATAGGGAGTGGGATAGCTCGATCTTGGGTTCAGACATAGCTCGGCACAACGTTGAGGGCCGAAGGGCCTGTACTGTGCTGTACTGTTCTATGTTTCTATATTTTCCATCCTTGCCGAAAGTAGCGCAGGCTTGTGAGTGACTGGAGAATTCCAGCCAGTTAGATTGTCTAACAGTTGTTATTTTTCAGGTAAATTGCTAAAAACCCAGTTAAATCCCAGTAAAGAGGAGTTGACTTTTGATGGAGCTCCCTAACTGTGATAAAAAGGCAGAAAGGGGACATTTCCCGCTGGATCAGTGGATTCACTGATCGCTGGCTCTGTTGGTGCTGTTAGTGATGGGGATGAAAGGTCCAGGCTCTAGTCTGTGGCAAAGCGAATGATGGCCTGCAGCATCAGGATTCCCACATTAATCTGCACTCGTGCTAAATCAAGAACAAAGAAAAAGAACTAAGAACAGTGCAGCACAGGAACAGCCCTCCAAGCCTGCACTGATCACGTTTACCTATCTAACCCAACCATTTATATCCCTCTATTCCCCGTTTGTACATATGTCCATCAAGACAAGTCTTAAATGTGCCCCAACCACCTCATTTGGCAGTGCATTCCAGTCCCCACCACTGCCTCTGTAAAAAAATACTTACCCGCACATCTCCACTGAATCTTTTCCCCTTATCTTGAACTTGTGCCCCCTTGTAATTGTCATTTCTGCCCTGGGAAAAAGCTTCTAACTGTTCACCCTTTCTATACCGCTCATAATTTTATAAACTTCTACCAGGTCTCCCCTCAGCATTTCCAGGGAAAACAGTCCCAGTTTATTCAATCTCTCCTCAGAGCTAATACCCTCCATACCAGGCAACATCCTGGTAAACCTTTCTGCACCTTCTCCAAAGCCTCCATGTCCTTCTGATAGTGTGGTGGCCAGAACTGGACACAGTATTCCAAATGTGGCCCAACCAATGTTTTATATAACAGTAAAATAATTTGTTAACTTTTATACTTGATGCCCAGTCCAATGAAGGAAAACAAGTCATATACTTACTTCACCACCTTTTCCACCTGTGCTGCCACTTTAAGGCTCTGTGGACCTGTACTCCCAGATCTCTCTGTGTGTCTATGCTCTGGATTGTTCTGCCATTTATTTTATAACTCCCACCTGAATTGGATCTACCAAAATGCGTCACCTGCATTTGTCCAGATTAAATTCCATTTGCCATTTCTCCGCTCAATTTTCCAGCCGATCTATATCTTGCTATATTCTCTGACAATCTTCATCACTATCCACAACTCCAGCAATCTTAATATCATCCACAAACTTACTAATCAGACCAGTTACGTTTTCTTCCAAGTCATTTATATCTGAGATTATCCACTTTGGTAGAAATAATAGTAGGAGGGATTATTATTTAAAGGGAGAAAAGCTGCAGCATGCTACGGTGCAGAGGGACCTGGGAGTCCTTGTGCACGAATCGCAAAAACCCAGTCTGCAGGTGCAGCAGGTGATCAAGAAGGCGAATGAAATGCTGGCCTTTATAGCGAGGGGGATAGAATATAAAAGCAGGGAGGTCTTGCTGCAACTATACAGGGTACTGGTGAGGCCACAGCTGGAGTACTGTGTGCAGTTTTGGTCGCCGCACTTGCGAAAGGATATATTGGCCTTGGAGGGAGTGCAGAGAAGGTTCACCAGGCTGATACCGGAGATGAGGGGGTTAGCTTATGAGGAGAGATTGAATAGACTGGGCCTGTACTCGTTGGAGTTTAGAAGGCTGAAGGGGGATCTTATAGAGACATATAAGATAATGAAGGAGATGGATAGGGTAGAGGTAGAGAGATTCTTCTCGCTCAGAAAGGACAGCAGGACTAGAGGGCACAGCCTCAAGATAAGAGGGGGGCGCAGTTTAGATCAGAGTTGAGGAGGAACTTCTTCGCTCAAAGGGTGGTGAATCTCTGGAATTCTCTGCCCGTTGAAGTGGTGGAGGCTGCCTCGCTAAATGTATTTAAGTCACGGGTAGGTAGGTTTCTGATAGACAAGGGAATTAAGGGTTATGGGGAGAAAGCGGGAAAGTGGAACTGATCCACTTCAGATCAGCCATTATCTTATTGAATGGCGGGGCAGGCTCGAAGGGCTAGATGGCCTACTCCTGCACCTATTTCTTATGTTCTTATACATTACAAACAGCAGAGCTCCCAGCACTGATCCCTGAGAATTAGTTACAGACCTCCATTCGGAAAAACGTACTTCCACTGCGACCCTCTGTCTTCTATCCTGAGGTTATGGTCAGATTTAGAGATGATGTGGGTATGCCGGCGTTGGACTGGCGTAAACACAGTAAAAAGTCTGACAACACCAGGTTTTAGTCCAACCTATTTATTTGATAATATACTCACAAGCTTTCGAGGGACACCCTCTTCGTCAGGTGAATGGAGAGTTCTGGCCAGAACTTATATATATTATATTATATATATATATTATATATTATATATATATTATCAAATAAATAGGTTGGACTAAAACCTGGTGTTGTCAGACTTTTTACCAGATTTAGAGAGGCAGTGAATAGTAACAATTCATAAAAAAACCCACAAATTCTGGGCTGTTGTTATCAAAATGTCAGTTAAATTTCATTGTTGGCTTGTTCTCTTTGGGAACGTGTTAAACCCTTCCTTTTACGGGTTGCAATTAACGCAAGCAATGCAGGGTGATAAGTATAATGGTGGAATTAAGTTTTCAATGCACTTTAAGGAGCAGCTTCATGAACGAATTGTATTTTAACCTGTTCAAACAACTGAATATAATGGAATAAAACAGACGGCGCAATGGTTAGCATTGCTGCCTCACTGCGCCAGGGACCCGGGCTCGATTCCCAGCTTGGGTCACTGTCTGTGTGGAGTCTGCACATTCTCCCCATGTCTATGTGGGTTTCCTCCGGATGCTCTGGTTTCCTCCCATAGTCCGAAAGACGTGCCGGTTTAGGGTGCATTGGCCATGCTAAATTCTCCCTCGGTGTACCCGAACAGGCGCCGGAGTGTGGCGGCTAGGGGATTTTCACAGTAATTTCAATGCAGTGTTAATGTAAGCCGACTTGGAATTAATAAGTAAAAACTTTGTTACTCTGCAGTCACAATGCTGCAATGACCTTCATCAAAGAAACAAACGTGTTGTTTAGGAAGATGCAGAAACTTCATGTCAGCCATAAAGTGTCAGAGGCTGATTCAGCACAGTCAGTTCCTGCGGCTCACACACTGGATATAACTCGTGTTCTGGGATTGACCCACCATGTTGTACACGTCTCTATTTTGTTCCCAAAATGAGCGATTGCATGAAAATGTAGTCCCTGCTACTGGGTTTGTTGTTCAGGAGGCTTTATTGGGAATGGGGTTGTTCAGTGGATTTGGTACGATTTTAATCTAACTCGCTGGATAGAAGCCCATGAAACCCCGAGGAATGCCATTGAAACCAATGGAAGGTAAATTGGACAGGGAATATAATCACAAGTGGCTCCCAATCTTTGATTGGATTTATTATGGTCACATGTATTAACATACAGTGAAAAGTATTGTTTCTTGCGCACTATACAGACAAAGCATACCATTCACAGAGAAGGAAAGGGGAGAGTGCAGAAAGTAGTGTTACAGTCATAGTTAGGGTTTAGAGAAAGATCAACTTAATTGCGAGGTAAGTCCATTCAATAGTCTGACAGCAGCAGGAGAGAAGCTGTTCTTGAGTTGCTTGGTACGTGACCTCAGACTTTTCTAATGCTTTCTTGGTGGAAGAGAGAATGTCCGGGGTGTGTGGGGTCCTTAATTATGCTGGCTGCTTTGCCGAGGCAGCGGGAAGTGTAGACAGAGTCAATGGATGGGAGGCTGGTTTGCGTGATGGATTGGACTATATTCATGACCCTTTGTAGTTCCTTGTGGCCTTGGGCAGAGCAGGAGCCCATACCAAGCTGTGATACAACCAGAAAGAATGCTTTCTATCATGCATCTATAAAAGTTGGTGGAAGTCGTAGCTGACATTCCAAATTTCCTTCATCTTCTGAGAAAGTAGAGGCGTTGGTGGGCTTATGTAACTATAATGTTAGCGTGGGGAGACCAGGACAGGTTGTTGGTGATCTGCACACCTAAAAACTTGAAGCTCTCGACCCTTTCTACTTCATCCCACTGATGTAGACAGGGGCATGTTCTCCTTTACGCTTCCTGAAGTTGATGACAATCTCCTCCATTTTGTTGACGTTGAGGGAGAGATTATCGTTGGCACACCAGTTCACCAGATTCTCTATCTCATTCCTGTACTCTGTCTTGTCATTGTTTGAGATCCGACCCACTATGTCAAATTGGGAGGGAATTTGGCCGCACAGATTTAGATGTATAAGGATTATAGTGTGAGTATCCCATCGGTTATCCCGGCTGCCGGGTTAGGTTAAAATTGTCCCTCCAGCTTTTAATTCTGAGGGCTTGGGGTCAGGTCTGGCCCACACTTAGGATCGCTAACTGGCATTAAATGCATTCCTGGAGGTTTTATCACATGACTTGCCGAATGTTCCAGCCATTTTGTGATGCACAGCCTTCCTACTCCAATTGGAAAGCAAAAAAGACTCATTACCCAATTGGATGATGATTGACTGTGAGTAAAACAGCAGTTTTCCCTCATTTTCAACAATTTTACATCTGGTTAAGAGAAATGGTCAAATAAACTAAATTACAAAGAAGCATCTTTGTTATTGTCCTCGGTGATGTTACTCCGGGGCCGCACACAGCTGTGTCCTGGAGATTGATATCCAATTCCTGGAGGGTTTGGTAACCTTACCCAGTGTAGTAATGAACCCCTTTTAGGGGTTAAGGGTCGGGGGGGGGGGGGGGGGGGGGTCATGTGACCTGATTGGCCAATCGGGCTAAAGCCTGTGAATTCTCTGACTGAGTGTGGGCTTTCCCACTCAGTCTGGGGCGAGAGTCGAAGTAGTCACACAATCATAGAATCGTAAATCGTAGAGTCGTAGAATGCCTACAGTGCAGGCGGAGGCCATTCGGCCCAGCGAGTCTGCACTGACAACAATCCCAACCAGGCCTTATAGCCATAACCCCATGTATTAACACTGCTAATCCCTCTGGCATTAAGGGGCAATTCAACATTGTCAATCCATGCACAAACTCACACGGCTTTGGAAAGTGGGAGGAAACTGGAGAACTCGGAGGAAACCCACGCAGACACAAGGAGAATGTGCAAACTCCTCACAGACAGTGACCCAAGGCCGGAATTGAACCTGGGTCTGTGGCATTGTGAGGCACCAATGCTAATTACTGTGCCATTATGTTGCCCATAGTAGCACTCCGTACATAGTTTATTCACTAGTTTCGTTACTATCCAGTTACTTGGTTACTGGGAGCACATTCAAATTGCCATGAAGAAAGACAGAGCATAGCAAAATTTCAGAAGAGGAGCATCCAACTAACCTGGATAGGATTTTTAAACATTTCCAGAAAGCTGGAGTAAGATTAAAGGGAGAGAAATGTACTATTCAGGCTAATGAGGTGATTTATTTGGGATTTAGAGTGGATGCACAGGGATTGCATCAATGGAAGACAGAGTTAGGGTCATAAAGAAGTACCAGTCCAGAAGAATACATCCGAGTCCTTCCTGGGAACGGGAGATTAATTCCACACGTGTCCGGAATCTCTTATTAAAGAAACACCAAAGATGACACAGCAATAAGAAGTCTTGAGAAGTGCAGCAAGCCTTCCAGTCTTTTAGTCCACTTTGTTCCTTCCAAAGAAAGACTCACTTGTGAAGCATTGCCTTATGGAATTGGAGCTGTTGTGTTACATAAAATAAATCACTGGTCAGAAAAGCCCATTCTTCGCGGATTCTAACTGATACAGAGACTGATGCATTTCGCTGTTCAGTGTGCAAAAAAAAAATCACGATCCAACTGGGATCCAGAGAAGTGGATGATACGTCAAAGATTCTGAGACCAGTGGGCCCCAGGTGTTGTTGTGGTCACAATGGGCCCAGTGTTATGTGAGGTGGAAGTTCAAGAAAACAGCCTGACAAAAGCATTCAGATGGCTTGAGAAGAAGGGGGACACACAGAGGATCAATGGGACAGTCTGCTCCGATTATACCTGTCAGTAATGTTTCTGTGGGTGAAAGAGATATAGAAGCAAGTCAACCTGAGGAAGGACTGAGCAATGTTCCTGCAGGAAGTGGAGAAGGAAGAAGCACAAATGCTCCTTTACACGTTGAAAATCCAATTTCTGAAAGCTATACCAAAGTGACCTCTGCTGCAGACACCACCTGCTGAACTATGCCATTCCCAGGGGTGTCTCTAACCGACTGATAATATGTGTTTGTCTCTTTACCTTGTGCCAGATTTTATTTGATAGAAATTTTAAAAGTGCCTGATTCAATAGAATCATACAGTGCAGAAGAGGCCCTTCGGCCCATTGAGTCGCACCGGGACATTAGAAACACCTGAACTCCCACCTAACCCATCGATCAGCACTTGGCCCTTAGTCCTGTGTATTAGAACATGCCAAGTGCTCATCCAGGTGCTTTATGAAGGATGTGAGGCATCCCACCTCCACCACCCTCCCAGGCAGCGCATTCCAGACCCTCACCACCCTCTGGGTAAAAAGCATTTTCCTCACATCCCACCTAAACCTCCTGTCCCTCACCTTGAACCTGTGCCCCCCTCGTGACTGGCCCTTCAACTTAGGGGAACAGCTGCTCCTTATCCACTCTGTCCCTCCTGTACAGCTTGATCAGGTCGCCTCCCCGCTCCAACAGAAACAATCCAAGCTTATCCAACCTCTCTTCATGAGCTAAATGTCTCTGAGACTGGCAGTGTGTTATTGGGTGCGATCACTGCTGTCTGTCCCCTGCTCTGTGACTGCAGTTTCGATTCCAGACTCAGGCACTGAGTAGTGATCACCTCTCAGCTCTGCCAGAACTTCACTGAAAATGTTCCTGTGTTTTTTTTTATAATTCTTTCATGGGATGTGAGTGTCGATGGCAAGGACAGCATTTGTTGCTCATCCCTATTTACCCTTGAGAAGTGGTAGGAAGCGAACGTTGTGTGGGTAAGAGCCATTAGGTTCAGCAGCAAGATTCGCTTTCACTGAGTTGGCGCAGACTCGATGGGCTGAATGGCCTCCTTTTGCAATGTAGGGATTTTTTTGGTTCTGTGGTCGCAAGAGCTGGATTAAAAGATGAGACCAGGGATTATGTTGGAGCTTGCCCCAGCTCCAAGTGAGGGTCATGAGGGGCTTGGGGAGCAGGGGGCAGGATTGGGAAGGCAGGAGGAGGCACATGAGGGTGAGCGCTGGGACCCTCCATTAGGGTTTGGGTGCTTGAATTGGAGGGACCCGTTCTTCCAGCCCCTGTCAAAGGTTCACCCGGCAGCCTCACCACATGGACTGCACCCCTCCCCCAAACCAGCTGCAAGTTACCGGCACTGGATGGAAGGAGACCCTTCAATAGCCATTGATTTGCCTCCTAAGAGCCTCAATTGGCTGAGCAGATGTCAGTGTGCAATGGGTATAGTGCCCCTGCTGTACCACCCAATTTTACCTGGGCTGCCTCCCACTGGGGGGGGCGGGGGGCATAAAACCCCACCCAATATTAAATATTTTTAAGACGCGGGTTGATGGGTTTTTGATAAGAGAGGGGATTAAGGGTTATGGGGAGAGGGCGGGAATGTGGAACTGAGCCACGACAGATCAGCCATGATCTTATTGAATGGCGGGGCAGGCTCGAAGGGCTAGATGGCCTACTCCTGCTCCTATTTCTTATGTTCTTATATTCCAGCTCAGTGAAATTGCAGCAAAACAAGAAACACAGTTGTCTTAAACGTTGAATCTTGATAAAGAAGGGAACAGCAATGTCAATCATATTTACACCCAGACGTGTGGTCAAGGCTCAGTGATCAGCCCTTAATTTACACTTACTTGTGTGTGAATAAATTAAGTTCTTTGAGCTAGCTTTCATCCTGAAGTGGTATATTTTCTGACCAGCAGAGTTTCCATACTGGCACCAGCATCTAGAAAAAGCATGCAGTTATTCAATAGGAGAACATTAAGCATTTGTTCCTCCCTCGTCCCATCTGAAGGCGGTTTTGTGGCGCAGAGGGTTAGCGCCCCTGCCTCAGAGCCAGAAGCTCCAGGTTTGAGTCCCACCCCAAGTACTTGATGGCCAAGGAAGATATCCTCATAATGTGGTCAAACAGGGTGACTGTGTCAAAGACAGCAATGGTAAGAGTAGGAGAGATTTCTGGTCAGCCACACTTGATGTAGGGTGGTGCCCCTCTGGCAACAGACTAGAACCTGCTCCAGGAATAAACCTGGATATGGAACAGCTGAAAATCTGCTAGGTGCGGGAAGAGAAGCAACAGACATCCACTCTGAAACATACAGCAACAACTTATATTTACATACCATCTTTAACATATGGAAATGGAGTTTATATAACCCCCTTATTGTGGAGTCCACGAGAGGCAGACAAAAGCGTCAGAGTTAGAAGGCACTCACTGGGTGTTAAGATGGGCGGTGCGGGCTTGTAGGGCCAAAGGGCCTGTTTCCCGTGCTGTTCTTTGTTCTTTGTTTGTTCTTTTGTTAATTGTGAGTTTACTCCATTTATTCCTCACACCTCAGTTTTCCAGTGCAGTTCTAGTTTGTGAGAAGTTTTGGTCACTTCTGTAAGTCCAGGTTTTACCTCTAAAGCTTCATGTTGTGCAGCTCCTTGAGATGGGGCTTAAACTTGCAGACTCTGCTTAAATCCGTAATATTTGTGTGAGAAATAAGGTTATCGTGGAACCTTTTTTGTTTTTGAATGCACCAAAATACAACAATTGAACTTTGTCCCACTTGGACGGTATTAAAGAGAAAGATTTGAGGTTATATTTTGCAGTGCTTTCCATAACCACTAGGTGTCTCACAGCTCCTTAAAGCAAATGAAGTACTTTGTGAAGTCACTGTCTGGATGCAGGAAATTTGTGCAGAGCAAGATCCCACAAACAGCAAGGTGGAAATGATCCGATAATCTCATTTCTGTGACACTAACTGCGGGATATATTAGGTCAAGACTCCGGGATACCTCCCTCGCACTTCTTCAAAATTATGTCAAGGGGACATTTACATCCACCCAAACAGGCAGATGGGAGTCTGTAATAACTCAGAAAGCTAAAGATAAGGGACAATGTTTTATCTCTCAATGCAAGAATTAAACCTCAAGGCTATGGTGCAAGGGGCTAGATAGGGTAGAGGTAGAGAGATTCTTTCCACTTAGAAAGGAAACCAGAACAAGAGGGCACAGCCTCAAAATAAGGTTGGAGGGGGGGGTCAGTTTAGAACGGAGTTGAGGAGGAACTTCTTCACCCAAAGGGTGGTGAATCTCTGGAATTCTCTGCCCATTGAAGTGGTGGAGGCTACCTGGTTGAATATGTTTAAGTCACGGGTAGATAGGTTTCTGATCGATAAGAGGGAATTAAGGGTTATGGGGAGAAAGCGGGAAAGTGGAACTGATCCACTTCAGATCAGCCATGATCTTATTGAATGGAGGGGCAGGCTCGAAGGGCTAGATGGCTTACTCCTGCTCCTATTTCTTATGTACTTGAGTCTCATCTGGGACGATAGATCATTGTTCCATTTGGTTCGGCAATTTCCTATTACTATGAGAACTCCTACGCCACAGGGTTCCACTGGGAGTCAATCAGGAACTCCCTATAAAAATCCAGGGGGTTATCACAAGGTCTGAGTTTAATATCTCATTCAAAAGATGACACTTCCCAACGGTGCAGCATTCCCTCAGTGCTGCACTGGGTGCCAGCATAGTTGTCTGTACTCAAGCTCTGGAGTGGGACTTGGGCCTAGAAATGTGTAACTCAGAGACAAGGCAGCTGACACTCTAACCAGGAGCCAACTGTGGAGAGAGAAACAATCAAACAGCTGGATTTTAAATAATCTGATCTGCCGGGAATGGTGGTGAGAGGTTTGATTTGATTTGATTCAGAATCATAGAATCCTACAGCGCAAAGGGAGCCTATTCGGCCCATCGAGCCTGCATCGACCACAATTGTACCCACTCCCTCTCCCCATAAGCCTTGCTAGTCCCCCTGACACTAGGGGTACATTACCATGGCTAATCCGCCTAACCTGCACATCTTTGGACACTAGGGAAGAAACCAGAGCACCTGGAGGAAACCCACACAGACATGGGGAGAATGTGCAAACCCTACACAGTCACCCAAGCCGGGAATTGAACCCGGGTCCTTGACGCTGTGGGGCAGCAATGCTAACCACTGTGCCACCGTGCCACCCACTGTGTCATCGTGCTAATTTGACTTGATTAATTATTGTCATGTATATTAGTATACAGTGAAAAGTATTGTTTCTTCCGCACTATACAGATAAAGCATACTGTTCATAGAGAAGGAAAGGAGAGAGTGCAGAATGTAGGGTATGGAGAAAAATCAATTTAATGCAAGGTAGGTCCATTCAAAAGTCTGATGGCAGCAGGGGACAAGCTGTTCTCGGTTGGTACATGTGGGGGAGGGAGGTGAGGGTTAGGAGCAGGGAAGATTGACGTGGCATTTTAATAGCGTGTATGTGATAGCGCTGCCCAGAAACTGGCCTGAGCAGCGTGGCTTCCAGTCGGGATGGGGGGAGCTGGCCTGTGGAGGTCACAGATGCCGGAACGCCTGCCCTTGTGTGGGTGACCTTGGCAGGGGAGTAGGAAATATCAGCTGTGGGGAGGTGGGGATAACTGAGCAGGAGATGGATTGACCGGGGGGGGGGGTGGGGAGCGGGTGGCCATCGCAGTAAGGGGATCACTCAGAAGGAGTAAGCTATTCAGGCAAGGAGAGGTTTGATCATGGGGAAAACTGCTGGAGTGAGTGGGGTAAACACAGTAAGAAGTATCACAACACCAGGTTAAAGTCCAACCAGTTTATTTGATAGTAAACCCACAAGATTCCTGTAACAGCAATTATAAACATTTGTTCACAAACATTACAGGAAACAGACAGTAACTGCCTGTGGACATTTTTAAATAAACAGCTGCTATTTTGCGCAAGACCTATAATTCAAGATGTTATCAGGCTGAGTTAACTCCTTTTTGGTGTTGTGGGTGAGCCTGGTTCAAAGTTTCTCTTGGTCCTTTAGAACAAAGAAGAACAAAGAACAGCACAGTACAGGAACAGGCCCTTCGGCCCTCCAAGCCTGTGCTGATCTTAATGCTCTAACTAGACCAAACAACCTTCTGCCCTTACTCAGCCCATACCCCTCTATTCCCTCCCAATTCACGTACCCATCCAGATGCCTCTTATATGTTGCTCCTGTGCCTACTTCCACCACCTCCTCAGGCACCTATCGCTCTTTGCATAAAAAACTTCCCCCGCACATCTCTCTTAAACTTTCCCCCTCACCTTGAACCTGTGCCCCCTGCTAATTGACACTTCCCCCCGAGGAAAAAGCCTCTGACTATCCACCCTGTCTACGCCTCTCATCATTTTATAGACCTCCATCAGGTCTCCCTTCTTTCCAGTGAAAATAATCCGAGTATATCCAACCTCTCCTCGTAGTCAACACTCTTGAGACCAGGCAACATCCTGGTAATCCTTAAGAACATCAGAACATAAGAAATAGGAGCAGGAGTAAGCCATCTAGCCCTTCGAGCCTGCCCCACCATTCAATAAGATCATGGCTGATCTGAAGTGGATCAGTTCCACTTTCCCACTCTCTCCCCATAACCCTTAATTCCCTTGTCTATCAGAAACCTATCTACCCATGACTTAAATATATTCAGCGAGGCAGCCTCCACCACTTCAACAGGCAGAGAATTCCAGAGATTCACCATCCTCTGAGAGAAGAAGTTCCTCCTCAACTCTGATCTAAACTACACCCCACCCCCCACCCTTATTTTGAGGCTGTGCCCTCTAGTTCTGGTTTCCTTTCTAAGTGGAAAGAATCTCTCTACCTCTACCCTATCGAGCCCCTTCATTATTTTGTAAGTCTCTATAAGATCCCCCCTCAGCCTTCTAAACTCCAACGAGTACAGGCCCAGTCTATTTAATCTCTCCTCATAAGCCAACCCCCTCATCTCCAGTATCAGCCTGGTGAACCTCCTCTGCACTCCCTCCAAGGCCAATATATCCTTTTGCAAATAAGGGGACCAAAACTGCACACAGTTCTCCAGTTGCGGCCTCACCAGTACCTTGTACAGTTGCAGCAAGACCCCCCTGCTTTTATATTCTATCCCCCTCGCTATAAAGGCCAGCATCCCATTCGCCTTCTTGATCACCTGCTGCACCTGCAGACTGGGTTTTTGCGATTCGTGCACAAGGACTCCCAGGTCCCTCTGCACCGTAGCGTGCTGCAGCTTTTCACCTTCTTTTCACTCTCTCCAAAACTTCCACATACTCCTGGTAGTGTGGTGACCAGAACTGCACAAAATACACCACATGCGGCCTAACCGGGGTTTTATAAAACTGCAACATCATTTCCTAACTCTCAAATTGTCCTCTTGGTGAGTGAGCAGCTCTGCCTCTGACACAGATCAAGGTAACTTCACACAGAATCGATGGGCAAAATCTTTCCAAAAAGTGAGAACGTGTTATTTCTGGTGAGAAATCCAGTGTGTTTCTCTCCGGAGAAACCAGCCGGTTTTCTCTCCCTGACAAAGAAAAATCAAGGGTCACGGGGCAGGATCTCAATACTCCGACAAAACCCAGCCGCTCAAAAACCAGGCGCCATCTGTCAATGGTGGCCCGATCAGAGCCTGAGTAAGCCACCTCCCCCAGCCCACCACAGAGATCTCAGGACTCCCCCCTCCCCACTCCTACCAGAGTAAACGCCTCATCAGAGTCACCCCACCCCCCCGATCATCAGCCCCTTCTCCCCACCCCCCCGATCACCAGCCCCTTCTCCCTACCCTCCCAATCATCAGTCCCTTCCCCACCCCCCGATCATCACCCCCTCCTCAGTCTGAGCCACTGCTTAGCCAAGTTCCCCTTCCCTGGAGCTACATCGACCTTTATGCCCCTGGGGAGACCCCCACAACACATTCACGGCAACGTAAAGCTTTTCAAGAAGGCCTTTATCACGAGGGGGATAGAATATAAAAGTAGGGAGGTCTTGCTGCAACTGTACAGGGCACTGGTGAGGCCGCAGCTGGAGTACTGTGTGCAGTTTTGGTCGCCGCACTTACGCAAGGATATTTTGGCCTTGGAGGGAGTGCAGAGGAGGTTCACCAGGCTGATACCAGAGATGAGGGGGTTATCTTTGGAGGAGAGATTGAGTAGATTAGGCTAGTTGGAGTTTAGAAGGATGAGGGGGGATCTTACAGAGACGTATAAGATAATGAAGGGGATGGATAGGGTAGAGGTAGAGAGATTCTTCCCGCTTAGAAAGGACAGCAGGACTAGGGGGCACAGCCTCAAGATAAGGGGGTCAGTTTAGAACGGAGTTGAAGAGGAACTTCTTCACTCAAAGGGTGGTGAATCTCTGGAATTCTCTACCTGTTGAAGTGGTGGAGGCTGCCTCGTTGAATATATTTAAGTCACGGGTAGATAGGTTTCCGATAGACAAGGGGAATTAAGGGTTATGGGGAGAGGGCGGGAAAGTGGAACTGATCCACTTCAGATCAGCCATGATCTTATTGAATGGCGGGGCAGGCTCGAAGGGCTAGATGGCCTACTCCTGCTCCTATTTCTTATGCTCCTATGTTCTTAAGGGAGACTAGCTACAGCTGAGAGTCCTCACAGGCTGAGAGTCACTCTTAACTCGGCTATCACAGTGGGGCCGCGTGGTGACTGTGCCTCTCTGTGAATCCCCATATTCCTCTTGTCCATCTGCTCCCCCTCCTCGCCGGGCAGGTACAGCGACAAAGTCGGGACCAGGGTCAGTGATGCCTTCAGAATTTGGAGCTGCAAGCGGCAAGGTGCAGTGACTCAAGCTGGACAGTAAGGGAGCAATCCTCCACCTTCCTTCCAGCTCCGCTATCAGGGGAACATGTACTGACCTTACCTACACCCGGCAGCCCGAGGTTTGGCGTTCCTGCGGAGAATCCGGTCAAGTGGCAGCCAGCTGCGGCATTGCCGTGCGCAAGAAGTGTAAGCGAGAAGGACATCAGGCGAATGAATGCGAGTTGGTTAATGTCACACCCTGTGTAACCCCATCCCCACAAGACCAAATGCTGCCTCACTAAGGCACAGACGACAAAAACCAAATAGGGCCGAGCAGACCGAACTGAGAGCGTGAGTACTGCCAAGGAGACTTGTAAACCACCACCCATCAGTGTCTGCAGAGAGCAGTGTAGGCTAAAGGAGGGCAGACGGAGAGAGAGAGAGAGGAAGGGAAAGAGTGAGGCAGCAGCTGGCCAAACAGCGGTACCTTCCCCTGAGCCTGCCAGCATACTGAGTCACTGGAATAGGAACCAGCAGAGGGTTAACCGGTAAAGAAAACCAAGACAAAGAAAGAGCCAAGAAGGGACTAAGCCACTGCCCAGAGAGCAGAGTGAGGTGACTCCCATCCTATCCACACAGGCTTTGTTCCTCTTTTCACTTTTTGATTTTGATTTTGATTTGATTTATTATTGTCACATGTATTAACATACAGTGAAAAGTATTGTTTCTTGTGCACTATACAGACAAAGCATACCGTTCATAGAGAAGGAAAGGAGAGAGTGCAGAGTGTAGTGTTACAGTCATAGCTAGGGTGTAGAGAAAGATCAACTTAATGCGAGGTTAGTCCATTCAAAAGTCTGACAGCAGCAGGGAAGAAGCCGTTCTTGAGTTGGTTGGTACGTGACCTCAGACTTTTGTACCTTTTTCCCGAAGGAAGAAGGTGGAAGAGAGAATATCCGGGCTGTGTGGGGTCCTTAATTATGCTGGCTGCTTTGCCAACACAGTGGGAAGTGTAGACAGAGTCAATGGATGGGAGGCTGGTTTGCGTGATGGATTGGGTTACATTCACAACCTTTTGTAGTTCCTTGCAGTTTTGGGCAGAGCAGGAGCCCATACCAAGCTGTGATACAATCAGGAAGAATGCTTTCTATGATGCATCTGTAAAAGCTGGTGAGTGCCGTAGCTGACATGCCAAATTTTCTTAGTCTTCAGAAAGTAGAGGCGTTGATGGACTTTCTTAACTATAGTATCAGCATGGGGGAACCAGGACAGGTTGTTGGTGATCTGGACACCTAAAAACTTGAAGTTCTCGACCCTTTTTACTTCGTCCCCAATGATGTAGACAGGGGGATGTTCCCCTTTACGCTTCCTGAAGTCGATGACAATCTCCTTCGTTTTGTTGACATCGAGGGAGAGATTATTGTTGGTGCACCAGTTCACCAGATTCTCTATCTCATTCCTGTACTCTCACTTGTCATTGTTTGAGATCCGACCCACTACAATGTTGTCGTCAGCAAACTTGAAAATCGAATTGGAGGGGAATTTGGCCGCACGGTCCTAGGTGTATAAGGAGTATAGCAGGGAGCTGAGAACACAGCCTTATGGGGCATCGGTGTTCAGGATGATTGTGGAGGAGCTGTTGTTACCTGTCCTTACTGATTGTGGTCTGTGAGTTAGGAAGTTCAGGATCTAGTTGCAGAGGGAGGTGCTGAGGCCCAGACCACAGAGTTTGGAGATGAGTTTTGTGGGAATAATAGTGTTGAAGCTGTAGTCAATAAATAGAAGCCTGACATAGGTGTCCTTATTATCTAGGTGTTCCAGGGTTGAGTGCAGGGCCAGGTGTTAGAGATGAATATAAAACGTGGTAAACATAAAATTATGACTGAGAAATAGAACTAGGATCTTGTAACTGTACAACAGCAAACAGACATAGTTTAAACAACACAGGATGGGGCAAGGATGAAGGGGAATGAATATTATCTCATAAGAACAAACTAAGCAGGACAGAAACCTACGATTCAGCATATTGCCAACCCACATTACGGAAACAACTGTGGTTTTAATCACTAATACAGGGTATGAAAGTTGCTGAAGCTAGACAGAACTATAGTCAAGGACTATAGTGTAGGAACAACACCAGACGTGCAGTGTGAAGTAAGGCACGTACACCACATCTTGTAGGAATGTAAAATGTCCAGGTTGTGAGACAAATAGCAAGATGTGTTGTTTCTGCAACTGAGTATATTTTCTAACTACAGGAGGATAAAGGTCACTGAGATAGTAGGGACATCAGCGATTAAGTTAGCGGAAGACGGGATACAGTCGGTCTGAACTGGACTTGTTAACAGTTCTCCAGGGAACATTGATCAGATGGATGAGTCTCACGAGAACTAATCAAGTAAGGATATTGAAACAACCCTACAATATGCACTCTTGCAATAACAGGAAAATATGGTTAGAGGGGAGCAGAGGGGCTTGGGACATGAGCCAACATACAGCACAGCCTGTGGCTAGGGGCACCTTGAGCCAATAGGGGAATGACAACACATAAATGGGATAGGGACCACCAATTAGGGGAGAACAATGTATTGTGTAATTGATTAACATGCTTGTAGAAATAGTATAAAAAGCCTGCTTAAACTCGATGTAAGGTGTGCCTATTTTGTTGGACACCCAGTCTTGCAAGAATGTTAAATAAAATATCTTGCTCCTTCGGAACTTGACTCGACTAAATTGTTTGACTGTGAGCTGCATTTCTCACAACTGGGGGCTTGTCCGGGATCCTAACATCCCTGGTGGGACGGTCGCCGGCGACGACTGGGAAGACGCGTCCCGTTCCTCATTGAATGGTCCCAAGTGCTCATCGGTGGGCCTCTCTGCCAGCTGACTGTTGAGAATCCTAGGAAGGTTGTTCTGAACGAGTAAGGGGGAGACGATAGGCACTGTCATGGTCGGGCAACTCCGTGCACGGACCAAGGTAAGAAAATTGACTTTTAAGTATTGCCTTGGCGACCGGGTCATGGTAGGTAAACCATGGGAAGTGGGGGTAGTAGGAAGAAGTCCCCCGGGAAAGGTGCCGGGAATCCGCGGAGAAAGGGTGGGGCCCCAGGGAACATCCCTCCAGAAAGTCCTTTGGGACGGATGTTGGAAGATTGGGATTATAACATTAGTACTAGGGATAAAGATAGGTAACCTATGATTAAATATTGTTGTTAAGTCTGTCCGTCTTCTGGCCAAAGTACGGTTCGGATGAGGATTGGGTCTGCTAGACCCTTAACATATATGTGGGACAGAAGCAGCCGGCGTCCCAGAAAGAAATTGACTACGCAAGTTGCTGGATAGGAGGAGGAGAATATCGATTATATCCCATGGATATAATAAACAAGGAAAAAGAAAAAGATCCCCCCACTGCCCCTCCGCCATCATGGGACGTTCTGAACCACTTACCCCCACCTTACCCCCACTTTGGTGGATAACCAGAATCCACTGGACAATGATATTAATTTAGTGGCTGCAGGGGAGGTCCAACAACACCTAGTACAAGGTGAGGGAGCAGAGGAAAGTAGAATAAGGGAGGTGCCCCTAGAGGGACTGGAGTTTGTGGATGGGTCACCATGAATGGGATGGACCTACAATTGGTCCGAGCAGGAAGGGCAGAGGGAAGTACGTCAGCACAAGTGGCGGAACTGGTAACCCTGACATTGGCTTTTACTGAGGTGCGGTGAGAACGCTAATAGCGGTTATGTATTTGGAATTGTGCACGACTATATGACTGTTTGAGGGAGAAAGGGATTTGTCACGACATGAGGTACCCGAATCAAACATGGTCAAATTTATTAGAGGTCAGTGAGCTCCATCAGTAAAGGGTTAAAAAGAGACAAGCAGGTTGACTCTGTATGGTACAGAGAGAGAGAGAGAGAGAGGGTGTAACTGTGTAATTGAGACCCTCATGTGATATAATAGGTATAGCCAATCAAAGTGAATTGCTTTAAGTTTAATAAATTACGTAGGGATCGGACAGAGATTTGAGTTCTGCCAAGTGGGAAAGGTGACATTACATTGCATCTTAAAGTTGTAAGGAGAGTTAACCATTTAGGCACACAGTAGATTTGATTTTGTACTTGCCTGTGTTGGTTACAAAGGCAGAGCTGTAGAAATAATTAATCATGTAGATTGCACATTAGAATGCTTTCAGTATTTCTTCGTGCATCTGTGCTCCAAGTGATAACATCCAGTTGTGTGCTCTTGTGGAAGGTTTTGTTTTATTGTACCAGAATTGTAAGAATGTACAAGGGTCTTAATTTAGTGGGGATATTTAAAGGTGATAAAAATAAATCTTATTTTGGATTTTCTGAATCAGGCTTTTGTTAAATAAACTGCTGTACTTTGACTCACAATTAGTCTCAGAGGTATCTTTACCTACAACAATTGGTGCCGAAACCCAGGATCTGTTTACGGGTCTGGTTGAATGGCCACAACCAGAGCTCCGGAATAGATTACCGAATTTAAGGGAGTGAATCAAAGTACAGTAGGTGCTCATCTGTGATGAAAGAGTGTGAGAGTGTGTGAGAGGTCTGAACTGAACATGTACAGACAAGGAGGCATCTATCTTTACACCCAGCCTTTGACCAGTTGTTAAGAGGGGTAGACCCCCCCTACACGAAGGTCAGGAGTTTGAAGTGGGTGTAAAGGCTAGAGAAGGATGCCTGGGATGTGATGTTCAGATGTGAGTAAGAAAGAATCTGTCTGAGTGATCGCCGGAGTAGAAGGGAAAGCCGGCTTAATAGTGTGAGCTTAAGGGTGTAAGCTCACGAGTGTAAGTGGTGGTACGGAGGGCACTGATTACCCCTGACAGGTATCACCGGACTCTGATAAGAGCAACCTAGGGGTGGGATCCATTTCACCCGCTAGATCAACAATGGAAATGATTGGAAAAAAAGGACAGAACTAAGAAAATTGGAATTCTCTTAGTTTGAATTAATTAAACAGGTTTAAACCGAATTAATTGAACACATCTCAGTCTTGGGTAAAAAAAAATGGGCTGACGACAAGGAGAAAATTAAAACGTCAGAATCACTGATTAGAGAGTTAGAAAAGAGAAACCAAACAAAGAAAATAGCAGTATTGTTAATACATCAGTTAGCTGGACTAATTGAACAAGTAGTCACTTCCACTAAGAAGTGAAGTGGGGATAAAAAGATTAAGGAATTAGAATTCAGAGTAAGGGAACTGGAGAAACAAAACCAAGTTAGAAGACTATGGCAGGGGGACATTATCTCCCTACCCCGGCAGTATGACCATGAAACTCACAGCGCCTGGGGGTGACTTTGATACTGAGGAGAAGGTCTGTAACCTTGCTCCGGTAATGAGGGGAGGAACAGTGAATAATCCATTGACCAATTTAAATCCTTCACACCAGGGAAAGACATCAGATCCTAGTGTCACTGGGAAAACTCCAGCCCTGGAATTCAAATGCCAAATTTTGGTATTATCATTGTCCCACAAAGTATTTATAGTATTAGATATAGCTAACGAGTTCTCGTCCATCCCCTTGAACTTTAACTCACAGGATAAGTTTTTCTTCATAGTAGGCGATAAGCACAGGTGTTATATTTGGGACATTTAATATCCCAAGGGATCAAGGAGAGGCCCGTGGACAGGCTAGCCGATGGAATAGCAAAAGAAGCAGCCCTAAACCCACAACCAATTAGGATGCAGGCCCTTATTTCCCTAATGCCCCGTGGAGCGAATCCAATCTTTACAGAAAAGGGAAAAGAGGATCTGACTGAGGTGGGAGCTAGGGAAGCTGAGGAAGGAAAATGAGTACTGCCGGATGGAACAAGTAGTGCCTAGATATGGTTTGATAGAGAATGTAGATTCTGATCAGGGAAGCCATTTTTCATCAAAGGTGCTTCGGGGATAATGAAAGGATTAGGAATATCATGGGATTTTCACACACCTTGGTATCCACCCTCCTCTGGACGGGTGGAACGAATGAACCAGACCCTTAAAAAGCACTTATCTAAGCTGATAATAGAAACGGAACTTCCTTGGACTAAGTGCTTACCAATAGCACTTTTGTGTATTTGTACAGCTCCTCGAAAGGATTTGGGTTTATCCCCCTATGAAATGCTGTTTGGACTGCCGTATATGGGAGCAGCCGGGGAATTACCAGTTTCTGAAATGAATGATCAATTTGTAAAGAAATATATACTGGGTCTGTCCTCCTCGATATCTTCCCTTAGGAAACAAGGATTATTGTCGCGGATTCCACCCTTCGACTTCACGGAACATTCAATCCGTCCAGGAGATTGGGTCCTGGTAAAGTCATGGAAAGAAACTAAGCTGCAACCGGAATGGGAGGGACCATATCAAGCGCTCCTAACAACTGAGACAGTGATCAGGACTGCTGAGAAGGGATGGAGACATCGTACTAGAATCAAGGGACCGGTAAAACCCCCAGACAATTCTACAACACGGGCTATTGAGCCTACTAGAGAACTTTTGATGCTGAAGTTTAACAGACTTTAAATAATTAACTGATTAGTAGCAGTGCGAGCGCGGGAAAGAGAATTGTTTATAACTGTATAACTGTCGTTGGGCCGAAGGGCCTGTTTCCCGTGCTGGGTTCTCCCCTGACAAGTTAAAATGGGTAAAAGAGATTAGTCAGTATTTCTAACTCTCCCCATAATCCAGGGAGCCTTTACAAGCTTATATGGAGATACCCCTGATGAAATAATGGAGGCTAGCAGTACCCCTATATTTACAATTACGATCCCGGATCTCCCTACACTACAAGTAATAGAGACTGACCTATGTTTCCTGGTGCCTTGTGGGGACTTGGAAAGTTAACGACAGTACGTCATCCCGAATCCCTACAATATTATATGGAAGGAAAATATCCTAAGGGGGAACTCCCTCCCATAATATTCCTGCGTCAGAAACGTATGAAACCAGGACCAGAATGCCTGGACAAGAAATGTAACCCTATATATATAAACAATAAAGGGAACCAAGTGAACCGAACCATTAGGGAGTTATATGATAAATGAGACTGGGATATTAGAAGGAGTGGGGGGGGGAATCCTTCACCAACAATTACATCAGGCAGTATTTGGAATCAGAGTAAAGAGTGAAGGGAAAAATAGTATACTGAGGTGTTGTTTTCGAATCAATGTGGATAAAAATCTGGAACAACCCACCCAAGAGGAAGGGGCTTCTCACCTCGACCCGGGGGTGGTAAAAATTGTAGAGGTAAAAGATCTGAAACAAACCCTGGGAATAGAGACTGGATATGAGGATACTAATGCCTGGGTAGAATGGGTTAAATACACTGTAAAGACTTTAAATAAAAGCAATTGCTATGCCTGTGCGTCCAGAAGGCCGATGGCCCAAATAGTACCCTTTCCCCTAGGATGGAGACATGACGGAGGGGGTATGGAATGTATGTTGGCCCTATATCAAGAAAAAGAAGCATGGGGCAACCCCAACTGCACATCTTTATCCCTAATGTTCCCTCCCGTGGAAATAAAGGACTCGAAAACTCCTCCTCAGTTTCTCATCGCCGTTGTGAATCACACTTCATGTGTGAACTGACAAGGGGCGGGGTTAACTCATAATGTGGGGGAGTTAGAATCATGCCTAGAGACCAGAAGCATCACGGAAGATGGGACGGGAGGGAACTATTCATCACTAAATGTCCCTAGGGCAGATTTATGGTGGTATTGTGGGGGAGGGTACTGAGACCAACTCTGCCCCCCCCCCCGTGGAAGGGTACATGTGCAATTGTCCAATTGGCTATACCATTTACCCTGGCATTTGAAAGATCAAAGACAATTACAAAAAAAAAACAAGAGGTCTGTAATGGGAACCTCTTTTGATGAGAAAATATACCTGGATCCTATAGGAGTACCCAAAGGAGCCCCTGATGAATTCAAAGCTAGGAATCAGATTGCAGCTGGATTTGAGTCTCTGCTTTGGTGGGTAACTGGTAATAAGAATGTGGATTGGATAAATTATATATATTGTAACCAACAGAGGTTCATTAATTATACCAGAGATGCTATCCGGGGATTGGCTGAGCAACTAGACGCCACTAGTAGAATGGCGTGGGAAAATCGAACGGCATTAGACATGATATTAGCAGAAAAAGGAGGTGTGTGTGTAATGTTGGGAGGACGGTGCTGTACATTCATCCCAAATAATACAGCTCCTGATGGCTCAATAACACGAGCATTACAGGGATTAACAACACTGGCAGAGGAAATAGCAGAAAATTCTGGGGCAGACAACATGTTCACCAACTGGTTGGAGTCATGGTTTGGAAAATGGAAAGGGATGGTAATGTCTATATTAACTTCCTCGGTGATCGTAGCAGGAGTATTAGTAACAGTAGGATGTTGTATAATTCCTTGTGTGAAAAGTCTAGTCCAGCAACTTATAGAGACAACACTAACCAAGAAAATGTCAGTTGTAGACAATGGGGAAAAGATGAACTTATTGGAATTGGGAAACGAAAAGGACGGGTTGGAGGAGAAAATAGAGAAAATGCTCCAAGAATTCGAAGCATAAAGAAGTATGTTCACCACAAATTAGTATGAAGAAATAGGGGGGAATTGTTAGAGATGAATATAAAATGTGGTAAACATAAAATTATGACTGAGAAATAGAACTAGGATCTTGTAACTGTACAACAGCAAACAGACATAGTTTAAACAACACAGGATGTGGCAAGGGTGAAGGGGAATGATTGTTATCTCGTAAGAACAAACTAAGCAGGACAGAAACCTACGATTCAGCATATTGCCAACCCACATTATGGGAACAACTGTGGTTTTAATCACTAATACAGGGTATGAAAGTTGCTGGGGCTAGACAGAACTATAGTCAAGGACAGTGAAGAAACTGCCTATTGTGTAGGAACAACACCAGACGTGCAGTGTGAAGTAAGGCACGTACACCACATCTTGTAGGAATGTAAAATTCCAGATTGTGAAACAAATGGTAAGCAAGATGTGTTGTTTCTGCAACTGAGTATATTTTCTAACTACAGGAGGATAAAGGTCACTGAGATAGTAGGGACATCAGCGACTAAGTTAGCAGAAGACTGGATACAGTCGGTCTGAACTGGACTTGTTAACAGTTCTCCAGGGAACATTGATCAGATGGATGAGTCTCACGAGAACTAATCAAGTAAGGATATTGAAACAACCCTACAATATGCACTCTTGCAATAACAGGAAAAGATGGTTAGAGGGGAGCAGAGGGGCTTGGGACATGAGCCAACATACAGCACAACCTGTGGCTCGGGGCACCTTGAGCCAATAGGGGAATGACAACACATAAATGGGACAGGGACCACCAATTAGGGGAGAACAATGTATTGTGTAATTGATTAACATGCTTGTAGAAATAGTATAAAAAGCCTGCTTAAACTCAATGTAAGGTGTGCCTATTTTATTGGACACCCGGTCTTGCAAGAACGTTAAACAAAATATCTTGCTCCTTCGGAACTTGACTTGACTAAATTGTTTGACTGTGAGCTGTGTTTCTCACACAGGGAAATGGCATCTGCTGTGGACCTGTTGCGATGGTAGGCAAACTGTAATGGATCCAGGTAGCCTGGAGGCTGGAATTGATTCGTATCATGACTAACCTTTCGAAGCACTTCATAATGATGGATGTCAGAGCCACCGGCCGATAGTTGTTAAGACACACTGCTTGGTTTATCTTTGGTACCGGATGGTGGTCATCTTCTTGAAGCAGATAGGTATAAAGAAAGGTTGAAGATTGTCGTGAATACCCCCGCCAGCTGATCCACACAGGATCTGAGTGCACATCCTTGGGCAAAGAGGAATAAAGACAATATCTTCAGAAGGACTGGCAAAGCTGCAGGGAGCTGGAGGAGGAGACACTTGGGTGCAAAATCTTGGACTTAAGAAAGAGGCTTGCCTTTTGATCTCAAAGTGAAGAGGGCAGCACACCCCAGGTCTGGGAAGCCGAGAGCTGAAAGGTCCCTGCGAGGAATAGATTGGGGAACTTCTCTAACAGACAACAATCTGGTATTTACATCAAACTGCCCCTGTCCCCAGTGTCACCCAGGCAGAATGTTCTCAAAGGGGCAGTTCAGGCCCCTAAACACCAAGGCCTGGGCAATGGGGCTGATTCTCCCATCCCGCTGTGCTGGTATTTTGGCGCAGAGGCCCGGGAGATTTAAACGGGGCCTGACCCATGGAAGTCACGCTGGGTGTCCAGCCCCGAGCGCGTCTCCCAACAATGGATTTACGACAGTGTCAGCTCTGTGCCATTTTCCGGCGTGGAGCTGTCTTAGATACGCAGAGGACAATTTGAATGTAATTTAAATGGCATTAGCAGACCCAGGACTGCGGTCTCTGGGCCCACTAGCCTCTACTGTCCCCTGCCAGGTGTACTTTACTCCGGGGGCATTACTATCCACTTGTGGGGAGCTGGAAGCCCGACCCACTAAAATGAATGGGGGAGACAATCGAGGTCACCCCCAGAACATTAGGCACCGGGGTGTTCACCCCAGGCATTGACGCCTTGGCAGTGCCAGCCTGGGCCCCAGCACTGCCCAAGTGGCAAAGTGCCAATGCCCAGGGGGTACCTTGGCATGGCCCATCAGGCATCACGCAATGCCAGAGGGGTTGGGACCTATTGGGAAATGGGATCTAATGGAGCTGGGGGCCTGATGGGAGCTATCGGCGGTGGTGCGAGGGATTCTGCAGTCAGGATCGGTGGGGGAGGGAGGCCAGTGATGTCTGGGTCAGTGGGGGATGGGGAGGGTCAGTGGGGGATGGAGAGGGACAGTGATGTCTGGGTCAGTGGGGGATGGGGAGGGTCAGCGATGTCTGGGTCAGTGGGGGATGGGGAGGGTCAGCGATGTCTGGGTCAGTGGGGGATGGGGAGGGTCAGTGGGGGATGGAGAGGGACAGTGATGTCTGGGTCAGTGGGGGATGGGGAGGGTCAGCGATGTCTGGGTCAGTGGGGGATGGGGAGGGTCAGCGATGTCTGGGTCAGTGGGGGATGGGGAGGGTCAGTGAGGGATGGGGAGGGTCAGTGGAGGATGGAGAGGGACAGTGATGTCTGGGTCAGTGGGGGATGGGGAGGGTCAGCGATGTCTGGGTCAGTGGGGGATGGGGAGGGTCAATGGGGGATGGGGAGGGTCAGTGATGTCTGGGTCAGTGGGGGATGGGGAGGGTCAGTGATGTCTGGGTCAGTGGGGGATGGGGAGGGTCAGTGGGGGATGGGGAGGGTCAGTGATGTCTGGGTCAGTGGGGGATGGGGAGGGTCAGTGATGTCTGGGTCAGTGGGGGATGGGGAGGGTCAATGGGGGATGGGGAGGGTCAGCGATGTCTGGGTCAGTGGGGGATGGGGAGGGTCAGTGATGTCTGGGTCAGCGGGGGATGGGGAGGGTCAGTGGGGGAAGGGGAGGGTCAGTGGGGGTTGGGGAGGGTCAGTGATGTCTGGGTCAGTGGGGGATGGGGAGGGTCAGTGGGGGATGGGGAGGGTCAGTGATGTCTGGGTCAGTGGGGGATGGGGAGGGTCAGTGGGGGTTGGGGAGGGTCAGTGATGTCTGGGTCAGTGGGGGATGGGGAGGGTCAGTGGGAGTTGGGGAGGGTCAGTGATGTCTGGGTCAGTGGGGGATGGGGAGGGTCAGTGATGTCTGGGTCAGTGGGGGATGGGGAGGGTCAGTGGGGGTTGGGGAGGGTCAGTGGGGGATGGGGAGGGTCAGTGATGTTTGGGTCAGTGGGGGATGGGGAGGGTCAGTGGGGGTTGGGGAGGGTCAGTGGGGGATGGGGAGGGTCAGTGATGTCTGGGTCAGTGGGGGATGGGGAGGGTCAGTGGGGGATGGGGAGGGTCAGTGATGTCTGGGTCAGTGGGGGATGGGGAGGGTCAGTGATGTCTGGGTCAGCGGGGGATGGGGAGGGTCAGTGGGGGTTGGGGAGGGTCAGCGATGTCTGGGTCAGTGGGGGATGGGGAGGGTCAGTGGGGGATGGGGAGGGTCAGTGGGGGTTGGGGAGGGTCAGTGATGTCTGGGTCAGTGGGGGATGGGGAGGGTCAGCGATGTCTGGGTCAGTGGGGGTTGGGGAGGGTCAGCGATGTCTGGGTCAGTGGGGGTTGGGGAGGGTCAGTGGGGGATGGGGAGGGTCAGTGATGTCTGGGTCAGTGGGGGATGGGGAGGGTCAGTGGGGGATGGGGAGGGTCAGTGATGTCTGGGTCAGTGGGGGATGGGGAGGGTCAGTGATGTCTGGGTCAGTGGGGGATGGGGAGGGTCAGTGGGGGATGGGGAGGGTCAGTGATGTCTGGGTCAGTGGGGGTTGGGGAGGGTCAGCGATGTCTGGGTCAGTGGGGGTTGGGGAGGGTCAATGGGGGATGGGGAGGGTCAGTGGGGGTTGGGGAGGGTCAGTGGGGGTTGGGGAGGGTCAGTGGGGGATGGGGAGGGTCAGTGATGTCTGGGTCAGTGGGGGATGGGGAGGGTCAGTGATGTCTGGGTCAGTGGGGGATGGGGAGGGTCAGTGGGGGTTGGGGAGGGTCAGTGGGGGTTGGGGAGGGTCAGCGATGTCTGGGTCAGTGGGGGATGGGGAGGGTCAGTGGGGGATGGGGAGGGTCAGTGATGTCTGGGTCAGTGGGGGATGGGGAGGGTCAGTGATGTCTGGGTCAGTGGGGGATGGGGAGGGTCAGTGGGGGATGGGGAGGGTCAGTGATGTCTGGGTCAGTGGGGGTTGGGGAGGGTCAGCGATGTCTGGGTCAGTGGGGGTTGGGGAGGGTCAGTGGGGGATGGGGAGGGTCAGCGATGTCTGGGTCAGTGGGGGATGGGGAGGGTCAGTGATGTCTGGGTCAGTGGGGGATGGGGAGGGTCAGTGGGGGATGGGGAGGGTCAGCGATGTCTGGGTCAGTGGGGGATGGGGAGGGTCAGTGGGGGATGGGGAGGGTCAGTGATGTCTGGGTCAGTGGGGGATGGGGAGGGTCAGCGATGTCTGGGTCAGTGGGGGATGGGGAGGGTCAGTGATGTCTGGGTCAGTGGGGGTTGGGGAGGGTCAGCGATGTCTGGGTCAGTGGGGGTTGGGGAGGGCAGCAATATCTGTGTGAGAGTGCAGCAGGGGGTGAGGGGGCGAGCGCAGGGGAGGGGTGAGAGGCCAGCATTCAGGCCAGTGATGTCCGTGAGGTGCTGAGACCAGCGATTTCAATGCTGGGAGGGCTTGTTCAGCGATCTCCCAGAGATGTGCATATGCACGGGGGCCCAATCAGCGTTCCCATTCCAGCCCCTCCAGCTGGAATAGTTCCTGCCTCCGGACTCCTGGACTGATTCACGCCTTTGAAAACCTCGCTGAAAAAACCAGCACCATTTACTCCAGTTTTCACACAAATTCAACTCTTAGAATTCTTCTGGGGGAGAATTCTGGCCCAGATGTGTATAATGATGGGGCAGCACTCCCAAAGCTCGTGATTTCAAATAAACCTGTTGAACTTTAACCTGGTGTTGTGAAGCTTCTTACATACGTATCTGGGTCAACCCACAGAACATGGACTGCAGCGATTCAAAAAGGCAGCTCACCACCAGCTTCTCAAGGGCAACTAGGGATGGGCAAGAAATGTTGGCCAGTTAGCGACACCCATGTCCCATGAATGAATAAAAGAACAGCCTGCAGATAATCATCTGTCTTTTGGAAAGAACAGAGCAGCAGTATCGCAGCATAGGCATGCATTCCTCTGCCTGAAGTGACTCAGCCCATTAACAGGAAAGGGGTGAGGCTGGGCTGGTTTGGAGCTGCTTTCTGTTCAGTTTAATCTCCTCCCTATTCTAACTGCGGATAAGGGTAGAGGGGAGTGGAGAGCAAACACCAGACTGAGATTAGCCCTGCATCAAGCGAGGTGAGTTGCTACAGGTTTGCTTTTAATCTCTTATTCTCATTTACAACGGTGCTTTAAACATTTTCGCCCTGTTGTTTTTGAACAGGATGGCAACTCCAATCGAAGAGATTATTAAAACAATCGAGTCCAACATAATTGTGGGGATCGAGATCACAAACGGCAGCAAGCACTTTGATCTGACTTCAGCAGCGTAAGTAGAAAGAGCTCGGGTTCACGGCCACAAAGTGAGGGTGGGAGCAGCTGCTTATTCTCCTCTCCCGAGTTATACTCGTCGAGCTGAGCCCGCCCTCCCTGCTTGTAAAGTATAAACTGTTGTATTTGCAGCTCTGTGGCAATGCACAGGGCTGTGCGGAACAGAGAATTCACAGCAATTTACAGAATTCCTCAATGAAATAGTTACAATGGGATTCTAGCTGCCTCTATAGGTTTCTCCTCACCCCTCCAGCACTGTTCCCATCGACTTCTTTGATTCCATCACACTAGCTGGTGGGATGTGAGCTGGGAGCGAGGGAGTCTGATGGGATCTTAAATGAGGGGCGAGCAGGGCATGGTGGGGGTCTGAAGGGGGTAGGGAGGAAGAGGGATAGTACGAGCTGGGAATGAAGGGGTCCCGCGGGGGGGAGGGGGGGGGGATGTGGGGTGGGGGGGGTTGTGTGGAGATATTGGAGAGTGGGGTGGGTGTGAACTGGGAATGAGGGAGTCTGGAGTAGGGGGAGGGGGGAGTATTGGAGGGTAGGGTGGGAGTGAGCTGGGATGAGGGAGTCTGGAGTAGGGGGAGGGAGGATAATATTGGAGGGTGGGGTGGGAGTGAGCTGGGAATGAGGGGGTCTGGAGTAGGGGGAGGGAGGATAATATTGGAGGGTGGGGTGGGAGTGAGCTGGGAATGAGGGGATCCGGAGTGGGGGGGAATATTGGAGGGTAGGGTGGGAGTGAGCTGGGAATGAGGGAGTCTGGAGTAGGGGGAGGGGGGGATAATATTGGAGGGTGGGGTGGGAGTGAGCTGGGAATGAGGGGGTCCGGGGGGTGGGGGGTTATATTGGAGAGTAGGGTGGGAGTGAGTTAGGAATGAGGGGGTCGGGGGGTGTTATTGTGGGGTGAATTGGGTACAAGTGGGCAGTGCTTGGAATTAAAACCTGTTTGCTGTTTCTTGGTGGTTAGTCTAGAATTCTCAACCGTAAAAAAGGGGGGAAACATTTGCCAGTTCTTGTAATTTAAATAAAAGCGAAAGTTATGGCAATGCATTAATCAGCAGTGGTGTGGAGAGCTGTACATTTCTTCACAGCTTTGCTGCCTTATAAGTCAGGCTAAGGACTGAGGGAACTTCTCCCTGTTCAAAGCCACGCTCAGTGACTGCTGTGTAATGTGATTCAATCAGAGAGAATGTGCTCGTTTTGGCAGAAAGCAGTTACGTATCCCTGTTTGACCGGGAAATGGAGGATGGGAAGCATCGCAGTCTCTCAGCACTTGGCAGAGGAGGGAAGCAGGCGTGAGAACACTGCCTTGCATGAAAGGAAACTTGGCACTGAGAATATTGGCATGCGTGTCCACATCAGCCCCTGAGGTGGAAGTTAGTGTCTATAATCAGGGTGCAGTGGGAATAATCGAGACAGAGATTCATTTTAAAAAGTGGCACTAAAGGGGAGAGAGCCAGTATTTAGCACTAATGGTGCTGAATTATCGGATGGGGAGTGTGGAAGGTGGCAGTTACAATATCAGGCAAGACTGATTTCTACCCTTCATAGAATCACTACAATGCAGAAGGAGGTCATTCAGCCCATCGAGTCTGCACCAACCACAATCCCACCCAGGCCCTACCCCCACAACCCTGTGCATTTACTCTAGCTCGTCCCCCTGACACTAAGGATCCATTTAGCATGGCCAATCCATCTAACCCACGCATCTTTGAACTGTGGGAGCACCTGGAGGAAACCCAAGAAGAGACGGTGAGAATGTGCAAACTCCACACAGACAGTGACCTGAGCAGTGAATTGAACCCGGGTCCCTGGCGTTTTGAAACAGCAGTGCTAACCACTATGCTACCATGCTCCTTGGGAATGGAAGGGTCCCGTTGCTCTTCTTTAAAATACTGCCATGGGAATTTTTATGTCCACGTTGTTGGGATAGATTTTGTTTCCTGTTACTCCCAGGCTTAGGAAGGTAGGTCACACCTGACTTTATAGATAAATCACTGTTCAGTGTGCGACAACGACCAGTACAGTCCAAGATTTGATTTTTAATCTTTCCAGAGTTACCCAATCTAATCAGAGGGAGCAATTGAGATTATTGTTGACGTGTGCGCATTTTTTCCAGGGGCTCCGGTTTCCTCTCTCAGCCCAAAGATGGATAGGTTAGGTGGATTGGCCATGCTAAATTAACCCTTAATGTCAGGGGGAATTAGGGTAAATAAATGGCATTACAGGGATAGGGCCTGGGTGGGATTGTTTTTGGTGCATGCTCGATGGGCTGAATGGCCTCCTTATGCACTGTAGGGATTCTATGATTCTATCTCTTGGCCAATATTTAGTCTCCAATCAGTAATGCAGGTTTGTGGGATCTGGCTGTGTGAAAACTAGCGACTATTATTTTCAACGTGACTACGCTTCAAAAAAATATTTCATTGGCTGTCGAGTTCTTTGGAAAATCCTTAGAAAACCTCAGTGTAAATGCACATCATCCTTTCTCTTTGCAAATTTTATTCACTTCTTTTTATGAGGTTGTGATATTCTTACACATGTGGCCTCTCATTTTGCAGGACATACGCCGAGTGCGGTGTTGCACAAAGTCCGCCACCACCCACTATACTGAAGGATAAGAAAGGAACGTGTGTGTTCATCAAGACCCCATTCTCACTCTATGGCTGCGCTGGAGTCCTCAGTTACACCTTGGGCGACCACCAGATCTCTCTTCTGTTTTCCAATCCCTTTGATTGCTTCAAGTATGACACCGAGTTTGCTCTGCACATCTCTGACACAAAAACAATAACAAACCGAGATTTGTACAACAAGATGTACACACAGCTTCATGAATCTAGCTCCTTCACAAAAACTGCGATCGGAAGAGGGAACTCAGCATTGCAACTCAGCAAAGATGGAATGGAGATTTCAGCCACAATGTCAAATGTGAGTCACAAAGCTATAATCAAATTGGAGGTGCGAGATCATTTCTCTTCTCCATACAAGCCCAATAATTGAAAGATACCACCATTGGGAAAAATACACTTGTCCCGAAACCGTAAAATCCTGCCTGGGCTCAACGGACCTTTCCATGGTGCACCTTTGCCCACTCCAATTCCCAGGTGATCAGGACGGTAAAATTCAGGCCAGTGTCTCAAAATTCCATCGCTTACTTTCATTGAGCATTTTATTTTTCTTATTTTCTAGCGCTATGAAATCCACACCAAAAGTAACTTGCTGTCATAGGGCTACAGGGTCCAATCAAATGGAATAATAGTGTCAGGATTTGATTTAAATCCAATGTCGTAAGGATTCTGTCCATTCTTCATCAGATCACTATGCTATCCCCCACTTGCTAGGAAAAGAAGAATCGAGTATAATTTTTGGCTTACAAAGGTTTCACCATTTTTTATAGAATCCGTATCGTCAGAAGGAGGCCATTCGGCCCATCAAGCCTTCACTGACAACCATCCGACCCAGGCACTATCCCCATAACCCTGTGTATTTACCCTGCGAATCCTCCTGACACTAAACAGCAATTTAACGTGGCCAATCCACCTAACCCACATATCTTTCAGACTGTGGGAGCAAACCAGAATATCCAGAAGAAACCCACGCAGACACAGGGAGAACATGCAGATTCCGCACAGACAGTGTCCCAAGGCTGGAATCGAACCCGTGTCCCTGAGGCAGCTGTGCTAACCTCTGTGCCACCGTGCCAACCCCTCTGGTCATCGGTTCACATTACTGACTAATCATTGACATTTTACAATTCTTGGGCCTTGCGTAGAGAGAACTTTTTTAGTGCTAGCCCATTGCAAAGATGGCCACTTATGTTGGGTGGGATTCTCCAGCTGCTTTTGCCCCAGAATTGGAGAATCCCACAAGAGGTCAATGGACCTTTCATGGTCCGTCCCCTGCCAGCTATAATTCCCATAGTGGGCAGGACAGGAGAATTCTCCCCGTTATCTGCACAGCCTGTACAATATAAACTGTCACCGATCGGAGTGCCATGTTAATGCTGATGCATTATCACGTTTAACTTCACCTGATGACACCAACTAGTTTTGCTAATGTTCTTTATTTACCACTGGTAGATCATTGGCCTGAGACAGCTCCTCACATTCAGAGATGTAGCGGAATTGATCCTGCAATGGGGAAGGTGATGAATGTGGATTTGTAAGGAACAATAGCTGGAACGCATTATATACTTCCTGATATGAAATGATGGCCGCGATTCTCCCGAAAGTGCTGAATCGGCGGGAAAACTGTTCCAGATCTTGAGGTTCTGTCAGTTTCTCACCTGAATCTCTGCACTCCGTGCACTGCAGAGGTCCCAGTCATGTTTCTCATTAAAACCTTTGCAGTTTGGGGTGGGGTGGGGAGGGGGTGCCTATTCATGCCAGAGTTTGGCAGTTCTGGAACTCTGCACGTGCGCAGTGGTCCCAATCTGTCAGTCTCCCCGATCGCTGGCCAGCCCGGGACCCCCGCAGTGCTGTCCTTCCCGATTGTGGCCCCCAGAACGATTCCCGGGCCAGCCCCAATGTCCAGCCAATCCCACCAGCGGTGGCAATCCTCCACCCCACCACCGCCCGCCCCCCCCCCCCCCACAACCACTGACTCCCCTCACCCTTCCCCCCCCCCCCCGGGTCAACCACTGGAGATAGGTCACCCCCAACCCCCACCCCCAAGTCCATCCTGGCAGACCACAATCCCCCCCCTTCCTCCCCCTCACCGCAGCCCATCCCAGTTGCTAACCTCGTTCCATCCTAGACCGACTCTGGCTGCAGAGTGGCAGTGGAACCTCCCACCCCCCCAGTGATTGCCCCCTATGCCCTGCCCACAATAGGCTGATGCCCCCTTGGCACTGCTCGATGCCCAACGGGCAGTGCCAAGGTGCCTCCTGGGCATGGGCACTTTGCCCGTTGGGCTGTGCCAGGGTACCCATGCCCAGGGGGTACCACCTGCCTGGTCCCCTGGGGGCCCCGACTGCTCCCCCCTTCATTCTGGGGGAGGGGGCTCCCAGAATGAGCCCCCCTCATTCTGAACTCCCCAAGCGTGGGAAGTTGGTCCGAACCCTGCTGGAATGAAGTACTCTGGAAAGGTCCCGATAATTAACTAATATGCATATCTAAAACAGATTAAATAAAGATTTTTATCCTGCCGGTTTCCGGTGTGGTCTGACTGGTGACTGTTCTCCGGCTCTGGGGGTTGAGCACACGTTCCCGATGCGTGTGTAAATCCTGGTTCAATGCTGCAGGCCCGCGTCTCCCACCCTGACCCACCAGAAAAGTTGCGGGTCAGAATGGGAGGATCATGCCATCTCTCACCGAAGGGAAACATGCGTCTCGGAGGCCAGAGAATCTCGCCCATACGCTCCACACAAGCCAAGCATCTTCTGAGGCTGCATTTTGTACTGTATCATTGGTCAGGGTTTACACGTTAAGACCCAACTTCCTGCATGGAGCCTTGCAGCTACTGCAGAATCGTACAGGGGAGAAGAGGCCCTTCAGCCCATCGAGCCATGAGCTGTGTTTGTCACCTTTCCCTCATATATTGTCTAAAGAATGTATCACGTTGTAGCAATAAAAACAGAACCTGGTGACTGTCGGTGATCATTAAAATATGAACTGCGTTAACCAAAAAGACACAAATCAATTTGGAATCGAAAGCTTGAGGGTTTCATCATATTTAGTAATTTAATCATAGAATCCTACGGTGCAGAAGGCGGCCACTCAGCCCATCGAATCTGCACCGACCACAATCCCACCCAGGCCCCATCCCCGTAGCTTCATGTAGTTTGATGAAGTTTGATTTTGTGCTGGTTCCGATCCTGTTACCTCTGTCTGTCTCTGTTCTTTACAGTTGAGAAGGCAAGACCAAACAAATTTGGTCGTTTTGGGGTTGGTTAATGCCAGTGCCTAGTTTATGCACATTTACTTTCTTCACATTTTCACAGTTAAACTCTTGCAATCATTAATTAGAAAATTGTCTGTAAATCTCAGCTTATGCAACACGATCATTGAGGATGTTTGTAACCCTGATATATCACTGCATTTTTGTAAAAGAAGCAATGTTGGAATAAAAACAGCTGTTGATGGAACATGGAAAGAATTAAAGAGAATGTATTGGGTTTGACCTTAAAATTTTCAACTGGTAAAAAGTCTCAACCCTGAAACATTAATCTATTTTTATACTGAGCCAACATTTTCTTTTTTTCCAATAAAAAAATCTGGTGAATATGATATGTTTGTGTGGTTAGTAATGGGGCATTCCAAGTTGGTTAAGTGCTTGAGTTCTGTGACTTGTTATCTCATAACTGTTCTCCTGGGAGTTGATAGAACAGTTCTAGTTTGGAGAAGATGAGAGATTTGATAGCAGTATTCAAAATCATGAGGGGTCTGGGGCGATTAGGTCGGGAGAATGTTCCCTTTGGGAAAAGAGCAGAGAAAATGACTCCACGTTGACATGAGGAAACGTGTTTACCCAACGTGTATTTAGGGTTTGGAATGTGCGGCCTGAGAGTGTGGCACTGGGAGATGCAACCAAAGCTTTCAAAAGATATTTATCAGAAGAGAAAGAAAATGACACTACTGGTGAGTGGGACTAGGCAAATTGTTCAAACACAGAGCTAACAGAGACTCAATGGACCAAATGGCCTTCTTCTATGTTGCAACCATTCTATGATTCTGTGCGTAAACCAGGTCAAAGGTTTAGTGTTGGTTCAGGAGTAACCAGCAAAGCAACTTGAGCTCCTGAAAACCATGGCGGCACGGTGGCACAAGGATTAGCACCGCTGCCTCATAGCGCCAAGGATCTGGCGCAATTTGCACATTCTCCCTGTGTCTCTGTGGGTTTCCTCCAGGTACTGTAGTTTCCTCCCACAGAATGAAAGGCATTAGGGTGCATTGGTCATGCTAAATTCTCCCTCAGTGTACCTGAACAGGCGCCGGAGCATGGCTTTATTGCAGCGTTAACGTAAGCTGACTTTTGACACTAATAAATAAGCTTAAAACCATTCATCTGCTATTTTTTCTGATAATATGCAAAGCCTTATTTCCTATAAAGTCTTCTCACAATATTGCCGTGCGCTGGGTCCATGCAGTTTGCAATGGAAATGCACCAGCTCAGTTCAAAATTCATAATGTAATTTTACAGAAGCATTGTTCTGTATATATCAGAATCATTTACACTCAGGGCATGTCAGAGCCATGGGGAGTCGCTGCTGTGCACAAAGTGACCAACTTTTCCAGGTTTTCCAGGGTTCGCCTGGAATTTGGTTGAAATCTGGCATCTCAGCCATGAGATTATCTGAGCCACAAGGGAAGAGACTTCTTTTTATTTATTTATGGGACATGGACGCTCTGACTGACCAGCATTTATTGCCTATCCCTAATTGCCTGAGGGTAGTTGAGGGTCAACCACATTGCTGTGGCTCTGGAGTGACGTGTAGGCCAGACCAGGTAAGGATGGCAGATTTCCTTCCCTAAAGGACATTAGTGAACCAGATGGGTTTTTGTGACAATCGACAATGGTGATCAGTAGATTCTTAATTCCAGATACTTTTTATTGAATTCCAATTCCACCAGTCGCCGTGGCGGGATTTGAATCCAGGTCAGCCTGAACATTAGCTGAGCTGCTGGGTTAATAGTCTAGGGATAATACCACTAGACCATCGTCACACCTACTGCCCAAGGCCCCCTCCTGTTGCTGCCCAGTTATTGTTGGTGTCTGAGCATGCTCACTACGCTGCAGCACAAAGCGTAACCCAGATTTGGCACTGCCATGGGGGAGCAGCCCCAGGGGTGATTGGCACTGCTCTCCTTCCGGCTCCCACAGCTGGGTAGTTTGGGTAGGGGTTGAGAGACCTGGCGGTGCCCAGGGATGGGGGTGTGTCTCATGATGTCGGGCGGGGGAGCAGCAGTCACGCCCCGCCCGCAGAGGGGAGGTGCTCCGAAGGCCAATGGGGAAGGGGTTCTGGGGAGGAATGGGGAAGGAAGTGGGATTTCCATGTGGTCAGGGCGGGGTCTGGGGGGAGTGGAGGTGGGCGGCTGTGTGCCCAGGGAGGGTGGGGGTGGGTCAGAGAGGCCTTGAGTTAGGGGTGGGGTGATCCTGAAAGGTTGGGTTGTGGTGGGAGATGTAAGGGGGGAGGGGGCTGGTAGGGGATGTGGGATCTGGGGAAGAGTTTCGCTGTAGGACACATGGAATATATGCTCCCTGGTGGTAATTTGGGCCTTGCAAGATGTCCTATTCCCGTCACAAAATCTGCGTGAAAAAAACGGGAGAGAAAATGCCAACCCAGGAATGGCCTCGAACACTCAGGCACTGTCAGCGATACGAACGAGCGGAGCAACTTAGGAACTCATAGAATCATAGAACCCTACAGTGCAGAAAGAGACCCTTCGGCCCATCGAGTCTGCACCAAACACAATCCTACCCCCATATCCCTACATATTATACCCACTAATCCCTCTAACCTACGCACCCCTGGACACCAAGGGGCAATTTCTTAGCATGGCCAATCAACCTAACCCGTACATCTTTGGACTGTGGGAGGACACCGGAGTACCCGGAGGAAACCCATGCAGACACGAGGAGAATGTGCAAACTCCACACAGACAGTGACCCGAGCCAGGAATCAAACCCAGGACCCTGGAGCTGTGAAGCAGCAGTGCTAACCACTGTGCTACCGTGCCACCCCCAACTCAAGTCATAACTCCATGGAAGTGCAAAGGTCCATTAGAATTTAGGGGTTTATAATTTTGGGGTGACGCAGTGGCACAGTGTCTATGCTGACCACTACCTCACAGCACCAGAGAGGGCTCAGGTATAGAGTTTGCACATTCTCCCCATATCTGTGTGAGTTTCCTCTGGCTGCTCCGGTTTCCTCCCACAGTCCAAAGATCTGCAGGTTAGGTGGTTTAGCCGTGGTCAATGTGTGGGGTTACGGTGCTCAGGTGAGGGAGAGGGACTCGGTAAGATGCCCTGCCAGAGAGGTGTTACAGACTCAATGGGCTGAATGGCCTTCTGCACTAGAGTGACTCTATGATTCTATAGTTAGAGGCACAGAGTATAAGTGTAAATATGCAATGATTTGTTTGCCTTTACATCAGAACCGAGGGGTAGGAATGGAGGGTGGGGGCTCTCGTCAGTGTAAAATGTGATTTTGGCCGTGCGAGATTTACTGTTCCAGTCACAAAACCTGCCCGAAAATAATGTGTCTATTTTAATGAAAGCAAATTACTGCGGATGCTGGAATCTGAAACCAAAAAAAAAGTTGGAAAATCTCAGCAGGTCTGGCAGCATCTGTAAGGAGAGAAAAGAGCTGGGGGGAAGAAAAGTGAAGACAGACCATAAAGAAATAAAAGGTAGGGGACAGTAAAAAATTAAATAAAATAGAATGAAAACAAAGGGGGCCGAGGTGGGGTAGAGCAAATCATCTGAAGTTGTTGAATTCGATGTTGAAACTGGAAGGCTGTAAAAGTGCCGAGCCGGAAGGCGAGATGCTGTTCCTCCAGTTTGCGTTGGAGCTTCACTGGAACATTGCAGCAGGCCAAGGACAGACATGTGGGCACGGGAGAAGGATTGTGTATTAAAAACGGCAAGAAACCAGAAGGTCAGGGTCCTGACTGCACACAGACCAAAGGAGCTCAGCAAAGTGATTGCCCAGTCTACGCTTGGTCTCTCCGATATCAGAGAAACCCAGCGTAGACTATACTTAATCACTTTATTGTCTTTTTTCATTTTACTTCCCCCCCCTTCCCCCCACTTTATCCCTCTTCCCTTACCTTTTCTCTCCCCTGCTTCCCCTTTTCTAAATTTTATCTCTGTCCCATCCGTTCCCCCCCCGTCCCCCCCCAAACATCTCCATCTGTCAGAGTTTACCCTCTCACTTTAGCTTCTCTGCCATTTATTCTCTCTGTGGACTGCCATTAGCAGTCTTTTCCCCAGTTTCTGTGGCAATGACTCATCTTACTTTCCCTCCCCCTGCAGTATAAATAGCTTTCACTTTCTATGCCTTTTAGCTCTGACAATGGGCCTATTTTCATTGGAGCAGTGAAGGTTGAGGAGATTTATTAAATCTTTTTCAAATAATGAAAGGTTTTGATCTGGCAAATAGGGAAAATCGGTTCCCTCTGATTGGAGGAGTCAGTGATACGGTAAAAAATTCCACTGAAAATGAATCAAAGGCCGGAATCTCACCACCATTCACACCGGCAGGATTTCCTGTCCCGCTGCAGTGAATGGATATCTGGCTGGCCGCAAAATTCTCCAACCTCGCTGGCATGAAGGGGCGGTAAGATCGCACCCCTGGGGTAAAGAGAAATGAGTTATGCAGAATTGTTAGGGAAGGGAGTGCATTGTCACAGGGTCCAGTCAGGATGAACACCATCACATTTTTAAGAGAAAACCAGATACATATTTGAAGCAGATGAAAATACAAGATGCAAAGGAGTGAGTAGGAGAGTGCAATTAATTCCTAACTATTCTATCAAGGACATGGTGGGCTGAATGGCCTCCATACATGGTAGAAGTCTTTAGAGTGTGTCCATCTAGTGGCCCAATATAGAAACTGCAGCATGTAGGAAACAACCTCTGGCTACACTTGAGGCCGGAAAATTTAACAATAATTAAAGCCAGGATCTTGGGTTCATGTCACACTATCTGTAACCCCCCCACAACTTGCCCGGGCTTTCAAAATCTTACTAACTGTCCTGTCTGGCAACAATACACATCTCTTTAATTTCTGCTTAACCCTTTCTGCACGCACATTGTCTGTATCTTTGAGACTTGATTACCTGTAAAGACTCGCATTCTAACCATTATTGTGTAAATTGAGTTTGTGTCTTTATATGTCCTGTTTGTGAACTGAAATCCCACTCACCTGATGAAGGAACAGCGAGCGCTCCAGAAGTTAGTGGCTTTTGCTACCAAATAAACCTGTTGGACTTTAACTTGGTGTTGTGAGACTTCTTACTTTTGGCTAAAACCAAGTATGGTTTTGCTGCCCTGCACTTCATAGAAGTCAATGAGATTATACTGAGGCTTCATTTGTAGCATTTTTTTAAAATGGCATCTCAGTCTTTTGGCTAAGATGCAAATGAGATCAAGCACTGGAGGGGTGCTTTGCCTGCTCCAATCAGTTTGGACCATGTAGATCAAGCCTCAAGACAGGACGTGGTGACCTTGTCTTGTCACCTTGGATCTGGAATGTCTCACTTGTTGAGACTTTGAATTGGACGTTGTTTGGATTTGATTAGATAAAGCTAAAATAAAATTGCTTCCGAAATATAATGTGACCATGATAAACACGCAAATATTACAATAATATCACTGCACCATCCATTGGGAAGAAACCTCTTGTGACCTGTCCTCAGTGTGCCCTTTAATTCTGTATTTTATCTCATTCTCTGCTTTTAAACTGTCTCTGCCTTCAGACTTTTGAATGGACCTATCTTATATTCACCTGATCTTTCTTTCTACCCTAGCTATGACTCTAACACTATATTCTGCATCCTCCCTTTTCCTTCTCCTCTATGTATGATATGCTTTGTCTATATAGTGTGCAAGAAGCAATACTTTCCACTGTATCCCAATTCATGTGACAATAACAAATCAAATCAAATCAAAATGAAGGCAGCCTTTGTCTCAGTGCTATGAATTAGCCACCATCATTATGGGTGGCATGGTAGCACCATGGTTAGCACTGCTGCTTCACAGTTTTGATTCTCGACTTGGGTCACTGTCTGTGTGGAGTTTGCACATTCTCCCCATGTCTGTGTGGGTCTCCTCCAGCTGCTCCGGTTTCCTCCCACAATGCAAAGATATGCAGGTTAGGTTGATTGGCTATGCTAAATTGCCCCTGAGTGTACAGAGATGCGTAGCTTAGAGGGATTAGTGGGTATATATGTAGGGATACGGGGATAGGGCCTGGGTGGGATTGTGGCTGGTGCAGACTCGAAGGGCGGGATGGCCTATTTCTGCACTGTAGGGTTTCTATGATTCTATTACTGTGTGCTAAGGATTCCCATCATCATTGATAAGATGTTGGGCAACAGATATATGGAGGCAGGTGAATGTTTTTTTATGTAGTGCATAGTAATGATCTGGAATATGTTGTGTATGAGGAGCAGAGACAATGAATGATTTCAGAAGGAATTTGGGTGGACACTTGGGGTAACTTATGGGGCTACTGGGATAGAACGTGGGAATGAGACTGATTGGGTTGCTCCACAGAGAGCAAGCATGAACTTGATGGCCCGAACAACCTCTCTCTGTGCTGTTACGATTGTATAATTCTAGTGTTGGATGTGTTCACAGTGGTGACTGGAATCCATTCACACTCTCCACCTGACGATGTGGAAATTCACATTCTGAGCTTCCTTCATGAGTTTGGCTGATGAAAGTTAATATAGAGAAATTTGAAGTGAAATGTTTTGGTAGGAAGAATGAGAAGAAGGGATACAATTCTAAAAGGGCAGCCGGCACAGAGAGATCTGAGACAAAGGCTGCCTTCATTTTGATTTGATTTGATTTATTATTGTCGCATTATTGGGATATAGTGGAAAGTATTGTTTCTTGCACGCTATACAGACAAAACATACCATACATAGAGTACACAGGCAAGTAGGAAAGGAGAGGGCGCAGAATATACTGTTACAATCATAGTTAGAGTGTTTGAGTACAAATCGTTCAGGACGGGGTGAGGAATATGGGATCCAGAGCTTTATAGAGACAAAAGAAAGGATATTCTGGACCCACTCTCCCCAAAACCGGAAAATCCCACTCAAGATCAATGGATCTTAGCAAGGTCCATGCACCCCACCCCCTCTCCCCAACCCCACCTGCTATGATTCCTGTGGCGGACAGGAAGGGAAAATTCCCCCCAGAGAGTACAAAAGCAAGGAAGGCTATTTATAAAGCACTGGTTATGCCTCGACTGGAGTGTAATGGAGGATATGAAGACTTTAGAGAATGTGCAAGAAAGATTTACAGGAATGGTCCAAGGGATGAGAGACTTCTACACGGAAAGAATGGTGTTCTTCTCCTTAGAGAAGGGAAAGCTGAAAGGAGATTTGATAAAGTTGCTCAAAATCATGTGGTATTTGAACACAGTAGATAGAAAAGAACAAAAGGCAACATGAGGTAAAACATTTTTATGCAGAGTGTTGGGGATCTGTGAGTCTGGTGGAGGCAGATTCAATTATACCTTTCACAAGGGAATTGGAAAAGCAGCTGAAAAAACATTTGCAGGGCTTGTGGGGGAGTTCAGGATAGTGGTACCGGTTAAATGACTGTTACTGAGAGCAGGTACAATCTTGACAGGTCGAACAGCCTCCTCTCTGTGCTGTAACCATTCCATGATTCTGTGAAAGAACATAAGAAATAGGAGCAGGAGTAGGCCATCTAGCCCTTCGAGCCTGCCCCGCCATTCAATAAGATCATGGCTGATCTGTCGTGGCTCAGATCCACATTCCCGCCCTCTCCCCATAACCCTTAATCCCCTCTCTTATCAAGAACCCATCAACCCGCGTCTTAAAAATATTTAGCGAGGTAGCCTCCACCACTTCAACTGGCAGAGAATTCCAGAGATTCACCACCCTTTGAGTGAAGAAGTTCCTCCTCAACTCCATTCTAAACCGCTCCCCCTTTATCTTGAGGCTGTGCTCCCTAGTCCTACTGTCCTTTCTGAGCGGGAAGAGTCTCTCCACCTCTATGCTATCCATCCCATTCATCATCTTATATGTCTCAATGAGATCTCCCCTCATTCTTCTAAAGTCTAACGAGTACAAGCCTAGTTTATTCAGCCTCTCCTCATAGCTCAACCCCCTCAACTCCGGTATCAGTCTAGTAAGCCTCCTCTGCACTCCCTCCAAGGCCAAAATATCCTTGCGTAAGTGCGGCGATCAAAACTGCACACAGTACTCCAGCTGCGGCCTCACCAATGTCCTATACAGCTGCATCAAGGGATGAGAGACTTCTACACGGAAAGAATGGTGTTCTTCTCCTTAGAGAAGGGAAAGCTGAAAGGAGATTTGATAAAGTTGCTCAAAATCATGTGGTATTTTTACTACTTTTATATTTTATACTACTTTTATATTCAATCCCCCTCGCTATGAAGGCCAGCATCCCATTCGCCTTCCTGACCACCTGCTGCACCTGCAGGCTGGGTTTTTGTGACTCATGCACAAGGACCCCGAGGTCCCTCTGCACCGTCGCCTGCTGCAGTTTTTCGCCACGTAAGTAATAGTCCTTCCTACCATTATTCCAACCAAAGTGGACCACCTCGCACTTGCCAACATTAAATTCTATTTGCCATTTCCTGGCCCATTCACCCAGCCTATCTAGATCCTTCTGCAGACTCTCCACACCCTCCGCGCAATTTGCCGTTCCACCAATCTTGGTGTCATCAGCAAATTTTGACACCGTACACTCGGTTCCCTCCTCCAGATCATCTATATAAATGGTAAATAGCTGAGGCCCCAGCACCGACCCCTGGGGCACTCCACTAGTCACCATCCGCCAATCCGAATAGCACCCATTAATCCCCACTCTCTGCCTCCTATTTGACAACCAATCCTCAATCCATGCTAACACCCTACCCCCAACTCCATGCCCCCTTACCTTCTGCAATAACCTCTTGTGAGGTACCTTGTCAAACACCTTCTGAAAATCAAGAAAGACCACATCCACCGGCTCTCCTCTATCCACTGCCCTAGACGCTTCCTCATAGAACTCCAATAAATTTGTCAGACACGACTTCCCCTTAACAAAACCGTGCTGCGTCTGCTCTATCAAGCCATTCCCCTCAAGATGCCTCGTTATTTCCTCCTTGATGACGGATTCTAACATTTTACCTACAACAGACGTTAAACTAACCGGCTTATAATTCCCTGCCTTTTGCCTGCCACCCTTCTTAAACAACGGCGTAACATTAGCCGTTTTCCAATCTTCCAGCACTTCCCCAGAATCCAGCGACGTTTGGAAAATAACCACCAAGGCATCCACTATCACCTCTGTCATTTCTTTCAGAACCCTCGGATGCATTCCATCCAGTCCTGGGGACTTGTCCACAATCAGTCCCTCCAGTCTGTCGAGCACCGCCTCTCTAGTAACAATAATGTCATTGAGACCCTCCAGTCCTACCACCTTTCCATCGCTAACACCCGGCAAATTATTCACGTCCTCCTCTGTGAAGACAGAAACAAAAAAGTTATTCAAGACCTCAGCCATATCCCCATCCCCTACCACTAAGTCCCCATTCTCATCCTCTAAGGGTCCAACGTTCACCCTAGCCAGCCTCTTCCCTTTTTATATATTTATAAAAACTCTTGCTATCCTTTTTTATATTAAGCGCTCGCCCAGCTTCATAGTTTCTCCTACCCTTCTTTATCAACTTCTTTGTCAATCTTTGTTGACATTTAAACCTCTCCCAATCCTCTTCTCGCCCACTACTCTTAGCTACTATAAACGCCTCTGCTTTTAATTTAACACTTTCCTTCACCTCTTTCGTTATCCACGGCTTATTACCTCTCCTCCTACGGTTCTTTTTAACCATCGGAATAAATTTCTGCTGAGCACCAAGAAAGATCTCCTTAAAGATCCTCCACTGCTCCTCAGCAGACCTACCTTCCAATGCGCTCCCCCAGTCCACATTCGCCAATTCTTCTCTCATCCTACCGTACTCCCCTCTGTTCAAACAAAGGACACGCATCTGGGAACCCACTTTCTCCTCCTCCATCTGCACCAGAAACTCCACCATACAATGATCACTCTCCCCAAGAGGATCCTTCACCACAAGGTCCCTAATTCTACCCGCCTCGTTACATAACACCAGATCCAAGATAGCTCGCTCCCTCGTTGGCTCCAACACACACTGCTCAAGGAAACTATCCTGGCAGCATTCCAAGAACAACTCCTCGAGCCCACCACGTCCAACATGGGTCGACCAATCAATATGTAGATTGAAATCCCCCATAATTATCGCCGTCCCATTCCTGCACGCCGCATTTATTTGGGCGTTAACAGCCCGCCCCACCTCCAGATCATTATTTGGGGGCCTATAGACGACACCCACCTGCGTCTTCCTCCCTTTGCTGTTCCTAATCTCCACCCACAACGATTCCACTTTCTGCTCTTTGGTTCCTATATCATCCCTAGCTACCACCCTGATGCTATCCTTAATCAGCAGAGCTACGTCCCCCCCCCCCCCTTTTCTTCCCGCCTATCCTTCCTAAACACTTGATACCCCTGGACATTCAGCTCCCAGTCCCTGTCACCTTGCAGCCACGTCTCTGTAATGGCCACCAGATCATATCCATTTGTGTCGATCTGCGCCACCAGCTCATCCACTTTATTCCGAATGCTTCGTGCACTTAGATAAAGTGCCTTCATCCCAGCCTTCACCTGGACCCTATCTGCCAGAACGCCACCAACCATACTCACGCCCCCTACTCCCTTTATTATTGGGAAATCCTCGGCCTCTTCCCTTACCTGTACCCTCTCCTTAACTTTAGACCCCGTAATGTCACCTACCCTCGCACCGCCCCCCCCTCCCCCTAATTAGTTTAGAGCCCTACCTACAGTCCTATTTACACGATACGCCAGGACTCTGGTCCCAGCACGGTTCAGACCAACCCCATCCCACCTGAACAGGTCCCACCTACCCCAATACTGATGCCAATGCCCCATAAATTCAAACCCATTCCTCCCACACCAATCCCTGAGCCACCCATTCACTTCCTTAATCTTATCAACCTTACGCCCGTCTGCACTCGGTTCAGGCAGTAGTCCAGAGATGACCACCTTGTCGGTTCTACTTTTTAATTCCATTCCCAGCTTTTCATACTCCCTCCCCAGATCCTCAGTTTGCATTTTGCCTACGTCGTTGGCACCCACATGTACTACAATGACCGGATTCTCACCCTCCCACTCCAGGTTCCTCTGCAGTCCAGATGTGACATCCTGGACCCGAGCACCAGGCAGACAACACACCCTTCTGTGCACTTTGTCATTGTGACAAAGGACAGTGTCAATACCCTTCACCCCACTATCCCCAATTACTACTACGTTCCTTTTCCCTTTCTCTTTGCCTATGTCCTGCTGCATCACTGTACCGTGTGCAGTTTGCTCACCAACCTCACCTCCCTCGTTCTCGTCCAGACTGGAAGCAAGAACCTCAAACCTGTTATGCAGATTGAGAGGCTGAGGCATCCGCTCCCCACCCTCCTTCCTCCGCTCCCCACCCTCCTTCCTCCGCTCCCCACCCTCCTTCCTCTGCTCCCCACCTTCCTTCCTCTGCTCCCCACCCTCCTTCCTCCGCTCCCCACCCTCCTTCCTCCGCTCCCCACCCTCCTTCCTCCGCTCCCCACCCTCCTTCCTCCGCTCCCCACCCTCCTTCCTCCTCTCAGCAGCCCCCTCTTGTTCCTTACCCTTAGAGTTAGCCAGTCTAGGGGGGGTGGATGTCACTTGCACCCCATTGACAATGGCACCCCCTCTCAGGTTGCGTGGAGGAGGTTGTATCACAGAGGCCAGTGTTCTGGGGTTGTGGATTAAAATTCCAACATGGCAGCTGTCAACTTTGAATGAAATGAATAAATCTGGAGTATAAAAGTCAGTCTCAGTAATGGTGACCATGAGAATATCATGGGTTGTTGTAAAAATCTGTCTGGTTCACTATAATGCTCTCTAGGGAAGGAAATCTGCCATCCTTGCCTGGCCTGGCCTACACGTGGTATTAACTGCCCTCTGAAACGGCCGAGCAAGCCACTTCGTTCAGAGGCAATTTGGGATGGGTAACAATTGCCAACTGTTGCAGACTGGCACTTTCCAAGGTGCTGGAATATATCCTGAGGGACGCACTCAAACGTGGGGAAGCCAACCCAAGACACAATAGAGAATGGCCACCGTGAAAGGCCAATGTAGACTGAGGGGCTAGTAACTGGATAAAACCCCTTGGACCGTGTGCTTAATCCTAACCATATGTAACTGTATTGAAGCACCCTCAATGTGCACTATGACTGATGTAAATACAGTTTGAACAGAATTGTACATTCTATAATGAAAATATTGACATGTTTATAATGTTCTCATTACTGAACTGAAACACCTCGGAATGCATCTTGATCCGTGGAGAAAATGTAAATATTATGGCACTTCCCTGTTGTAACAATTTGAAATGTTTTATAATGTCTCTTTCAGATAATGTTATGAATAAAGTATATTTTTGCAAAATGAATCCTGTTGAAGATTAAAGGAACTAATAAGTTGTCAAACATCTCCCTTCTAGTTTCACTCAGTCAGTGTTCCTCGACACAGCTTTCATTCTACCCATTTTTTAAAAGTTCAGCCTTGAAATATGTACATTACTGGCCACGTTTATTATCCATCCCTAATCGTCCTCACAAAGGTGACAGCAAAACACTCCTTCTTAAACTGCTGAGGTCCATCTGGTGTAGGCGTTTACACAGTACACATACAATACACAGTTAGGTGGGCAGATCCAGCATTTTGATCCCATTACAGTTAAGGAATGGTGATATAATTCCAAACAAGTCAGGATGCTGTGGGTCTGGGAGGGAAAGCGGCAGACGCTGGTGTCCCCTTGCGTCTGTTGCCCTTGTCCTTCTTGGCGGTAGAGGTTGTGGATTTCGAAGGGACTATTGGAGGAGCTATTGAATTGACAGGTTAGTGCCTTGCATCATGTAGATAGTGTACACTGCAGCCAGTGTGTGCTGTTGTGGAGGGAGTAAATAAGCCAGTGGTTAAGATGCCAATCAAGGGGATTGCTTTTCTCCTGGATGGTATTGAATTGCTTGAATCTTGTTGGAGCCACATTGTCGATACAAGTGAGGAGTTTTCCATCACATTCCTGCTCTGTGCCTTTTAACAGTAAAAAGTCTGACAACACCAGTTTAACCTCGAAAGCTTGTGAGTTTACTATCAAATAAATTGGTTGGACTTAAACCTGGTGTTGTCAGACTTCTTACTGTGTTTACCCCAGTCCAACGCTGGCACATCCACATCTGTGCCTTTTAAGTCATTAGGGTGTCTGGAGATGAGCCATCCAATGCAATCATTATTAATTTTTGTTTCATGGCTTCACTCCAATGAGATTGGGAAGGAGGAAAGAGTTCACAACATCAGAGTAAAGCAGCGCTGATGGAAAACGAGAGGATTGGGGAGTGGGAAGGAGGTGAGAAGCTGCTGGCTCTTTTTGCTCCTCCACCAATTCCAGAATTGCCCACCATCTCCTCCATCTCTTCGTACCCTGTTTGAAACGCTGCACATTTGCCAACAACATAAAGTCAGCATAGACAACAACAACTTACATTTACATAGCACTTTTCTGGCAATGAAACATCCCGAGGAGCTTCACAAGACCATTGTAAAACAAAGTATGTGACTGAACTACACAAGGATATATTTGGTCTGATGGCCAAAAGCCTGAACAACGGGGGGGGGGGGGGGGGGGGGGGTGGTGGAGGTGAGGGGAGGGGAGAGGAGGAGGGGGGGAGGGAGAGGGGGAGGGGGTGAGAGGAGGGGATGAGGGAGGGGAGGGGAGGGGATGAGGGAGTGGCCAATCAGCTGTTCACAGACACTCAGTACGTGTTGCAGCGGGCGCTAGGACCCTGCGGAAGCCGAGTGTGCGGAGCAGGAGTGAAGGGGCGGGGCTGTCCCGCTGGGCGGGGCGACAGCAGCGGAGCCGGAGCCGGAGTGCGAGGGTGAGGAGAGAGTCCCTGAGACAGGGCCGGGGATCAACAAGGCTCCGAGTCTGAACTGGGCCCAAACCGCGGGGCGGGGGGAGAGGTGAGGGGAGAGGGGTGG
>NC_137345.1:49031464-49118964 GCF_965287045.1 Carcharhinus amblyrhynchos
GCTAAAACACTTGCTTTCACTTTGATGAATATGAAATGTGATGACAGCTTCACATCACAAATAAAAGTTATATCCTGCAATGTCAGGCAGCTCTTCTTTCGACCAACTTTGTCCAATCAATTTCCTTTAGCCCATATGACAAGGGTTCAGTTAAGAGTCGCACCTCTGCGAGCTGAAACATTGCCCAGCTCTGCAAAAGATAAAAACGTGAGATTATCTTCACCCTTCCTCCCAATTCCCAGATAAACATTACTGTTTGTAATTGTCTTCAGAGCGCAGCTGAGTCAGATACCTGTCAAAATCAGTCCCTTGGATCACTTTGTGAGGCAGTTTGATGCGCTGATATTCTGTCACTGTGTAATCTGGTGCCATTACATTATCTACAGAAAATGAGGGGGCATTTTAAGCATTTACTTTTACAGATTATCCTTGAGGTAAACTGATTTTCACAGATTCAAGAATGAGTGAGAAACTCATTCATTAATATAGGTTTAGTGAAATAATTGAGGTATGCAGCACAGTGGCAAAGAGGTCAGCACTGCTGCCTAATAGTGCCAGGGACCTGGGTTCAATCCTGACCTCGGGTGACTGGGTGAAGTTTGTACATTTTCCCCATGTCTGCGTGGGTTCCCTTGGGTGTTCCAGTTTCCTCCCACACTCCAAAGGTGTGTGGGTTAGGTGGATTGGCCATGCTAAGCAGGATTAGCAGGGTAGATACATGGGGTTATGGGGATAGGGCCTGGATGGGATTGGGGCCAGTACAGACTCGATGGGCTGAATGGCCTCATCCTGCACTGTAGGGAATCTATGTGGAGGAATATTCCTGTAATGCATTTGACAGTAACGACTCTGTGTACAGAGCTGCTCTGTCTCCATAATGAAAACAGTTTTCAGGTTACTGTTAAGGTCTTATTATTTTCATCACAGGATAATATTGTTTCACGCTCTTCATGACAATCAGTGTTTCCACTTCTTCCTTTTTGTTTTGAATAATTTTCTTTTGTTAATTTGTATTTTACAAGAAGACCCCTGAGATACGGAATCTAAGCTGAATTTAAAAGCCTGCATTCCTTACGTTATCACTTCTGCTTCATTGCACAAATTAAATTAAATTAAATTTTTATATGAATCTGAATGGAGATATTAACTCCCTTACTTAGTGCCCCATGGAATTTCATGCAAATATATTTTGCAAATTACTATTGCATTCCACGTCTCCAAGCCAAAGGCGAAATAAAGACAGAAAAATAACAAGTTGTTTTAAATTTCATGATATTGATTTAAGAAAATGGTGGGCAGGAAAAAGAATGCTCTGTACCCTTGTAGAAATATATTTCAGAAAGTACTTTACAGATTATAATCAAACCACTACCACAGTTTTTTTATCCATTCTTGGGAGGTGAGTTGCTGGCTAGGCTAACACTGTTTCGTTCCTGAAAAGGGGATGGTGACTTTTCTTCTTGAGCCAGTGCAGTAGAGAGTTGTTAGGGAGGAAGTTCCAGGGCTTTCCCCCAGTGACTATGAAGGAGCGGCAATAAGGTTCTGATTCAGGATGGTTTGTGATTTGGAGGGGAACTTGCAAGTGGGATGGTATTCCCATGTGCCTGCTGTTCTAGCTCTATGCAGTGGAGAGCATGGTGCTGGAGCGTATTATCAAAGGAGTCTTGTAAAATACCCTGGGGCAGTTGCAACTTTCTCTACTGCTACAGCATAAAATGAGCATGAGCTGCAGGAATATGAAGCTGAATTCATTCAATGCAGAAAGAGCTCATTTGGCCCATGGAGTCTGCACTGATCACATTCCCATCCAGGTCCTAACCCTGTAACCCCTCGTATCTACGCTGCTCATCTCCCTCACTGTGAAATGAGAATTCTCGGGGAATTTCACAGTAACTTCACAGCAGTACGAAAGTAGGCTTTACTTGTAACTAACAAATAAACATTTTTCTTAAATCTCCCTGATACTTTAACATGGCCAATCAACCTAACCTGTACATCTTTTGGACTGTGGGAGGAAACCCACACAGACATGGGGAGAATGTGCAAACTCCAGACAGACAGTGACCTGAGGCCGGAATTGAACCCGGATCCCTGGCAATGTGAGGTTGCAGTGCTAACCACTGTGCCACCGTGCCATCCATAGTGTATTATTTATCATAGATATTGTAGAATCCCTACAGTTGCTACTATCTCTACTAATTGCCAGCACTCATCAATGAATCATCATAACTCCTCTGAATGGATTACTGGGCAGTCAGATCAGGCACAAGCTGTTATCTAGCTTTGCATGTTTGGTTTGGTGCAGTTTATTTAATTAAATACATTTTTAATTTGAAATGTTGAGTATTGAATATAATTATGTATGCATAGATTACCTAAATTTGTGTATTTGTAAAACAACATGATACGCCAGGCTGTTATGTTTGCTAATAAAAAGACACATTACCAATCTCCTGTTTCAAGGACTATAAGATAGCGCCTTTCAATTATCCTTCAGCTACTAATTGTTTTATTCACCATATTCAACACATGGAATTATTCCAGGCCCATTGACTTCCTTCTTCCTGAGCAGATTCATCAGTTCAATTTTCTATATATTTGTCAGTCAATCATTTTCAAGGATCAGCTCGCCCAATCAAAAGGAAATAGTAACACATCAAATGTACAGTATTCCCAATTTCTGGATCTATATTGGGTCATATTTCAGTACTGACTCACTGAGAAGGTCATCGCCACAACTGAAAGGCCAATCACTTCACGCTGGCCGTTAAATTTGGAATAATATTTGTAGTTATAAATGCAACAAATATGTGGTCAAGAATTTTACGTGACTTGGGACTAGAACTAACCACATTTTCCAGTCTCGAGATCCTCGGAAGACCACACTGTTACTCTGGCTGGGATATGAAGGGCCAGTGTCTGGGTTAATGGGACTGGTGGAAGTGGGAGTGTGGCGGGCACACGTCCCATTGCAATCCGGTGGGACGTTTAAAGATGGCTGCCCAATATCACTGAAAACATCAGCGGAGGCAGAAGATGGTCTGCGTTCCAGCAACACCACCCAGCAGGCACACCAGGTGGGAGGTCATTCCAGCTGGGTGTCAAACCCTCCATTTCTTCAATGACTGCTTCTGCTCTTGTGCAGCTGGTGAGGGCCAAGTGAGGCATATTGATGCCGTAAGAAGGCAAGAGTAGGCCACCACACCTCACCAAGAAAGCCTGGGCAGAGGTGGCTGCCAGGCCAGCGAACACGATTTGGTCCACTGAACATGGATTCAGTGCTGGTAAAGGTACAATGATCTTCTACGCTTGGCAAGGGTGAGCAGAGTTGGCACAGTGAAGAAGTGCGGAAGAAGATGTTGAAGGTGCCCGTGCTTAGTTGTGCACGTGGGTGGAGGAATCAGGATCTCAGAACGTGGCACAAGGGTTGGCACTGCTGCCTCACAGCGCCAGGGACCTGGCTTCAATTCTGGCCTTGGGTGACTTCTGTGTGGAGTTTGCACATTTTCCCCACGTCTGCGTGAGTTTCCTCCCACAGTCCAAAAATGTATAGGTTAGGTGAATTGGCCATGCTAAATTATCCCTTAGAGTCCCAAGATGTTAAGATTAGAGGGATTAGTGAAGAAAATGTGTAGGGTTACGAGAATAGGGCAGGGTCTGAGCTCGGATAAGATGCTCTGTTGGAGATGTGATGGACTGAATGGCCTCCTTCTGCAACATAGGGATTCTATGAGTCTATGAACATAGCTCTGCCCACATGCGTCCAGGTTGTGAGAGAAGCCCTGTGTCCATCTAAGTGTTAAGTGTGCAAGGCTAATGGGAATATCTACATGGTTTGCAGGGGTGAAGAGGTGCGGGTGAGGAGAGGGGAGCGACATGGTATGGTGTTGGAGGTGGAGGGCTGAGAACTGAGTAGAATTTTATATTTACAGGAAAAATGCCTCCACAACAGTACAGGGTGACCTGCTACTGGTCATGAGGTGGCAAAGCTAGCAATTTTCATCAGTCATGAGCTGGGAGCCCGGGGGCAGGGACGAAGGTCCTCAGGTCACACAGAGGCTGAAGTCTGTGAGGAAGGAAAGGGCCCAGTGAGCAGAGAGTGAAATCAATGGAGGGGAACCTCATCATTCAGAAGGACTTTTGAGAATCAATGTCCAGTGATTCACCAATCACGAAGGCACTGTGACACCATTGATATAACTCACAGCCAACCGTGTTGTATGGGCAATGACTGATGGGTGATAATACTGACTGATTAGTTTCCTCCTTCAGATCGGCCATCCTCCAGAACAAGCTGCACCAGCAGGTCCCTCCATTGAGAGCAGGGCAGATGTGGATGAAGGATGTCCTCTCTTTCTGCTGACAAGGCACCGATACAGATGCTGGCACATCAGTGGGCAATTCCATGTCAGATCAGATGGTAATGCAGAGGGCACCTCGTACTCTCAGGAACAGGTGATGGAGGCAGAGAGTGCTCAGGGCATCGGTATTCAGAAACCACGCTCAGTCCCTGGTAAACAGTGAGCCACTGGATCTATCCATCTGATGGCAATTGCTGGATATCCAGCGGGATGCACAGGGATACCTGGCAGAGTGTCCCTGAAATGGTGTCCATCATAGAGGAGTCTATGCAGAACCTGAACACTGTATTAACACTGAGTACTGAATACAACACTCCTCCACTGAGATTGGTGACTCGCGCGGAGAGACAAGTTGGTGACCATATGGGTGCAATCGATGTTACCCTGGATGTGGGGGGACCCTGTAATTGCTGCAAAGACTCTGACCTGCTCAATGTGGCAGATGAATGTGTTCACCCAGCTGAACAGAGTGTGAGTCACCAGCTTGACCCAGATATTCACAGCTGACTCGGAGACTCTGCAAAAACCACTCACTGATCTGCTGGAACGATCCAGAGGTGTAAAGGTTAAAGGCTACAGTGAGCTTGAGAACCAGGGACATTGGGTGCCCAACACACAACTGGAGGTTATTTCTGCTCCAATCACCTGGCAAAGGCTGTGACTCCTTCCCTCGAAAGCCAGAAGAAGCTTCCTGTAGCACCGGATTTCAGTCATGGGAAGTAGTTGGATTTTTGCCTGCATCCCCTGGCAGCTGGGTTGTCCTCCTTGCCCTCCCTCCTGGCCCTAAATACCCCACGCCAGGATTCTTCCTCTGATGTGACCAACTTGCCTCCTCTATCTTTGGTCCATCTTCCTCCTCCTGAGAGGCAGAGAGGGTGTCCGCTATGTACACAATACCCACCTGCTGAGATACTGAAAGGCCTGAGCCTGTAGGTGCCAAAGGGTTGGAAATCTCAAAGACATCTCCTGGAAAGTCCAGGCAATATGCACAAGACTCAACAGAAAGCAATGAAAATATTCAGAAAACTGAAGGAGAAATTGAAACCAAACTCTCAATAATTCCAATGAAATCAGCCAGCCCTTCTGCCTGTGCATAGCACGGTAGCACAGTGGTTAGCACTGCTGCCTCACAGCTCCAGGGACTTGGGTTCAATTCCCAGCTTGGGTCACTGTCTGTGTGGAGTTTGTACATTCTCCCTGTGTCTGCGTGGGTTTCTTCTGGGTTCTCTGAATTCCTCCCACACTCCAAAAATGTGCAGGTTAGGTGCATTGGCCATGCTAATGTGTAGGTTAGAGGGATTAGCGAGGTAACTACGTGGGGTTATGGGGATAGGGTGGGATTGTTGTCAGTGCAGACTCAATGGGCTGAATGGCCTCCTTCTGCACTGTAGGGATTCTATGATTCTAAATGATAAATCAGCAAGAACAGGTTTGCCATCCGTCCTTGTTGCCCATGACAGACCTAAAAATCATGTAGGCAACATGAAATCTCAATGATTTGGTGTTAAAGCCATTTAAATTGTTAGTGAGATGAGCACAAGTCGAATGCACATCCACTGATTGGGATATTGTGCAAGTGCGCAATGACATCAGGATACATGCCTGATTTTTGCTCGCTTCCATGCTGGGCATCTCATTTATTACAGAACTACCAGGATGTAGAAGAGGCCATTTGGCTTTTCGAGTCTGCACCAAATCTCCGACAGAGCATTCTACCCAGGCCCTATCGCTGTAACCCCCTGTATTTACCCTGTTAATCCACCTAACCTACAGACCTTTGGGCACCAAGGGTCAATTTAGCATGGCCAGTAAACCTAACCTCTTAGGACTATGGGTGGAAATTGGAGCAGCTGGACGCAGACACAGAGAGAATTCCACACAGACTGTTACCCATGGCTGGAATCAAACTCAGGTTTCTGACCTCTGTGCCACTGTGCACCCAGCATCTTATCCTAATGTTGACACATTTAACAAACTTTCTTCTGTCTTTGGACAGAGATGTAAACCTGGTGTAATTTACAAGTGAAGCAATAATACATTCTGATACGATTTGGGCCAAAAGATAATAAAGTTTGCCAAGTGCTTGATGACAGTACGTGTCCTTTCATTACTTTCCAGCAGAGCTTTACGAAGTTATATCGCCTATAATGTTAAATCTTAGCACAGATTTAATGCTTCATATCATAGCTAATTTACTGTCTTATTCTGAAAGAACTGAAGTAATTATTCCCTGAAGGTTATATTAGTTGGCGAGAACAGGTGTTTTATATCAAAGTTACGATCCTTAAAGTGAACCCAATTGCCGTGTTTTCAAAACTGCGTCATAATCCTGTAAGAGGGACAAAAAATGAACACAGAGTGTGGCTGAATCTCACATTTTTATTGCCTCATTCGTCTATTCTAGTATAAGTTAACGTGAATATCCCAGCAATAAGATCTGATAAGAATCGGCCTTCTGTTCACAACTTTTCACTAACATCTCCCTGAATTATATTACTTTGTGAAGATTTAAAATGCAACCAATTATATTTCAACCACATACTTCAGTGAACGATGCGCTGAGTTATAGAATGATAGCACATAAAGCTACTTCTGTCTCAGCAACATTTCATAACATCATAGAATCCCTACAGAGCAGAAAGAGGCCATTCAACCCATTGAGTCTGCACTGACAACAATCCCACCCAGGCCCTATCCCCGTAACCCGGCGTATTTACCCTGCCAATTTCACTAGGAACAATTTAGCATAGTCAATCAACCCAACCTGCACATCTTTAGACTGTAGGAAGAAACCAGAGCATCCAAAGGAAACCCATGCAGATATGGGGAGAATGTACAGACTCCACATGGACAGTGACCCAGGGCCAGACTTGAATCTGGGCCATGGTACATTGAGGCAGCAGCACTAACCACTGCACCATAACTCATAATGTTTGTGACTGATGCAATATGTCAGTCTTGGATGGGGCTGGGATATTTGAGTTAGAAATACAGATTCAAATGTCTGATATCAGGGTTTTTTAAATCAGAATAAGATGGCGGATCTGTCAGAAAAACACTAATTAGCTCGTTAGTTGTGGAGCTGATCTCATTAAAGCAAGCCACTTTTTTTTGTACAGTTAGAAGCTGCAGGCAATAAATTGATTTCAAGAGTTAGCACAGACAGTCCAATTTTTTGTGAACTGTGGCAAGAACAAGGTAATGTGAATTTTACTGTGGCTGTCAACATTCTGTCAGAGAAGCAGCCGACGGAATGGGTGAGGAACATACACAGGAGCAGAAACCTCTAATGAAGCCCAGAACAAGCAATTATTTTAACCTTCCTGATTCTCTCATCAAGGGATTAGCAAACTGAAACGATCAAACTTCAGTTTTTTTTAAAACAGCAACAACACTCCCGAACGATAGTGAGTGTGAGAAATGTTTCAGGTGTCCATCGTGAAATGTCCCCAGCTTTCCATTAAGTGCAAACATGCCTTATAACAGATTAAAAAGATTAGACTGTCTCCAAATTACCTTGTTTAGATAAATGCTGATGACCAGTTTGTTATGACTGCTGCTGATTCTTTCTGAAAGGGTTAACAATCACACAAGCTGCAGGCTGAATCTCAGTCACACAGGGAAAGCTGTGTACAAATAACAGGTCTTTATTAAAACAAACCCAGATAAGAGTCAAGGCCCAATGAACTGAATCATGTGTATCTGTAACTCACATTTACTCAATAGAACAAGGGACAATGGAAAGGGAGGTTGAGATACAATTGGTCAGAAATATTGCTATCATCTATTGATGATAATAACATGCACACATGTTAAATGGACAATATACACTTACATATGTATGATATAACCTTATTCAATAACTATGATTGGACAGAGATAATTCTGAGAACGTGATTGGAATATATTAATTACTAGTAATTGCATTTGAAACTTTAATTGCTGATGTATCTCTGAATCCTGCACTCTGGCTAGCCATACAACGTGAGCTGCAACTTACCAGTGTCCTCGCTATGTAGCTGCAATTAAAACAGCTGTTTAAGACAACACTGTGACTTGGTCTGGTTACTTGAAGAGTAAAGTTGTGATCAATTAAAAGGCTGCCATCAAAATCCCCCCACTCATTGGAATCGAAGCCAAGCTGCTCTGGGCCATTGCTATTGTATTTATTTGGAGTTAGCAATGAAGATACCTCCAATTACTGACTGACCTGAACCATTTTAAACCTTCTAATGTCACTATGTTTGGTGAGTACTCCTGAGCTGATTTCTGAGTCAGTAATTGTGGGTCTATTATTGGTCTCTCATTCACAGGGTGGCCCAATGGGTGCAGAGAATCCGAGAATCCCTACAGGGCAGAAGGAGACTATTCAGCCCATCAAGCCTGCCTATCCAAGCCTGTCCAGGCCCCCTGCCTTATCAACGTAACCCCACACGTATATCCTGCTAATCCCCCGAACCTGCACGTCTTTGATACAAAGACGTAACTTAGCATGGCCAACCCCCCTAACCTGCACATCTTTGGATACAAAGACGTAACTTAGCATGGCCAATCCCCCTAACCTGCACATCTTTGGACTACAAATATGAAGAGAAGATTGAATAGAAATATTCAAAATCATGAAGGGATTGAATAAGTTAACAAGTTTCTTAGTTGTCTCTCGTTTCTGTATTTTATGAATCTATTTAGGTTCTCTCTCATTATATTGCTAGGATGTACAAAAGCTCTAAAACATTTCCATCGGTGCTCACTGAGATTTTTAAAGTATTCCCTCATGGTTAATTTGTTTAAGGTCATTTCTTAGTGCCTTCAACATGGGTCTTGATTAAAGATTATAAACTCGAGTATTGGTTTGCAAAGACTGTGGGTAGAATCTTGTGCTTCCCCAGATGGTGAGTTTGGAGGTGGGAAGGGCATTTAGTTGGTTGGGTTGGTTGGTTGGGAGGGAGGGTTGGTTGGGAGGGTTGGTTGGTTGGGAGGGAGGGTGGCATCCGTGAATTCAGCTGCCTTCCTGCCTAGGCCAGCATTAAATTCTTGGCAGGAAGGTTGACCATAGGTCTTCCTATCTCACTGCCAAATGAGCCCCTGATATGGCCAGTTAATGATCACTCAATGGCCTCCTTCTGGCATTGTTGGTGTTAACTGAGCTATATGCCTATTGCACGTTAGCTACAATCCTGGGAGGCAGTGTAGGAGGTCCCTTGATCAAAGGCACTCAGTGCTTGGTTGAGGGACTTGACTTTGGGGAACAGGTGGACCTACTTCCCTGCCCTCGCTTCCAACTCTGCTGTATCCCTCTCCCTGCAATCCCTATCCTGCAAACCTCCTCACCTTGCTTCTCCATGGTCTGGATTGCTCTACATTCCTGGGTCTCTGGTGTAAGTCCTTCCAGCAGGAGCCTGGGCACCCCAGTGATCCTGCTGAGCACAAGAGTTGCTGTCCTCTGGTGGGTGGCAGCTCTTGGTGGGCACGACTTCTGCCACATGGTCTTGATTCCAAGGAAAGCCCATCACTGACCTCACCACTGCCTGATTGTCACAGGGTCTGGCACACTTTCCTGAAAAGAATCAGTGGGGTCTCTCCAGCCAGCAAACAAGACTCTTCAACAATGATTCTGACAATGAGTCCATTGTCAAATCTGATGATATTGTGGTCAGTGTTACCTGCCAGAACTGCCGTTAAGTTATTGGGGATGTTTTGGACACCAAATTGTCAACCCTGAAAAAAATCAGATGGTTCATATGTTTGATCTTCTGTTGGTTATATATACTGAATATCAAGATTGGGTAAACTTTTACCATGCTGGAATTAAAAGATTGCTTAAACAGCTGCTTATGGAACGCTGTTTTGTGCCACAATGTCACCACATTTCTGTTTTTGTATTTATTTGTGGGGCACGGGCGTCGCTGGCTGGCCAGAATTAACTGACCCTTTATAGCTGCGTTTGGAGGGCAGTTGAGAGTCAGCCACATCGCTGTGTCTCTGGAGTCCATGAAGGACATTACTGAACTGGATGGGGTTTTTCTGACAATCGACAATGGTATTATGGTCATCAGTAGATTCTTAATTCCAGATATGTGGAGTAATTTATTGTCTCTGAAGCATTTTGAGATGCTTCCCAAGTGTACGGAGGAAGTTGTCAGGAAGCCAAAGCCTGTTTCCATTTACTCTTCCAGTACAACCGCAGAAACCTCCATTCTGCCTGCTGCTCGATGGCCTTCCCTGCCCAGGAAAATATGACACTTGGGACTGAAATCTAAAAAACACTCTGGTTGAAGCTGCAAGTAAATTAACAGCATAGCCAATTCTAAAATAAGGCAATCACTGAACAACTGAACGATGGCCTTAGGAATCTCTAATCCATCCTGTCAGCCAATAAGGCTGTGTGGCAAGAGGCAAGTAAAGGAGAGAAAATATAATTTCCTTTACATTTCATTCACCTGGGGAAGAGGCACAGCCAAAGTATGTTCTGACCATGCAGCTATTGATTGATCGATTTAGGTTCAATTTGGGGAACTGTCTGTGAGTTACCTGAGGAGTCTGCACATTCTCCCTGTGTCTGCATGGGTTTCCTCCGGGTGCTCCCATTTCCTCTCGCACTCCAATGATGCGCAGGTTAGGTTGATTGGCTATGCTAAATTGCTCCCTATTGTCAGGGAGATTAGCAGGGTAAATTGGTGGGGTTACAGGGATAGGACCTGGATAGGATTATTGTCAGTGTAGGCTTGATGGGCTGAATGGTCTTTTTCTACCTTGTAGAGATTCTGTTTGATAGGGTAGCTGGAGAGAAACTATTTCTCCAGGTGTAGCAGTCAGAACAAGTGGGCATGATGTTAATATTAAAGCTAGGCTGCCCACTGCAGCCATCACCAACAATAGGATGGGAAATTTGATGGATCATTTGAAGATCTGTTGACCCCAGGCTGGAATTTGTGATGTCTGTGTAGGTGTGACTGGAACATCCCACCCTGAGTCAAGAAGCACTTCTTCACACAAAGCTGTAAGGATTGAGGCTTCAGGTCACTCAAAAATGTCAACGCTGACCTTGATCTATTTTATTTTGAGACGATTTTAAGGGTTACAGTCAAGGCAGATTGATTATTATACGGATTTGCTATGATCTAACTGAATGATGGAAAAGTGGGCTGATTGGTCAGTATGTGTTCCTATGTTTCAGTTAATGCTTTGAGAAAATACTTAGCATGTTCCATCATCATGAGTTCATGTTAGCCTAATAACCGTAACCATCTTCTGCCTTGGGCAGACTAGAGTAAAAAGACACACAAACCTGATCCACAAGACCAAAAGAGGTAATTTGATGATTTGTTTTTGGCATTGTCTTCAGCACATTACAAATCGTTTTAAAGTTTATTTATTTATTAGTGTCACAAGGAGGCTTACATTAACACTGCAATGAAGTTATTGTGAAAGTTCCCTAGTCATCACACTCCTGTGTCTGTTCGGGTGAGGGAGAATTTAGCATGGCCAATGCACCTAACCAGCACATCTTTCAGACTGTTCAGAGGAAACCTGAGCACCCAGAGGAAACCCAAGCAGACATGGGGAGAATGTGCTTACTTCACACAGATAGTGACCCAAGCTAGGAATCGAACCTGGGTCCCTGGACCGAACCAGTACATCTCTCAGACAGTGGGAAGAAATTGGAGCACCCAGAGGAAACCCACGCAGACATGGTGAGACTGTGCAAACCCCACACAATAAGTGATCCAAGCCAGGAATCAAACCCGAGTCCCAGGTTCTGTGAGGCTGCGTTGTTAACCACTGTGCTGCCAATGTAACTTGGAGGGAGAACATCAGCAGCTCTTCAGTTTAATGATGCAGAGAGAACAATGCTGTCTTGGTGCTTTTCTTTCTGTGTGTTACACACAGGAAGTGAGTGAAACCACAGGCGACAATCAGCCTGTGGCCTTTAACCAACAGCTGAACCCATAACACTGACCATCAGTAATTATAGAGAAGCAGCTTTCTTTACTTTGCTGTTTCTCAGAAAGTACATCTAATTAACAGGCCGAGCTTGTTTAAATTTAACTTTGGTAGGTTTATTTTGTGAAGCAGTTTATTTTCAGAAACAGGCTGAAAGAAAATTACGGACCGTATTTGTATTTTTGTGCAGACGCACTGGTGCTTTTAAAGAGACACACCAGCAGATTCTATCATGTTAATGCAAAATAGGTTCCAGTGGCACTGTGGTTAGCACCGCGGTTAGCACCGCTGCCTCACGGTGCCAGGGACCCAGGTTCAATTCTAACCTCGGGTCACTGTCTCCCTGTGTCTGTGTGGATTTCCTCCGGGTGCTGAGTTTCCTCCCCCATTCCAAAGATATGTGGGTTAGGTGGATTGGCCATGCAAAAACTGTCCCTTAATGTTAGGGGACTAGTGTGGGTGGAACTGTTGTTGAGCAGGGTCAATGGGCCGAATGGCCTTGTTCTCCACTGTGAGGATTCTTTGAATTTATTCATAGGTTTCTCATTTTGGATTGGTTTGTGTTTACAGGAAAATCTATTTAATGGGATTGAGTTCCACACCACTGCATTTTCTTCCAATTGTGATGCAGCCGTTCTTGTTAAATTATCCAGTATATTTTCAGATCAGAACCCAGAGATAGAACATAGAACCCTACAGTGCAGAAAGAGGCCCTTCGGCCCATCGAGTCTGCACCAAACACAATCCCACACAGGCCCTATCCCCCATATCCCTACACATTTACCCGCTAATCCCTCTAACCTACACATCCCTGGACACTAAGGGGCAATTTCTTAGCATGGCCAATTAACCTAACCCACACATCTTTGGACTGTGGGAGGACACCGGAGCACCCGGAGGACATGAGGAGATGAACAACACCCTCTGATCGAGCATGTGACACTACTCCCACCGAAACCAGGTATCAGAATCATTCAATTCAAAACAAAAGAGGAAGAGCTGAGAGAGCTGACTGAAATATCTATCATTAGATTGAAGGGAAAATCCAACGGAAGGATTCCAATAACGACCACAATTGCTGGAATTTTGTGAGAGTGGGACAGGCAGAGCAACCAGATCAGATATATCCCTGAATTCCATTTCCCTGACCTGAGGAACCTTACCTCGGCAAACATTTACCAGCTTTTTTGTTGATAATTTACACGGGTGCAGTAACCAGAGTTTCAGCTGAATAATTTAATCAAAAGGGGCACAAGTTCAAGTAAAGGGGGGGGGGGAGTTCAGTGGAGATATCGGGGGAAGGATTTTTACAACGAGGATGGTGGGGACCTGGAATGCACTGCCAAGTGAAGTGTTTAAGGCAGATATGTTAGCCACATTTAAGATTTATCTGGATAGACACATGAAAAGATAGGGTATAGAGAGATATAGATGATTGGTCTCGATAGGACAATATGATTGGTGCAGGCTGAGGGGTCTGTTCCTGTGCTGTTCTTTGTTCTGGGTGGGTTTGGGTCAAGAATTCTAGATGCCAGCAGTGATCAGTCAAATATGAATCCAGGACTGCACTATCCATCGGACAAGTGAGTGAGATCCCTCATTTCTTGGGCCCCAGGCCATGAACAGCTGAGGGGGGTTCATGAGGCAGGTGCTCAACCCCAGGCCTGGGAGAACTGCAGGAGCCGGATTCACAGACCCTGACACAGAAGAACTGTCACAGCTTTCACCCACACCCACCATCAGCACCCTGAACCATACAGCCCAGGCTTTCCGCTCCTTCCTTTCCAGCCCTTTCAAAGGGGTCTGTGGCCCCGCAGCAGAATTCAGCCTCGAATATGATTCTGTTCAGATTTACCCCCTGTGACCCCCTACCTCTCCCCCTTCCCACTCTCCTCCCTCCATCTTTTCAATGACGTGCAGCCACTCTGCGAGCACAGCTCCAGTCTGTGTGCACTCACTACCCAGCTCCCCGTGGAGTTCAGCTGGCCAGGTCATGCCTTTTGAAGGCAGTCATACCTCGCACTGCTGTAGTGCTTTATTTGACAGGGTGTGTGTGTGTGTGTGCATGTGTGTGCGTGTGCGTGCGTATGTGCATATGACCCTGCTGTATGGCCTGATAATAATGTATTTTAATGATATTCCCAAGGTTGAACAGTGGGAAATGTGGCCAATCATTGCTGGGCAGTGGGGCAGGGGGGGGATCATGTTATACATCAATGCTCCTGGGAAACGGGTCAAAGGCCTTTTTGAAATATCTTCCATCACGTCGTCAAATCCTCCCATCGTGAACAGGAGTGGAAATTCCTGGCTTCAGATTTCACCTTTTATAAACTTGACCTTTCAGATCCAGTCGAGGGCTACTCTCCCATCCTCACACACCAATCCCCACGCATAAACCCATCCACGATCAGAGTAACCTCCTCAAACCCTCCCCCAATCCGGACCCCCCTCCCTCCCGATATTTTGCCTACCTCTGACTCTGGCCTCTCCTATCCCTTTGCCAATCTTACCCCCAGCCATCAAGGCCCTAACATCTGGAACTCTTTCCCTTGGTCTATCTGCTTTCAGACTTCTCTCTGCACCTTCAACAGTGTTGAAAAACTCATTTTTTGACTAAGTTTTATATCACTCCTTCTGTGGATTAGTTTCTGCTTTCCTCACATGGACATAGAAACATAGAAACTAGAAGCAGGAGATGGCCATTTGGCCCTTCGAGCCTGCTCTACCATTTATCTTGATCATGGCTGATTATTGAATTCAATATCCTAATTCCCTCCTTCCCCCCATATCCCTAGATCCCTTTAGCCCCAAGAGCTGCATTTAATTTCTTCTTGAAATCAGACAATGTTTTCTCTTCAACTACTTTCTATGGTAGTGAATTCTACACATTCACCACTCTCTGGGTGAAGAAATCTCCCCTCACCTCTGTTCTAAAAGGTTTACCCTTATCCTCAAACTATAACCCTCCAGTTCTGAAGGAACTCTCTTTCTGAAACCACCTTGCCTAACACTGTTAGAATTTTATAAGTTTTTATGAGATTCCCTCTCACTCTTTGAAGCCCCAGTGAATATAATCCCAACGGACTTAGTGTCTCCTCATATGGCAGACCTGCCATCCCAGGAATCAGCCTGGTAAACCTTCACTGTGCTCCCTCTATAGCAAAGACATCCTTCCTCTGATAAGGACACCAAAACTGCACACAGTGCTCTAGGTGTGGCCTCACCCAAGAGGTGCCTTGAGATATTGCTCTGAGTTAAGGATGCTATGTAAATCCAAGTTGTTGTTTAAAAGCAATGAGCAAGCTCCCCATATGGATAAAATTCGTGTTACTTTATGTGAAAGAGTACGTAGTGTTTAAATATTCAACCAGAGGTTTCTGCTCTCACCGATCGAGTCTTTCAAAGTTCTACCCCTTGGGCCCTCTATCTCTCATCTACCTGCAGCCACTCAGTTGCTTCATCAGTAAATAATGTACACTGCTGACACCTGGCTTGTTACCCCTCCTCTGATTTCATCACAAAACTTCATTTGACACCTGGTGTTGGATGAGCAGAAATTTCCAGCAACTATTGGGAAGAACTATTGAGAACTACTGTGGGCTGCAAGGTGGCACAGTGGTTAGCACTGCTGCCTCATAGCGCCAGGGACCCGGGTTCGATTCCTGGCTTGGGTCACTATCTGTGCGGAGTTTGCACATTCTCCCCGTGTCTGCGTGGGCTTTCTCCGGGTGTTCCAGTTTCCTCCCACATTCTGAAAGGCGTACTGGTTAGGTGCATTGACCCAAACAGGCGCTGGAGTGTGGCAACGAGGGGAATTTCACGATAACTTCATTGTAGTGTTAATGTAAGCCTTACTTGTAGCACTAATAAATAAACTTTAAGACTGACATCATTGTCTGGAGTCCTTGCTGCAAACTTCAATCAATAAACTCTATCCTTCCCCATCACCATTATCTGATACTGTATACAACCTTCATGTCCTATTTGACCCAGATCTGACCACACACCCTTTCCATCACCACCTCCAAAACATTGCTTGTCTTCACTCCGACCTCAGCTTTTCTGAAGCTGAAAACACTCACTCCTGTCTTTGTTACCTCTAGACTTAGATATTCCAGTTCTTTCCTAGTCAGTCTCCCATCTTGCATTCTCCATAAACTGGGACTCAGCCAGACCTCTGTGCCTCTACCCTAACTTGTAACAACTCTTGTTTATCACCCCTTTATTCCTCATCTCGCCCCAATGTCCAATGTTTGTTTTCAATTCCCTCCTTATCGCTATCAGGTTCTCCAGTCCTGAAACACTCTAAAATGTTTTACACTTCTCCAATTCTGGCTTGTGTGTAGTAGAATCATTGAATCATAGAATCCCTGTAGAACAGAAGGAGACAATTCAGCCCATTGAGTTTGTACTGACCACAATCCCACCCAGGCCCTATTCCTGCAACCTCATGCATTTACCCTGCTAATCCTCCTGACACAAAGGGACAATTTACCATGGCCAATCCAGCTAACAGCACATCTTTGGAGTGTGGGAGGAAACTGGACTGGATGGGGGAAGCCCACACAGACACGGGAAGAATGTGCACACTCCACAGACAGTAACTCGAGGCCAGAATTGAACCTGGGACCCCTGGCTCTGTGAGGCAGTGTGGCCTGTCAAGGGGACATTAACTGAGGGCCACATGATTGGGCTGGACCCTATGAATTGTCTGGATGGGATGCTGAGCCAATCAGGAGCGAGGGCATGTACCCCGGGTCGAGGAGGTTCTGTATTTGGAGCCAGGAGCTCGGAGGAGAGTTGTCCAGTTGTGTCGTTACTTTAGTCTGACCTTTTGTATTTACATTTATTCAGCATTGGCAGTCAAACCTTTGTTCATTCAAGCCACAGAGTTAGCTGCCCTCGATTTCTCATACTATCATTCCTGATTTTCATTGGTGGTCCTACCTTTAGCTGTCTCTCTCAATTCTGAAATCTTTCCCTAAACCTCTCCTCCTGTCTTTCTCCTCCTCTGTTTCGCCTCTACAATGATTCTATGCTTGTTTGAAAGGCATTGATCACACAATCTTATAGCCCTTTGTCTAACTCATGGCCTTGTTTGTGAAATGCTTTGGAACGTTCTGTCCTGTTCAAAGAAGTTTGTAATTAAAGTTGTCCTAATTCTTGCTGTTATGATCATCCAATTCCATAAGATGGAGCTTTGTTCTGGAGGTAATAATGCCACCATTCAGTTGGTAAATCCGTAGCTCAGAAGAGATGCTGACAAGTTTGAACATGTCCAGCTGAAAGATTGTGTTAAATGAGGGTTTTGTGTTGTCTGAACCCAGTTCTACATACAAATACTATACAGCTAGATGTTTTGTGGGTTAGAGAAGGGCAAATCAAGTCCCAGGACGTGATATCTCTACAGAATGAATTCAATTCCCATAGATAATGTTAATCAACCTTATTAACCTTGAATCTACAGCAGGCTCAGGGCACAGTTATATTCATTGAAATGAGACAGCACGGGGCTTCTTATAACAACCAGGACTCTTTCTGTCTACATCAGCGATTGGGCAGTTTTCTTAGCTAATAGAAGATGTAAGATCTCAGCTGTCTGATCAGACAAACCCCTGTAATCCAATCCACTCAATGGATACATGAACTGGTAATTAATTCCTTCATCCACTGAGGGTGCAATTCACTGGGAATTTAAAGAAAGCATGCATTATTCCATGCATTTTAAATAAGCGATAAACAACATGACAGGAAAATTTCAGCTAAACCTACACAAAATTATAGGCAGCAATTTTAAAAGCTTCAATTATTTTCATCTTTAACAATCAGTTGCACGATGTTTGTGTTTAGATGAGCGTGTATAATTACGTGCTACATCAGAGGAAAGGAAGAATATATAAGATTTTATTTTTATGCAGTACTTGAAGGAATCTGCTACTTTTCAAGTCTCAGCAAAACGCAACCTCGAATTATTTGACATGCTTTTCATGTTGTTAATTTGACACAATATTAATTTCCACAAACAGGAAGAAAAATTCCCATTGAAAACATGTTTGAAATTTTTTGGCAAACTGGATCGAGGCAATTTTTACCCCCGAAATCTTTATGTTTAATGCACTATGTGAGAGCACATTGGTATTGTCAACTTGACTAGAAATCCAGAGATCCGGGGTAATGTTCTGGGATCCCAGGTTTGGATCCCACTTGTAGATGGTGGAATTTAAAAACACAACAAAATACCTGGAATTAAAAGTTTCAGACCAGCCGTAACATTCTGGTTTTAACCTTTTGATACCATCCAGCTGCAGTGAACGGAGATTTCTCTGACCTCACTGCAGTGGGAGTGTGACATTAGCAGCAGGCTCTTAAACCATCAACAATTATCATTAAAAACCGTTCTGGTTTATTAATGGGTTTCAGGGATGGAGATCTGCTATCTTTACCTGGTCTATGCGAGTCCAGACCCATAGCCATGTGGTTCTGGACGGTAAGATCACGATTTCTGTTCCCTGACCACCGCCGGTGATGTAATCAGGTTCACCTTCCTGATGGGTGAGAGCCTGAATCACATTCATTTTAATGTCATTAAAACTGACGACGGCTTTGATCTGATGCTGCAGCTGTAACATGAACCCTTTGATAAGCACTGGTGGTCAGGGGGGTCTTTATCATCATTATATACCTGCAAAAATGTTCCTGATTAACTAACTGATTGAAGTCAGTGATTAGCACACACAAGGAGCTGAGTGTAAGCATGTCCTTACTGAAAGTCAGATAGAGTCAGGCATGTTGGAGCAGGTTGGCCCAAGGTCCAGCTAATATTGGGTCCTGGCCTCAGTTAAATTGTCTTTTTAATTCAAGCTTATATCTTTTTTTAAAATCAACATTTTTTTCTGAGGAAATGAGGCTTTGTACTTTTAAACTTACTTTTACAGGACAAGTGAGATTGTTCATTAATAATTATCACATTGCACCATTAAAAATCTAATCACATCTTATTGGCAGTACAGGGTCCAATGTAATTTGAATGCGAATACTTCGGAACAGTAATACCTGTGCACACTTCATCTTCAGGGGAGACTGTAACTCCGTGGAGAAGCAGGGTATTACTGGCAGCAATTCCCTTCAACTGCCTGGAAAGAATCTTACTAAATAATGGCAGGGTGCCAGCCTGGCAGTGCCAATCTGTGCCAAAGGGTATTGCCAGGGCACTGTTTGCCATGTCGTCCTCCTCCAGGGGCTATATGTACCTTTACACTCTTGGGGAAACCTCCAGGACGGGGTCATGTCTGTGTGAACCGTGTGGGTGCAGTGTCAATATATGGCGGTGTTCAGGATATGGCGAGGGGCTGGGGGGACGTTAATGGTGTTGAAATGTATGCTAATGCATGCAAAGCAGGTTCATGCCCGCTCCGAGTGTGAACCTGATGGGATTGTCAGCAAGGAGTGGGGAAGATCTGAAGTCACATTCTCACTGGCAGGAACCGAGATTTCTGGATCTTGAGCCGGCGCTGGCAACCTCACAGACAGTGAACGTGGGCTGAAGATTTCCCTCATTCTGTGTGAACACTAAAACTTGTCAATTTATGCAGGAATAATTGAGTGCAGCCAGCACTACTGTTATAGCAGATTCCAAACCAATAGGAAAAGAGTTTGGGTGCAGATCATCCCATTCCAATTTCACACTGAAACTCTAACCCTAATATCACTTTCACACCAAAAGTGCAACGAGTTGTGAAACTGTGATTAAATTAGGAACAAAGGAGCTGGAAGGATATTCTCATTACATCTACTCAGGGAAATGTCTATCTGTGTAACTCACCAAAGTGAAAGTTGCTGCAGAAACAAGCTGAACCTCTCAAATAACTGGAGTAAACCCCATTCACCTCTTGGTGAGGCAAGTGATCCTGGAGTCTGGGGTAAGAAAGAGGGCCATGAATACAACAAACATTTAGATAAAAGGCAACTGTTAAAGCCTAAAGGAAATTGAAACGTAGTCAGGCCTCTCTTTTGTGTTTCCTGTGCTTTTGTTTTGTTTTGGATGTTCAAATGCATTTAGATACTTTAGTTCCACACAGGAACTGCAATAAAATTCAAACAATGATAATTGAAAGCAAATAACAAAGAGCTTTTCTTCTCTTTGTTTAACAACAGATCTGAACATCTGGTGGCTTTCTGAGATAAACTGACAGTCAGAGTGCAGTTTGTGCTGTACTGTGACACTTTCTATTTCCATCTCTCTCTCAAAGAGTCATAAGGAGTAGGAGCAGGAGTCGGCCATCTAGCCCTTCGAGCCTGCCCTGCCATTCAATAAGATCATGGCTGATCTGAAGTGGATCAGTTCCACTTTCCCGTTTTCTCCCCATAACCCTTAATTCCCTTATCAGTCAAAAATCTATCAACCTGTGACTTAAACACATTTAATGAGGTAGCCTCCACTGCTTCAAGGGGCAGAGAATTCCAAAGATTCACTACCCTCTGGGAGAAGAAGTTCCTCCGCAACTCTGTTCTATATTGACTCCCCCGTATTTTGAGGCTGTGCCCTTTAGTTCTTGTTTCCTTTCTAAGTGGAAAGAATCTCTCTGCTTCTACCCTGTCTAGCCCTTTCATTATCTTGTAAGTCTCTATAAGATCTCCCCTCAGCCTTCTAAACTTCAGCGAGTACAGGCCCAGTCTACTCAATCTCTCCTCATAAGCTAACCCCCTCATCTCTGGAATGAACCTGATGAATCTTCTCTGCACTCCCTCCAAAGCTAACATATCCTTTCTCAAATAAGGGGACCAAAATTGCACACAGTGCTCTGGGTGCAGCTTCACCAGTACCCTGTACAGTTGCAGCAAGACCTCCCTGCTTTTATATTCTATCCCTCTCACGATAAAGGCCAATATTCCATTTGCCTTCTTGATCACCTGCTGTACCTGCAGACTGAGTTTTTGTGATTCATGCACAAGGACCCCCAGATCCCTCTGCACAGTAAAATATTATAATGTTTCACCATTTAAATAATAGTCCATTTTACTATTATTCCTTCCAAAATGGATAATCTCACATTTGTCAACGTTATACTCCATCTGCCAGATCCTCGCCCACTCACTCAGCCTATCCAAATCTCTCTGCAGACTTTCCGTGTTCTCCATGCAATTTGCTTTCCCACTCATCTTTGTGTCATCCTCAAACTTTTTACCCTACACTCAGCCCCCTCCTCCAGATCGTCTATGGTAAACAGGTGAGGCCCCAGCACCAATCCCTGCGGCATGCCGCTAGTCACCAACTGCCAACCAGAAAAGTACCCATTTATTCCAACTCTCTGCTTCCTGTTAGATAGCCAATCCTCAATCCACGCTAACATTTTACCCCCAACTCCATGTACCTTAATCTTATGCAGCAACCTTTTGTGAGACACTTTATTGAACGCCTTCTGGAAATCTAAAAACACCACATCCACCGGTTCTTCTCTGTCAACTGCACTCGTTACATTTTCATAAAAAACCAGTAAATTTGTCAAACACAACTTTCCCTTCATGAATCCATGCTGCATCTGCTTGATCGAACCATTCTTTTCCAGGTGTCCTACTATTTCTTCTTTAATGACGGATTCTAGCATTTTCCCAACTACGGACGTTAAGCTAACCGGCCTGTAGTTACCCGCCTTTTGTCCACCTCCTTTTTTAAACAGCGGCGTCACATTAGCTCTTTTCCAATCAGCTGGCACCTCCCCAGAGTCCAGCGAATTTTGATAAATTACAACTAACGCATCTGCTATTACTTCTGCCATTTCTTTCAGTACCCTGGGATGCATTCCATCCGGACCCAGGGACTTGTCTACCTTTAGTCCCATTAGCCTACCCAGCACTACCTCTTTAGTAACAGTGATCGTTTTAAGGTCCTCACCCCCTACAGTCCCATGACCATCAATTTTCAGTATGTTATTTGTGTCCCCTACCGTGAAGACTGATACAAAAAACTTGTTTAAGGCCTCGGCCATTTCCTCATTTCCCATTATTAAACCCCCCTTCTCGTCTTCTAAGGGTCCAACATGTACTTTAGCCGCTCTTTTCCATTTTATAATATTTGTAGAAGCTTTTACTATCAGTTTTTATGTTTTGTGCTAGTTTAGTTTCATAATCTATCTTTCCTTTCTTTATCGCTTTCTTAGTAGTTCTTTGTTGTTTTTTAAAGCTTTCCCAATCTTCTAGTTCCCCACTAATTTTGACCACTCTGTACGCATTGGTTTTTAATTTGATACTCTCCTTTGTTTCCTCAGTTACCCACGGCTGGTTATCCCTTTTCTTATATTCCTTCTTTTTCACTGGAATATATTTTTGCTGAGTACTGAGAAAAATCTCCTTAAAAATCCTCCACTGTTCCTCAGCTGTCCTACCAACTAGTCTGCGCTCCCAGTCTACATTAGCCAATTCTGCTCTCATCCTATCGTACTCCCCACTGTTCAAGCAGAGGACACTGGTTTGGGGCCCTACTTTCTCACCCTCCATCTGTATTACAAATTCAACCATATTGTGATCACTCATCCCAAGAGGATCCCTCACAAGAAGATCATTAATTTTACCTGTCTCATTACACACTACCAGATCCAAGATAATTCGCTCCCTCGTAGGTTCTGTAACACACTGTTCAAGGAACCTATCCCGACAGTATTCTAAGAACTCTTCCTCAAGTCCACCGCATCCGACTTGAGTCAACCAATCAATATGCAGATTAAAATCCCCCATGATTATTGCTGTTCTGTTTTTGCACGCATCTGTTATTTGCTTGTTTATAGCCCGCCCCACCTCAAAGTTATTATTTGGGGGCCTATAGACTACGCCCACCAGTGACTTTCTCCCCTTACTATTCCTCATCTCCACCCACATCGATTCCACATTTTGCTCCTTAGAGCCTATATCGTTTCTCACTACCGCCCTGATGTTATCCTTAATTAACAGAGCTTCCCCGCCTCCTTTTCCTTCCTGTTTATCCTTCCGAAATGTCTGATACCCCTGGATATTCAGTTCCCAGTCCCGGTCACTCTGCAACCACGTTTCTGTAATGGCCACTAGTTCATACCCATTTGTACTGATTTCTGCCGTCAACTCATTCTCTTTGTTTTGAATGCTACGTGCGTTCAGGTAAAGTGTCTTTATGCCAGCCTTTATCTGGATCCGATTTGTTAGTGCATTCTTTTCATTGCACGCTCTGTCCCTTCCTGTCACAGACTGGTTATCCTTCCCCAGACCATCTCCCTGAACTGCGTTGACCACTTCCCTCCTCGTTCTTATCACCTTTTTTACTCTGCCTGAGGTTAGATTCCTGCCACCTTCTATACTCTCTGTTCTATTACATGGTCTACAAACGTTACTAACCTCTCCTGAGCCCTCGACTCCTTTAACTAGCTGAATGTCCTCATCATTAACCGGCACTCCTACCCTCTCCTTACCACTGAACCCTCCCCCCTACATAGTCACTGTCAAAGTGTCAAATTAGCAAAATGAACGCTAATTAAACCCTGACAAGTTTTTTTGAGATTTCATATAATTGCATTGTTATGATTTGGAAGGAAGAGTTGAAATGTCAGGCAATGAGGGGGGAGGAATAATCACACCTTGGATCACAATTATCCATCCACCATATCAATAAGATTCAGCCCAAAGTGTCTGTACCAGCTCTCCAAATGGGCATTATGGCCTTGTGCTTTTTTCCCCGAAGTTTGCACGTTGTTTCTCTTCAAATAATCATCTATGCCGGAATTTTATCGGCACGCCTCCCTGGAATCGGGGCGGGCGAGGCAGACGGAACAACATTCTCCGTTGGCCTCGGGGGGCACCTTGGGCAGGTGAGATAGTGAAATTCCGGCACTCTGTCCTTTTGAATGCCTCACTTCCAGCCAGTGTTTTCCAGACCCAACCACTCGCTGTGGAAATTTGTTTCTTCACATTGCATTTACTCCTTTTACAAATTGCTTCAAATCTACGTCCGCTCGCTCTCAATCCTTTTCGGCACAGACATAAGCACATACATGCAGGAGTTAATGGGGTTAGGGAGCTGAGGCATCATAAGGCGTTTGGCAGTTAAATGCAGCAATCTTGAGTAAATGCACTCGATCTTCAGCAAAGAGGCCATTTAGCCCATTGCTGGAGGAAGAGGAGGAAAATCGGACCCTCCAGTAGGAGAAGTTGTGCCCAGCCCCACCACAGCAGCTGATGAATCATTCGGTGCTCTCTCTGCTTTAATATTCCAGATACAGAAGATGATTACATTGCAAACATTCAGAAAAGTTACAGCAGAGAGTTCCACCAAACTTCAGTTTTGCTCATCAACATCACGCACACAGTTGGGTTTCCCAGCTCTCTGGTATTTCAGCAAATTTGGAGATGTTAAGATTGAAATGCACGCGTTCAGTGGTCAGGAACATCAATAATTGAGGAACAAGACAGTGATTTAGTTGATGACATGAATGATGTACTAAAAGACCTCAGGCTAATTCTTTTGATACAGTACGTACTTCTGATAAAAGGGATAAGGGAATAGACTACACTGGGCTGTCAGGGTTCTTCAGCAGAAGAGCAGCAATAGAAACTTTGCTAGTCCTTGGTTTTATTATTTTCTCCTTGTGACAACTGACACAAATTTCAATATTGCCCTTTGGACATCACACTCTGATCAGCTGGGGAGCTGGAAATGCTGATGGCTCAATGGCATTTTAAACAGCAGCAACACACAACAATGTCTTAATATCTCCAGGCAATAGCAGACTATAAACAGTCTAAATATTAAGCAGTGTGGTGGTGGGGGTAATAAGCCCTGTTGGTCTTTTTTTTAATTCCTTTGTGGGACATGTGCATCGCTGGCTGCCAGCATTTATTGCCTATCCCTCGTTGAACATAAGAACATAAGAAATAGGAGCAGGAGTAGGCCATCTAGCCCTTCGAGCCTGCCCCACCATTCAATAAGATCATGGCTGATCTGTCGTGTCTCAGTTCCACATTCCCGCCCTCTCCCCATAACCCTTAATCCCCTCTCTTATCAAAAACCCATCAACCCGCGTCTTAAAAATATTTAGCGAGGCAGCCTCCACCACTTCAACGGGCAGAGAATTCCAGAGATTCACCACCCTTTGAGTGAAGAAGTTCCTCCTCAACTCCGTTCTAAACTGCCCCCCCTTTATCTTGAGGCTGTGCCCCCTAGTCCTACTGTCTTTTTTGAGCGGGAAGAATCTCTCCACCTCTATCCTATCCATCCCATTCATCATCTTATACGTCTCAATGAGATCTCCCCTCATTCTTCTAAACTCTAACGAGTACAAGCCTAGTTTATTCAGCCTCTCCTCATAGCTCAACCCCCTCAACTCCGGTATCAGCCTAGTAAACCTCCTCTGCACTCCCTCCAGGGCCAAAATATCTTTGCGCAGGTGCGGCGCCCAAAACTGCACACAGTACTCCAGCTGCGGCCTCACCAATGCCCTATACAGCTGCAGCAAGACCTCCCTACTTTTATATTCAATCCCCCTCGCGATGAAAGCCAGCATCCCATTCGCCTTCCTGACCACCTGCTGCACCTGCAAGCTGGGTTTTTGCGACTCATGCACAAGGACCCCGAAACCACATTGCTGTGGCTCTGGAGTTACATGTAGGCCAGACCAGGTAAAGACGGCAGATTTCCTTCCCTAAAGGACATTAATGAACCAGATGGGTTTTTTCAATAATTGACAATGGTTTCATGATCATCAGTAGATTCTTAATTCTGGGTTTTTTTTTGTTGAATTCAAATTCCATCATCTGTCGGGGTGAGATTTGAACTCCCATCCCCAGAACATAGCTAAGTCTCTGGATTCATATAATAGTATCCCTAGGCCATCACCTCCCTTGTTATCTCAACCATTATTCAAGTTCTGGCAACCTGTGTTCCTGTCACTCCGAGGAAGTAAGAAATAGTTAGATTAGACTTGCAGTATTAACCTGGATCTTCAAACCTGGTTTCTCCATGATCACTTTCATTGTTGCCATTGTTTAAAGCACTCTGTTCCTCAGGATTGTCACTGGGCATTTAGAACAGTTTGGTGGTTAGAGTAGATGCGTATTTGTTAAACAAAAGATCAATCTGCCTTTCTGATGGATGTAAACCATGGCACGAGTTGAAGCTGGGTAGGGAATTTTCCAGGTGAGCTGATAGACATCCCCCCCATTCAACTCACCAAGCCTCCTTCCCAATCTGTGATCCCTTCCACAAATTCACCTTCCACTCACACAACATCTTAATCTCTTGGCCCCACCAGAACAAAACAATCGACATTGATTCGCAAACAACAGCCATCAAAAGGGTGATGCAGAGTCAATGTTTCCAGCTATTACCCTTGGACCTAACTGCGGGAACAAACCCAGACAAGTTGGGGTGAAGCCCCAACTCAGTCCCCGATCGGTCAGCCGAAGTCATGTAACCGTTTCAGAAGATCACCACCCCCCCCACCCCCCCGCCACCACCAATCCCCCCCACCCCACCCCCCTCACCCCTCCTTAAAGGGGGCATCACAACATATCCCTGTTCCATTTTTGATGATGGGTCAAATTCCTAAATGGACGGTAGGTGTATCTTCATCAGATAGATGTCAGCAGCTCAAGAAGATGGTTAACCATCAACTTCTCAAGGGCAGTTAGGGATGGGCAATAGATACTGACCTTGATAATAATGCACATTTCCCAAGAAAGAATTTTTAAAAAAATTCTTGTTAGTTGTTTTTGCACTTGTGTTCCAAATGCCCTTGATGGAATTATTCACCCTGTGGGTTGCATCGTACTCTGCAATAGCAGTTCACCCTCCTGGAATATTTGCTCTGTGCTCTTCCTGCCATTAACAGATATTCTGATTTGTTGCAATTGCAACAGAGTATGCCCCCTTTTAAATATATATTTACGTTTCAATTGGAACATATAGAGAGAAACACACTGAGCATTTCCACATCAGTGCAGATGGAGGCCATTTGGCCCATCGGATCTGCACCATCAACAATTCCACCTAGGCCCTATCCCCTAAGCCCACATATTTACCCCACTAATTCCCTTACCCTATTCATCCCGGGACACTAAGGGGCAATTTTGCACAGCCAATGCACCCAACCCGCACATCTTTGGGTTCAAAGTCACTGTTAGCTATCCCCGTACAACCTTGTTGCATCTTTTTATTTGATTCATTGAGCTCTCAGCTTTAACTGAATCTGACTTTCCTGGAGGTTACTTTAACCCTGATTAACCAGTGAAAATCACACAAATTCCTTACTCAGACATACATTGTCATCAAGCCAAGAAAAATATATTAGTATGGTGACCAATAACTTGGTCAAAGGGTTAAACTTTCAAGACAAGCCTTAGAAGGGAGGCAGTGGCTTATTGGTAATATCAGTAGACCAGCAATCTGGAAACTCAGCTAATGTTCTGGGAAGCCAGGTTCGAATCCCGCCACTGCACATGGTGGAATTTGAATTTGAATTCAATAACAAATATCGGGAATTAAGAATCTACCTATGACCATGAAACCATGTCGATTATTAGAAAAAAAAATCTGGTTCACTAATGTCATTTAGTGAAGGAAATCTGCTGAACTTATCTGTCTGGCCTACATGTGACTCCAGGGCCATAGTAATGTGGTTGATTCTCAGCTGCCCTTAGGCAAATAGAGATGGGCAATAAATGCTGGCTGGCCCAGTGATGTCCATGTCCTACGAATGAATTAAAAAAAAGAGAGTGGGGGATGGGGGGGCATGGGTGGACATAGAGCCAATGCAGGAAGGTCAATGAATAGAGGGGTGATGGGTGAATAGGATGTGCGGATTAGATTATGGCCAGCAAACGTTTCCTGTGAACTCAAGGATATGGAGGGTAGAAGATGAGAGCCTGGCCAGGAGAGCATTAAAGGATGACAAATAATTCATGGATGAAGGTTTCAGCAGCAGGTGGGTGGAAACAGAGTGCGGACCAGTGATGGGATGGGATGGGATGGGATGGGATGGAAGTGGACAGTCTTTATTGTGAAGAGAGAATGGAGTCAGAAGCTCAGGTCAATCAACCTGAGACAGGAGGCAAGGAGAGAAATGGAATTGGTGGCTCTGTGGTGACGGACAAAGGTACAATATTCATTCATCGAGGTGCTGTGAATTAATTAATGTGAATTGCAGGATAGCTTGAGTGTGATTTCTAACCGTGATTAAAGGTGCCACAGATTTACTTGGGATTTGTGGTAAGTTAATTGGAAGCTGTCTACCGATAATTGGATTTATTGGTTTTTTTCTAATGTATTAAAGCTACTTCAAAATTGATGAACCAACTTTGCATTATCTGAATGCACGTAGCCTCCAAGCTGGCTCTTATTAAATGATAAAACGTTAGCATTACAAATTGCAAACACATGGTATCAACACTGCTTTGTTTGCGCAAATCAGTGAAAAACTGATCTATCTGGAGGTGACGTGTTTATCTTTTTAATGGTGGTGTGCACTTTACAAGCTATAACAATGGCTGAGATAGAAACAAGCTACACAAGCAGCTGGTCTGTCAGTATTACAAACACAAATACACATTTTAATTAGAAAGCACTGGACATGCTGCTAGTATTCTCATCTTAGTTAAAAATATAACTGCTGAAACATGCAGTTGGTGTTCAGATGTAGACTACCTAGGAATTTTTTTTTGCCAAATGTTGCTAAATCGTTATTATACATTATATGCTCTCATATTCACAATATGCCCTCTCCCTTCACATTTTCTTTCACAATCTCACACTCTGAACCTATTATTTCCTCTCTTTGTTTCTCTCTCATTTCCTGTTTCTGACATGTTTGTCTTTTCCCATATTCCTGCCTATTATTTTCTGACCCCGTTTCATTCTCTCTTCAATCACTCTCGTTCTCGCTGTTTTCTTTCCCTTATTTTGCACCTTGTAGCTCGGATTCCACTCTTCATCTTCACTGTCTTCCTTCCTTGTCCTTCCTCATTGCTGCAAATCCCTCTTTCCAGTTGTTCTCATGGCGATAATTGTTCTTTTCTTCTGTCTACATTTCTTTCAGTTCCTTCTGTGCACTTTCCCACATCTTCATTCTCTCCCTCATTCCCACATCCTTTTGTATAATGCTTTTTCTCTGTCTTATTTCCCATGCGTTTCTCTCATTCTCTTTTTCTCAATTTCTGTTCTGGACCTTCTCTCTTTATTTCTGTCCCCTCACTCATTTCCTCTTCCTCTTTTGCCTCATTCCCTCTATCTCATAGTTACTGGCAGAGGTTCTTTATTTCTTGCCTACTACTGACTGCTTCTCTGTTGCAGAAGCACACACGCTGAAAGTTGGAGTTCACGATAATCAGTGGTGAGGATCTTTTCCCTCTTTGCAAAGTGAACCAGCTAATAGTTTGAGGGGTAGCACAGTGGTTAGCACTGCTGCCTCACAGTGCCAGGGACCTGGGTTTGATTCCTGGCCTGGGTGACTGTCCACATGGAGTTTGTATGTTCTCCCCATGTCTGCGTGGGTTTTCTCTGGGTGCTCTGGTTTCCTCCCACAGTTCAGATATGTACTGGTTAGGTGGATTGGCCATGATAAATTGCCTTTTAATGTCAGGTCGACTAGTTAAGGTAAATGCATGGGATTGTGGGAATAGGGTGAGACAGTGCAGATTGATAGGCTGAATTCTATGAGCCAGACTAAAATTGGATGACCTATTTGGAAATCATGTCACTATCATTGTCAACATCAGCCCCCTTCCCCCAAATCATCCTGTTGTCACCCCCACCCCCCACCTACTGGATCCATTCACAATTATGACTCCTCTCTGAAGAGAGATGTTGAAGATCAGAATGGTTACAAAGTAAGAGTACAAAGCTGTGAATGACAGACTGACGGGAGAAGTGGGACAGCCAAGATTAGACTGCATTGTTCCTCATGCTACCTCCACCCCTGGGACTCAGGCACATACAGAGAAGCAGCAGATTTCCATTACACAGATGTTCCATCTGGAGAACTGTCGGAGGGGTGAGATCTTGTGAATTACATCATTGAACCAACATATGTCTGAAAGCCACTCATTGGCTTGGCGTTATTAGGAGCATTCCTTTGCTTGAGGTGAGTGAATGGAATCTATTTGGCTACCAAAGAATGGTAGTGATTGCTAACCTCTGCTTCCCCTTCACTGATGGAGTGATGCCTCTTTCACCGTCACCTTCACTCTCTCAGGCTGCATTCCTGCCTTACACTATGCAGACTGTCCTATTCCCACATGAGGGGAGGCAGTATCTTACTGGTATTCACACTGAACCAGTAATCCAGACTCTGGGATCCTAGGGTACAAATTCCACCGTCACAGATTGTGACGTTTCAATTCATTAAAAATTTATTATTAAAAAGTCTAATCATAGCTGGCTGAGAGAAACCAGGGGGAAGCAGCTGACAGAGAGAGACCGGGGGCGGGGGATAGCTGGCTGAGGGAGGGAGACCGGGAGGGGAGGGGCTGACTGAGGGAGACCGGGGGGTCGGGGGGGGTGCGCTGACTGAGGGAGACCGCGGTGTGTTGGGGGGAGGGTTGCTGTCTGACAGTAGCCAGTGACAGCCCAATGACGCCTTGTATGGCACAGAGAGAGGAAGCTGGAGTGTGAGGATTGAATTGAGTTGAGCTGGTTTATTACTGTCACATGTACTGGGATACAGCGAAAAGTATGGTTATCTTGCGAGTTATACTGATAAAGCATACCATTCATAGAGTACGTAGGGGAGAAGGGTGAAGTGAATGATTAGCTTAGGAGAAGAACAATGAGCAATCAGGAATACATATATAAAAACCTTAACTATTTTCCGGCTAACTTCAGCAAATTGAAGTGCTCTCTTACCGGTATGTTGGAATAAAAGGTTGACAGGCAGAAATGTAATGGAGCAATGGGTAGCTGATAAAGAGATGTTATGGATGCAATCTAGGTGCATTCCAACAGGGGGGAAAAGGGAGGGCCACCAATGTAAGAGGCTGCTGGATGATGAAGGAGTTGGATAATAACTTGAAGCAAAAAATAGGGTTAACATTTATTTATTAGTGTCAAAAGTAGGTTTACATTAACACTGCAATGAAGTTACTGTTAAATTCTCCTAGTCGCCACACTCTGGTGCCTGTTCGGGTACACTAAGGGAGAATTTAGCATCGCCAATGCATTTAATCAGCACTTTCAGAGTGTGGGAGGAAACTGGAGAATCTGGAGGAAACCCACACAGACACAGGGAGAATGTGCAAACTCCACACAGACAGTCACCCAAGGCTGGAATTGAACCCCTGGTGCTGTGGTGCTAACCACTGTACCACCGTACACCCCCTGCTGTGTGACCATGCATTTTGCATGAGAGGTGTCAGCTTGATAACACGGGGAGACTCAGGCTGATTAAAGGAAGAAGTGAAGAAAAAAATTAAAGGGGAAAAAGGGGAAATTGGTTGTTAGCATAAAATCTATCCAAATTCTGTCAAAATCATGGCACCTGGTTTCCTACTTCATCATTAAATCAAAATGACCATATTGCCTGGAGAAGCTGGGACTGTTGTCCTTGGAGCAGAGTAAACCCAGAAGAGATTTGATTCAGTCTTCAACATCACCAAGAGTTTAGGTAGAGTAAATGGGAAATCTATTTTCAAAAGCTGAAGCATTGCTAAGCAAAGGTTACTGATTTAAAAGTGATTGTCTTGAGTCTGTTTGCCAATGAGCTGGATTTTCAGTTCAGGGTTGTCAACCAGGCAACATTCTGGGCGCCAACTCTTTGTGTGAATGCATCACTCTTGCAACGCTACGTTCCAATGATGATACCGTTAATCAAGCAGGACGTGTACTAGGTGCCCAAATGGTGCACCAACCACCTCCAGGTGATGGGTGATGCCAACCTGGTGCCAGCTGCAAGGCAGGCAGCAGCCATGTTAGAGAGTGCTGTTCTTGCTGTCTTGCCAAAGAGAGCGGGCAGCTCATGAAAGGACCAGGAGGCTAAAGACATGGTGGCCACGGCCATGGATATGGACAAGGTACAGGAGTTAACCTGGCTCAAGCTGACCCCTCAAAACAAGCTTCCTTTAACAGCTGTGAACTAACGTGCATCACACTGTTCAGATTCAGCAAAATCCAATCTAAAATTACTTTCTGTGATAGGTTGCCAGAGGCAAAGTTCCTTCACCAGAATGCCTTTATTAACAATTCAGACAGGAGTACAGAGTGAGCTGTCAGTGAGCAGTCTACCTTCAGAGGGTGGCTGAGGAACTGATGCTCCTGGGTATATACAAAGTAAAGTCTTCCTGATTGGCCATCAATTGGCCAGTTTATATTCCAGTAGACCAACCTCAATGGCCTGACTGAAGTCATTACATTTTCCTTAATAGGTTCTTTAAGGATCCTCAAGTGGTCATTAATTGGTGTCAAAGAGATTTTCCAGTCCCTCCCCTTCCCATCACCAACCCTGAGAAAATTCCCAACTATCCCAGCTGGCAAGAGCCTGAGACGAGCTCTGGGATCTTGATTTTCAAATCCCAAGCGACAGTGTTTTGAATTATAAGTGGTCCATTAGCTGTAGGTGCAAACCCCGTAATGGCCACTAAATCTCACTTTGATTTCAGTTTGAGATCTCTCCCCAGTCCCTTTTTATCCCCCAACGCCCCCCCGCTTTGCATTGCATTCAGAGTGAGGGGGGGGGGGGGGGGGCGGTGATGGTTCCCAAGGCCCATTGAACGGGATGGGAGGTCTGAGGGTGCACTCTGATGTGAAAAATCCAGCATTGCTGGCATGTTTAGGCCTCACCTCTCCAGCTGTGCGATTCTCACCATCAATTTGAAATGATTAAATCAGAGAAGAAAGGATATCTGTGAAACTAACGAGTTTCACACGGCTTTCCTCACCTGGCCCAACACTCACTTTTGGAAAAATTGCACCCAAGGTGTAGTTTTGGATTTAAAATGCATTGCCTGATATTACAATGGATTTAGGTTCAATGGCAAACGTCGAAAGAGGTTTACTGCTTTTCAGTGGCATGTTTCACGGCAGCAGGAGGCAGTGTCTCACTCCTTGGCAGCGAGATTTTATGGTTCCACCATCATCAATGGAGTTTCCGATTGAACACACCTCTCGCAACTGGGAAACTCACAGCAGAGGTGTGCCATGGACAGGGCCATAAGATACCCCCCTCCCCGGCTGCTCTGAATGAAAGCAAGATTTTGGTGAGAGAATTGGATAAATCTTTTTGGGGGAGAACATTACAGGGATGAGAAAAGCACTAGAACTTACTAAATTACTCTTTGTAGGCTTGATGGCTGAATGGCCTCATTCTGTGCTGTACCATTCTGATTTTGTAAGAGGTTTTTCAAGACATTACCAGGGATGAAAGACTTTAACTGTGAGAAGTTGGAAAAGTTAGGAGTTTTCTCCTTTCTACAGAGCAGGTAAAAGAGATGCTGTAATATCGATTTTATAAGATGAAAGGTTGAGATGGAGAAAGGCTGCTTCTTCTGGCGAATGGGTCAGTCACAAAGGGTCAGATCTAAAACTCTTGGCTAAAGATCCAAAGAGGAGATGAGATGTTTTTGGCAGGATCTGGAACACTCTATTTGAAAAAGTGTTGGAACCTGATTTTATGTTTCAAAGGGAAGTGGGTTAAATTCTCAAGGATGAAAATTTTGCAGAGTTGAGGACAAAAGGCTGGTGCGTGGGACTAAACATAACTGTGCTTTCAAAGCACTAGTTCAATGGGCTGAATGGCCTCTTTGTGTACTCATTGTTCTGCGATTCTATGAATAAAGTGATTCTAGAACATACAAGCAGATGTCCATGGCATATCCATTTTACTTACACCCTTGTAAGTTTGCACAGAAATCACAGGGTGAAGGGTCACTGCAGTGATATGAATCTATACGATCTGCAGTTTCTGTATCGTGCCTACACCACTGTCATCTTTAATAGGCTACATCCCACAAATGAGGCTCTCTATTCAGCTGCCACAGGCAAGTTACATAACACAAGATTTATCACAACTGATTGGGGAAGATTTCTCACAGAGCGATTCTGCATTAGGAAGATTATCAGCAGTCAGAATCAAAGTAGAGCAAATGGCTCAGAGCTTTAACATCTATTGATGTTAATAACCTGCAGTGAAATTTATTACATGATTTTACAATTCATTTTATTCTGAAAACTAGCGCAAGCAAAAACAAGATTTACTAGGATTACGTACCCTGGAAAGACTCCACTTTTAAAGTGCAGCTAATGAAGTTTAGTCATGTGAAACAATCCATTGATCTTTCCAATAAAAAAGAATCTAATGTAAACCCTACATGTACAATATTGTCAACTTGTGAAAGGTTGCCATAATTTCTGTGTGGCCCATTAGAACAGAGCATTTCCATTTGAAATGCCTCAGTAAGTTATCAAGTGTTCATCAACGTACATCTTTCATTTTCAATCCACAAATGTAATGTTAAGCCAAGGTCCTTTCTGCTTGTTCCATCGACTACGGTAACACTGTTCGCAACAAACAGTTCTCCCTCTCCCCTGACTAACTTTTTTTTGTCATTCAGTTTATTTATTAGCATCACAAGTAGGCTTACATTAACACTGCAATGAAGTTACTGTGAAAATCCTCTAGTTGCTACACTCCAGTGCCTGTTCGGGTACACTGAGGGAGAATTTAGCATGGCTAATGCACCTAACCAGCATATCATTAGGAAGGTGGGAGGAAGCTGGAGCATGTGGAGGAAACCCACACAGACACAGGGAGAATGTGCAAACTCTGCACAGTGACCCAATCGGGAATTGAACCTGGGTCCCTGACGCTGTGAGATATCGGTGTTAACCACTGTACCACCGTGCTGCCCAAGAAGCCACAGAACACTCATCACTCACTTAATCATTTCTTTGGGATGTTGTTGTACAGCAAGATGGCTGCCATCTTGGCCTCCATTCACTCCACTTAAAGTGAAAATGATTCATTATGTGAAGAGCTGTGAAATGTTTTGTGATAAGACAGTAAGTACAAGTGTACAATTAAATACTCATTCACCAATTTAGGGAAGACACAATCATTTACTTACAGTTTAAACTATACAGAGGCTTACTGCCTCGTGACTGCAAACAGCTCCCAAACTGGCTCTGGAACAGAAACCCAGTGTGATCCCCCACCCTGCTTCCTAATTGGTTCCCCAGGTCACATGACTCTCACTCTACAGCTGGATCCTTAAAGGGACGATCACCTCAGGCAGCCTCTCACAGGCAATGGAGATCATTGTAAAAGGAGTGACACGGTCTGTTGTTCGGGTCGAGTGGGAAGCTGCAATCAGCAGCGGCATCGACACTGAGGAACAGCCCCAGATAAAACAAGAAGGTTTAGAAAAGGCAACCAATCAGCAAAGTTTGAAATGAAATGTTACCGACATAGAGATAACTGCTTCCCTGAATCCTGTGGGTAGAAGGAGGCGGAGTGTTCTTTTGTCACAGGAGAGGTGTCTTAAGGTATAGGTGCAGACAATTGAGCAGTCAATTAAATAATGCGTCACCACTAAACAACATGGAGGGGTCTATCATCAATCATTTAAATATTTGCTCAATTTTTAATATAAATGCAGGCAAGATAGCCCTCGTTACTGTCATGCTCTGGTTAAATGGGAAGCTCCTTAAGATGGAAGTTGATACAGGGGCATCAGCTCTTGCGATTGGTGAGAATATGCATCAGTACTTGAGAGGAGTGCAACCATTGGATCTGAAGGGTACTGAAGGCAAGTGAATAACTTTCACTGGAGAAGCGATAATAATATTGGGCACTGCAATGGTACCTGTAAGCTACGGACAACAGTCTGTCCAACTTCCAGTGATCGTAGGGACAGGCAAAGGACCAAGCCTCCACCACCATTGGCTCAAAATAATCAAACCAAACTGGGTGAAGATCTTCCCAGTTTGGGAAGGGGCAGTGCCTGAATTAACAGATGGAATTTTCCCATCCTGCCCACAGAAGAAATGGTAGTGGGTGGGTCAGCAAAGTTGGCAGAATATGTGAAGGTCCACTGACCTCAGGTGGGAATTTCTGGTATTGGGGGCATGCAGTCAGAGCAAAGAAACATGAGAATGTTTTTGTGATGAGTTAGGTAAGATAAAGGGTCTCCAGGAGAAGATCTATGTAGACTCAGAGGCAACCACTTGTTTTTGTTTGAAGAGCAGGACCATTGCCATGTGGCTTGCGAGATAAATTGGACATGGGATCAAGGAGATTGGAAAAACTGAGTGTTATTCAGGCAGTTTAACTCACAGAGTGGGCAGCATCCATAGTGCCTGTGATAAAAACTGATAAGATCATCCAGATCTGTGGAGACCACAAATTATCAATTAATTAGGCTGCCAAGTTAGGTAAGTATCCAATCCCAAAGACTGAAGAGGTTAAGTGCAAACCTGATTGCAGATCAGCCTTATACAAAGCTGGATATGAACCATGCACATCTGTAACTTGAGTTAGAGAATGCTTCCTGAGATTACGATAAACATGCACAAAGATATGTTTCAGAATACGTGCAAATACTTTGATATGTTGTCAGTGAGTGCTATTTTCCAGAGTGCAATGGAAAATCTATTGCAAGGATTGCCATGAGTTGTAATATACATGGATGATGTTTCGATAACTGGATCGACAGTAGCTGAGCACCTAGCTAAAGAGTGTGAAAGGGATTTCAAGAGGCTGGCATTCACCTCAAGGAGAAATGTACTTTTCAGGCCACAGAGGTAGCCTACCTGGAGCATTACACCCAATGGGAGACAAAGTCAGTGCAATAAACGAGGCACTGATCCCTAGAAACACGTCTGAACTCAAGTCATTCTTAGGAATGGTGAATTTCGATGGGTGTTTTCTACCAAACTTGTCAACATTATTGTCCACCTTGTATATGCTGTCACAGAAGCACCAGCATTAGTTTTGAGAGATGCCTCAGAGGGAAGTAAAACATTCATCGAGTTTGGTGTTGATCTGTGATGTCTCTCCTTATGGCATTGACGCAGTATTGTCCCATTAGATGGATAGCGGGTCTGAAGGGTCTATGGGGAACATCTCGAGAACCTCTCAGAGACTGAAAATGGCTTCTTTCAGATTGAAAAGGGCAGCTTGTTGATAGTATTTGGGGTAAAGAAGATCAAGCATAGATGTGTCTGGGAGACACTTTGCCATTATTATTCATCAGAAATCACTTTCGGGTCTTTCAGAAAAGACAAGGCTATTCCAACAATCGTTTCAGTAAGAATTCAGTGTTGGACGCTAACTTTGTCTGCCTACCAGCTATATTGCCATCTGGGAATGTTGTTCACTATCCACGCATTGAAGTTTTTGGCTGGCTTGCGACAGGCGCAACTGATGTCTTCATGGAAACAAATCTGTATGAACCTGAAGAAGCCTCGGTCATTGTGGTTTTGGCTGACAGCAATCCTGTGGCAGCATCCCAGATAGGAGAGTTATGTCATCCACAAGGATTTGGAAACCCCTGAAAGACTTACTTTATAATTGACTAAGTTTATGTATTTAAGGTTTGATTACCTTGGACTTTGTGAATCAAGCATTGACATTTGTATAAAGGGACATAGAGAGGGAGGGATGTGGTGATTGTCCTTTTAAGGATCCAAGTGCAGAGTAAAGGTCACATTTCCTGGGGAATGAATCAGAGAGCAGGCTGGCAGATTACTCTGGTCAGCTTGGGTTTTTGTTCCATCTCGGGAGCTGAATGCAGCCATGAGGCTGTAAACCTCTGGACAGTTTTAACCTGTAAATAAATGAGACCTTTTCCCCCTTAGCTGGTGAATGAGCCTCTTTACACCACCACAAGCATTTCAATGCATTAATGTACAGTTACAGATCATTCTCTGTGATATAGCTACACAGATGAAGAATGATGTTCGGTTCTGAGCAAAGACCCCCACAAAAAAATTGTCTAATTTACCTTACTTGCCAATCTCTGGCGAGGTTGCAGGCTGGTGGGAAGTGGAACAGAATTACACTCAGGCAACAGGAGGTTCTCCACAACATGTAGAACTGAAGCTTTTGTTATCAGCACAGAACTTCATACCTAATCACATCCTGTTGGATTGTTAAATAAGATCTGATCAAACGGCTGCCCCCCACTAAATTTGAAAATGGGAGGCAGAGAAACACTTGACAGTATAAAGGAACACACACTGTTCTTCAGTAATAAATTTAGGATAAAATGTGCCTTGATGGACCATGACTGTGGGTGAAAAAATACAATTTCCACTCACTGCAAGGTGTCTAACAAGCAGGCTGTTGTGATACTCAGCAGTCCAAAGGTCAAACCATTAGCACTTTGCCTAACAAGATGTAAAGACTGTTAAAAGTTTTTATTTGTCCCCTTCAAATAAAGTGGTTTCACATGAAAGGAATGACAGGGGAATAGAATCATGGTTCTGGCAAATGTAGCCAATCTGCGTGGGAGCAAACACATACTTTACATGCAACAGCTCGCTCCTATGAATTGCAAAGTAAATTATAAAAAGCTCGTTCTTTCATCCAAAAAGAGCTGTGATTTGCACAGAGATTCTGAGCAGTAGCTTTCTGGAAATGGCCATATTAACCCATTGTGGGGCTTTGGATAAACATTGTGCAGATTGTGTGTCATTGCAAGCCTTTGCTTTGGAATAAATGAAATGTAAGAAGTTGAATAAACAGTTGAGCCAGTAAAGAACAATTTATCAGCATGTTTTTATTCTGAGGTGGTGAAAGGCCACAGTCATCACCCTGTATAATCACCAGTTAGGTGCATTTCTGAACTTTATCAATTGGCAAAGAGTAAAGATGCTGTCAGTTCATAGAATCGCTACAGTACAGAAGAAGGCCATTCAGCCCATTGATCCTGTACTGATAACAATCTTACCCAGATATTATCCCTGTAACCCTAACCCACTTTTTACCATGCTACTCCCTTGCCATCAGGCTTTTGAATGGACGTACTTTGCATTAAGTTGATCTTTCTCTACACCCTAGCTATGACTGTAACACTATATTTTCACCCTGTCCTGTTCTTTTCTATGAACGGTATGCTTTGTCTGTATAGCATGCAAGAAACAACACATTTCACTCTATCCCAATACATGTGATAATAATAAATCAAATCAAAGGGAAATTTAGCATAGCCAATCACCTAACTTGCATATCTTTGAACTGTGGGAGGAAACAGGAGCACCCGGAGGAAACCCACACAGACACGGGGAGAAGGTGCAAATTCCACACAGACAGTGACCCGAGGCTGGAATCGAACCCGGGTCACTGGTGCTGTGAGGCAGCGGTGCTAACCACGGTGCTGCCTCTTTTTCAATAATATTTTTGAGACCTTTGTGATCAACTCCAAAGGTGTTTCATGTTTCAGTTTGTTTTTATTAATTTTGATTTGATTTATAATTATCACATGTATCAGTATACAATGAAAAGTATTGTTTCTTGTGTGTTATACAGACAAAGCATCCTGTTCATAGAGAAGGAAAGGAGAGAGTGCAGAATAGCTAGGGTCCAGAAAAAGATCAACTTTCTGATCAACTGGTTACTTTTACTCACCTTTCTCACTGGTTGATTTGAGCTGAATCAGTAAACAGACCTGCTGAAGGTGGAATCACAGTGGTTCATTCGCAGCTCAGACAGTTTAAGGAAACTTCAGCCTGAGCCTTCATAAAGCCGTGAGGATTGGCTGGCTGTGAGGGGCATTTTCAACCAGCCACCCTAAAACTCCTGGAGCTGGATACTGATGGGGAGTGGAGATATTCCACCCCCCTGCAGTCATATCACTTGTTATGCTTACAGCAGATGAGTAGAATATCAAAATGAACACATACTATTCTGAAGCTCTACTTGTAGCCTGTCATTATAATTCACTTGGTTCCACAGAGCTCATTTGAATTGGCCAGAGGTTCCTTCTCTCTGTCTTCCTCAGGAGCAGTAACTAGCTTTAGCTTCCTGAACCATTCAGCAGTTTATGTATGGAGTGGATCGCTCCTAAACTGCACGTAGAAATGAGAATCAGGCCAAGACTCATTTTTCCTGTGGTTAAACCTCTGCCAGAGTCTGCCTGCTGGCTGTCAGTGAGTCCATAGAATGTGCCAGAGAATGGTTTACACACACACACCTGATGAAATGCTAGATTAACAGAAATAAAATCTGCTTTGGATTTTAAATCAGGAAGGTTTAGTCTTGAAAAGATGTGAGTCTTGAAAGTAAAGCATTTTTGTCCCCTTTATCTTGCATTCCAATAAAAGCACTGAAGTCTGAAATCACACCATTATAAAGGCACTCACAACAACAGTTACACCCAGCACCTTCCACTTATTACCGTTATTTAAGAAGGCCTCTCATCTTGATGGGACAATGATCCTCCAAAACTTGGGAATTTACTCCAGGCAGTCAGTGTTCATTTAGAAACAACAGGAATAAAAGTTCCAGCTCTGAGGAAAATTGAGAACAAAGTGCAACAAGGAAATTGTTTTGCCGACCAGGCAGCAAAGGCCTCATAAACCAGGATTGGGAATGGACATGGCCTGGAGGGTTAGCAGCTGAGGACAGTCCAGGTATTGGTATAAAACAAGTGCAGGAACAAGCAGATGAAGAGGAAAAAGAAAAATGGAAATAAGATGGGAGGATGGTAAGATCATGATGGAATATGGAGAGAAGGGGAAATAATAGTTCCTAAAGTAACACAGAATTCACTGCTGAAGATTTATCACAGAATAGACACACACACAAGCAGGGATAGAATGCTTGATTTATTGGACGAATGTTAGTATTGTCAGAGGTGCCTGCACCCTAGTGATGCCAGGACATCCCTATAAGATTAAAATGGGAAGTCAAACCAGATCCAGAGGACCCTGGGTGAATTTACAAATGGATGTTACAGGGCCGTTACCATGGGTGCAGGGAAAGTGTGCTGTTTAGTAATTGTAAACCAGTTTACTCGCTGGGTTGGAGCATTCCCATGTAAAGATGCCACAGCTACAACAGCAGCTGTAATATTACCAAATGAGATCATTCCCAGGTGGGGACTGCCTCTTCAGCTGGATTCCGATCAGGGAACTCATTTCACAGGGAGAGTTTTGAAAGAGGGGTCTGTCGTATGTTGGGAATAAAGCAGAGGTTTCATATACCATCTCACCCTCAGAGGTGAGGGATGGTGGAGGGGATGAATTGAATTTGGATGGATCTAATAGATCATCGACATTTTCTCAACAAAGCAGGTGGTCACACAACAGCACACTGAGATTGGCAGGAGAGTGTACTGCTACCATCACCAGGAGATAAGGTAATGATGAAACTCATGACAGACAAAAAGGGGCTAGGAACTCACTGGGAAGGGCCTTTTGATGTGATGGTTACAGGGCAGACATGTGCCCTGATTGATGTGCTGGAGACACTGGACGTACCCTGGTGGTACGACCCAAGATAGTGAACCTGACCCAGCGACTGGATGATTTAATAGTCAAAGTGGAGAGAATCTGATTACACCAAATTTATCCTGATTGTTAAATTTAAGGTCGCGAGGCCATCTAGATTGTATAAGAGATCATGTGCACAGAGATCTCTGACCTGTTACAGCTACAATCAAGGCACAGCTCCAATCACAATCGACTGGACATCCCCTAACACAAAAGCAAGTCAAGTCACGAGTGTGTACAAAGTGTGGCGCGGTGATTGTGTAAGTTTTGTAAACAAGCTGTATTATTACCTGACATTGATCAACAATTGTGTTTGATTGTGAGACAGAAGTTAGAGAAACTGCTGTAATGAATGCATGTGATTATATCTTTTTAGTATTGAATGTACAGATTTTGACTCAGGTGGGACCAGCAACTGAGGTCCTTCAGCTCCTTGGGAGGTACGTGTTAATACTTACTTATATATGGCACACACACATATGCTAGATTAGTTAGTCAGGCAAAGTGTTGGGTATGTTTGCATATCCCCGTATATGCAGGAGGGGGAATCAGTAGAGAGGTAAGGAAAGAATTTCTTAACAGTGAGTCTTGTGCAGGGAAGTGAGGTTATATAAACACATATACACCTATCTATAAACCTAGGGGAACCAGCTCCAAATTTAGTTTCAGGACAGCCAACACCAAAACCAAAAGGGATATATTGTGCTGGAAACATGGGAGGCCAAGGGGAAAATTTACACATGAGTGAATGTGAACACATGGTAACGACCAAACTTGCAATATTTCTTATTGTTTTAGAGGAATCAATACTTATCCAATTCCCAATGGAACATACTGAATTGTGGGATAGGGCATATCCGTGGCTCCCTGTCAGATAGAAGGGGTTGTGTTTCCTTGGATGTATAATCCCACACTGCTAAACTCCCACTGCTGCCAAGTCATCAACGAGCTATTACAGAAACAAAACGGTTCTTTGGCATATTGTTTCCCCAATATGGAGTAATTAAAGCGATGCGTGAGATTCTGGTTCTACGCTGTATTTTGGAACAAGTCGCCAATGATACAGCATCTGCCCTTGCTAAGGTTGATGATGAGATGGTATCCGTGCACGCTGTGGTACTTTAACTCAGATTGGCATTGGATCGAGTCTTGGCAGCAACGAGTGGGATTTATGCAGTGATTGGGTCAGGGTGTTGCACATACATACTGGATAATTTGGAAAATATAACTAATCTGGTTAATCGTATCAGGAAAGAGGTGGAGAAACTATACTATTTACCTTGGGTGGTTGGCTCTCAGGCCGGCTGGGCTCCTTGGGAACATCAATCATACAAGGGATTGCAAAATTGGTTAATGGTGATCTTGGCACTGATGGTGCTGGTCAATATAGTTAAGTGTGCCTGTGTAAGATTGTCCAAATCCACAGAAGAGATGGTGCCAGTGACAGCAGCTAAATTGAGCAAGCAAGGATACGAAGGGGCCAGTTGTCCTTCAGGACACAGGAATAAGTATTGGGACACTTCTGTTTAGTGGCCTTATCTTGGACTATAGCCAAGGGCCCAAAGCAGGAACTGACGGGGGATAGTATAGAATTCTAGTATCAGGCCCTTCATTTTAGTTCTACCATAATAAGTAGACCAGGTTAAGGTAATTATAAAGTGCCTTAGACAGAATTCACAATGTGCCTAGAAAAATATATACAAACTGCAGAGGTATTTTCAACTGTACGACAAATTAACCAAATATTATAAGTTTAAATCATATTTTCAATCTGTATGTAATGTGCACCTTGGCCAAGTTTGTTCTGAATGCAGCATGCTGGGAAACACAGTGATAGACTGGGAAGGTCTGCTCATACAACGGAGAACAGAAAGACAGCTTCTCTTCTTGTTTTTAGATCCACAAAATAACATTTAAATCACAGGCCTGCTATTTAAGGGAGTGGATTTGTTGATGGGTAGCGAGATTGGAGCAGTCTCTCAAGCTGATAAAGGAGACCAAGGTTCCAGTGAAAGAGTGACTCCCTTCACCAATTAAAAATCACAGATGTTGGCTATGGCCTTGGACACTGGTAATGATGTGGGTTTGGTTTCCTGGGTAAAGGGGAAGGAACCTACATGGGCAATAAGCTAATAAACTCCTCTTCCTGTTAACAGGTTGGCTAATAATGTGTGATGTTTGATTGGGTTTTCCAGCCTGATTGATGAGACTGGGTGGGATTTGAAATGCTCAGAATAATATGATAATTTTACCCTGCAATATTAGCTCAGAGAGGACAGTCAACCCTCAGTGACTGTATCTCTCTCCTGATACGCATTAGCAAATAAATTCCTTTTTGTTCTTTAAATATATGCTGTTTTTCACAGTCTATGTATTGGTTGAATGAAATCCAACAAATACAAAACATCCCAAGAGATGCCTGAGAAAATTCCTCTTACAAAGGGGGAGTACTCAGTGGAGAGAAATGAGGGGGATGCCTGAGTTCCATGGAGACTCAATGAGGTGCCGATAGTAATCATGATGTGGGAATGCCGGCATTGGACTGGCGTAAACACAGTAAAAAGTCTGACAACACCAGGTTTTAGTCCAACCGATTTATTTGATAATACTCACAAGCTTTCAAGGGGACTGCCTCTTCATCAGGTGAATCGAATGGACTCTCCATTCACCTGACGAAGAGACAGTCCCCTCGAAAGCTTGTGAGTATTATCAAATAAATCGGTTGGACTAAAACCTGGTGTTGTCAGACTTTTTACTGACTCAATGAGGGGCAGAGACCCCTGAGACTGGGGGAGGTGGGTGTGGCGGACAGCAGTGGTGGGAGGGTTGTGGCTTTTTAGTTCTTGTAATTTTATTTGGATAAGTATTGATGTAACACAGTCAGTGCTAATCAGGGGAAACACCAATTAACATTGTGGGCAGCTTTTTAACCAATATACCCTGTAATTCTTTTGTAATACATTGATTTATTTAAGTTATACGGGCTTTTTAAATTTATTTTTCATGGCTCATTCCTTTGAGGGGAAACATTATTGACAGCCCATACTGAGTGTATCTGTTAGTTGTATCTATTTGGTGGCACAGCACTGGTTCCCTTGATTCAGGGCCCAAATCAGCTTCAGTGGTGAGCTCTCATTATTATTTCACAGGTTTATTTAGGGAATAACTGGACCATACAGATTGCACCCCCAATTCCTCTCCTGTTGGTTTTGCAAGAGCACTCTGTGAGCTACAGCTAGCCTCAGCTAGTTCCGCAGATTCATAGGAGGATCCCTTCCAATTCGACCTTTTAGTTGCACGAATTGTGCACACATATCCCTAACCGAGAATATGTTTGCCTAATATATAACTCTATGACTACAGCCTGACTTGTGGTCTCTTAATTAACCTTGCTTTCACTTTTTCTTGTTGTCGATTCATGATGCCGTTTCTATATCTTTAATCAAATATTAGCAGCAAATAGCACCTCACTGCCTTCAGAATCCTAATAATACAGCTTTGATAAAATATTTATATAACACCTGTTCTCATCATGGGCTCAAAGGTGCCTGTTATACAGCTTTTAATTTAAAAACCTTCCAGGCATTCCAGCTTAATGGGACAAACAAAGACAGTAATTCAACAATTTACTTATTTAACACTTCCACTACCAACTCAAACATAAACATTTGCAACTCATTAACTCTTTACTGAACTTTAACTCTAACTGAACTTCAACTCTTAACTACATGTTAACTTGAACCGGAGATCAACTTTAATTATTTAATGGAAATAGACACTACCCAGTTTAGGAAAACTTTGGCCAAGAAATATCTTTGATATAAAATCTATCTTCTTCTTCTCTGAAGCATCCTTCAGGGTACAGGTCTTCTTGTGATGGTTAGTCTCTTTCTGTTATCGCTGGCAAACAAAGGCTGCACATGTCATTTTATCCATAATTTTCTACTCGCTTCTGGAAGATTCTGTCAGAACCAGCCAACTGTGTAACCAGAAACCAATCACATGGCTCAAACATCCAATGAAATTATGATGCTGTTACGCTTAGTTAAAACTGCATGTCCCATACATAACGGCCGTAAAAATCAAAGATACACTGGGCCCGATTTTACCATCAAGTTGCACCTGTTTTTGGGCATAAAAACTTGGTAAAGTTGGGTGTGAGGTGAGTGGTGTGATCTGCACCCGTCTCTGTGCCAGTTCCCCCTTTACCAAAAATGGCCATGATAGGGATTGTGTCCGAGACAGGCACAATGGCAATTTAAATGAATTTGAATCCATTTAAATTGAATTAATTGGCTACACGCCCAAATTTACCAGCACTTCCCCATTTGCCACCACATTCACCAATCCGGAATCGGTGTGAAACAGACACGCTCCATAAAGCCCAGTTCGGGCGCTTCATCAGTGAGGGGATTAATGCTGACACCCAGAGACTCTGCTGCTCATGGGTGTCCCTTCATTGCAGCCATTTTCTGTCTGGGGTTGGTGGCGGCTTTGAGAGTGTGTGCGGGGGTGTGGGCAGCTTTGTGAGTGTGTGGGGGGGGGGGTGCTCTGTGAGTGTGTGTGGGGGGGTGGGGGGCTCTGCGTGTGTTGGGGGGATGGGGGGCTGTGTGAGTGTGTGGGGGGATGGGGATCTCTGCAAGTTTGTGGGGGAGCTGGGGGTGTGTGTGTGGGGGGGGGGGTGCACTGGGGGCTGTTTCTCTGCACAGCCTCCGATGTTTGACTTGCAGCGTGAACCTACAGCATCTCAACGTTACAAAACACTGTGATTGTGGGGAGCGTGTGGGTGAGGGAATTGGGGGGGGCTGTGATTGTGGGGAGTGTGTGGGTGAGGGGATTGGGGGGGGGCTGTGATTGTGGGGAGCGTGTGGGTGAGGGGATTGGGGGGGGGCTGTGATTGTGGGGAGCGTGTGGGTGAGGGGATTGGGGGGGGGCTGTGATTGTGGGGAGCGTGTGGGTGACACAGCGTTGAGGGGCCTCCCCCAACTGACACCAACATGAAGGAACCTTCCGGCAATCATCAACGGAAGAGGATTCCATTTGGAGACAAATTAGTCACAGGCTGGTGGTGAAAAAACATTTAATTACAATAAAGGTGTTTAAATAAGACGTTCTAACATAAAAACACATGAATGGAAAGTGTTAATGTGCTTCAATATCTTTCTAACTAATGCAGCCCTTTACCCGTCCCATCTCAGTGTAATTACAACTTCCTAACATTACACTGCCTCTCACTACATCTCGGTGATCCCCCAGAATGTACATCGGGAGGTGGAGAGGACCAGCTGCCAACCTCACCCCGTGGCCTGTGTTGAGCATGGCAGGCATCCTCTGGAGGCTCTGAACCTCGAGGACCCTGACCTGTTTCCAGGAAACATCCTGCTGGGAAGTTTCAATGGCACTCTCTTCATCTCACTGCCCCTGAGATACCCTGGTGTCAGGAAGGGGGAGTCAGAAGGTGTTTCCTTGCTGCTCCCTTGGGCCCCGGGGTCGCTCCATGGGATGGTGGTGCTTCTGCAGTGAACTCCAGAAGCTCCGGCATCGCCTGGCACTGCCACTCATAGAGGAGCACCTGAGTCCTACCCATGGTGTGGTGGTGGTGGATGAGTTCCTCAATGATTGGGGACAGGGGAGAGAGAGGGAGGTGTCGCACAGCCATCGGAGTCCAGAGGAGATGGGACCTGCGCAAGAGGGTCTGGGGTGGGGGGAGGGGGATCACTCTGCCTGATATCTGTAGGGTGGAGGGTGGATCTCTCCACCTGAGGTCAGGGGGGAGAAGGGGATCTAATACCACTCTGCCAGAGATCACTGGGGGGAAGGGGGAGGGGGCTGCAATCAGTCTTGGGGGGGGGGGTATAATGTTGTGGGGAAGGGGCAATGTCTGTCATGGCCAGGGGGAGGCGTTATCCAGCCTGGGAGAGATGTGGCCGGGGATATTATTCTATCAGTTTTTTTCTGCGTGTGCACAGTCGGATTTTCAGGATTTCAGGCACCTTAAACCCCACACACAGGCTTCTGCAACGCGATTCAGAATCGCTGATATTTTTTCAGGCAGGATGTGCGCGGGGGCACCTGAGAATGAGTCTAAAAATCAGATCTGAAACACTCCCAGTTTCAAGTCCAGCCAACACTTAGAAACAAAATGGTGAAACAGGGCCCACTGTCTGGATTAATGTGGAGAAATTCCCTTACCCGGGCCAACAGGAAGCTTCAGGTCACAGCTCCCAGATCAGAGCTTTACCCAGAGCAACCTTACAACCTGCACCTGGTTTTAATCTGTAAATTGACCAAAAAGATCCCAGCATGTTTAACACTCAGCCAGAAAATCCATTTTAAAGCCACTATTGCCATTATTATTGTTAAGTTCTTGTTGTAGCCGTTCTTTCTCCGTCCACATCTCTATTAATTTAACACAGAATCATTATTGTTCTGTAGCCTCCAATTATCATTCACAAAAAGCAATGGATTTGCTCCTTTGCTTTCGTGGTGTCAATTTAGAAAAGAATGGAAGTCAGGTCTCTCCTGCAAATAGTCTTCAAAATGTTCCCCAACCATCAAGCCTCCACATCCAAAAGCAAATCCAAAATTGGGAATTCTGTGGCGTGCAACTCTCTACGAAATGTATAATTCCTCAAAGTCTTTCCACCTCTAATGGGATAAGCCAGGAATGTGACTTCCCTGAATAAGTATCACGGCAACATCACATAGGACAAAGCTTGATTGGTAACCATTCACTTTAAACTTTCCCCACAGTTCTATCAGTGTACGGAATCTACAAGATTCACTGCAGTTACTTGCCAAGGTTTTCTCAACAGAACCTTTCAAATCTGCAACCCCTATTGCCGAGAAAAACAAGGCAGCAGACAGGTATGATCATCACCATCACCCACAGTTCCCCTTCAAGTCACCCGCCATTCCGACTTGGAAATAGAGCACCGGTGTCTCACTGTCAAATTCCTGGAACTGGCTCCCTAGCAGCACCATGGATGTACCTGTACAACATGGACTGATGTAACTTGTGAAGATGGTTCAACACCACTTCTTCAAGGCAAATGGGGTGAGCCACCAGTATGTCATGAATTAATCAAATAAATAAATAAAGGCTTCTCAGTACCTGGATATGGTGATGGTCTAGTGGTTTTATTGCAAAGTTATTAATCCAGAAACACAGCTAATATTCTGGAGACCTGGGTTTGAATCCCATGATGTGGAGATGGCGGCGTTGGACTGGGGTAAACATAGTAAGAAGTCTCACAACACTGTGAGATTTATTTGATAGTAACCCCACAAGCTTTCGGAAACAGCGTTCCTATGTCAGGGCATATGCCTTTCTCTGATCAGAACCTTCCACACAACTGACACAGGAACACTGATTCCAAAAGCTTGTGAGATTACTATAAAATAAACTGGTTGGAATCTATTGTGAGATTTCTTACTTTGAATCTCACCGCAGCAGATGGTGGAATTTGAATTCAATAAAATAAAAGTTTTGAATTCAGAATCTACTGATGACCGTGAAGCCATTTGTCAAATGTCAGAAAAACCCATCTGGTTCACTAATGTCCTTTAGGGAAGGAAATCTGCTGTCCTTACCCGGTCTGGCCTACATGTTACTCCAGAGCCACAGCAATGTTGTTGACTCTCAACTTCCTCCAAGAACAACTAGGGACAGACAACATATTCTGAGCCGCCAGTGACACCCATGTCCCACAAATCAATAAAACATAGAACATAGAACAGTACAGCACAGTACAGGCCCTTCGGTCCTCGATGTTATGCCGAGCTTTGTCCAAACCCGACATCAAGCTATCCCACTCCCTATCATTCTGGTGTGCTCCATGTGCCTATCCAATAACTGCTTGAAAGTTCCTAAAGTGTCCGACTCCACTATCACAGCAGGCAGTCTATTCCACACCCCAACCACTCTCTGAGTAAAAAATCTACCTCGGAAATCCCTCCTATATCTCCCACCATGAACCTTTTAGTTATGCTCCCTAGTAACAGCTACATCCACCTGAGGAAATAGTCTCTGCACGTCCACTCTATCTATCCCCCTCATCATCTTATAAACCTCTATAAAGTCACCGCTCATCCTACTCTAAAGAGAAAAGACCCAGCTCCCTCACCTTTCCTCATAAGACCTACCCTCCAAACCAGGCAGCATCCTGGTAAATATCCATCCACTATAATAAAAATAAATTACATCATTATTTTCAAAGAATGGCAAATATTTCACCTGATATCTCAACCAACATTCATCCTGAAACCAATACCATCATATTGGCCTTTATCATGAGGGGGATGGAGTATAAAAGCAGGGAGGTCTTGCTGCAATTGTACAAGGTACTGGTGAGGCTGCAACTGGAGTACTGTGTGCAGTTTTGGTCCCCTTATTTGCGAAAGGATATATTAGCCTTGGAGGTAGTACAGAGAAGGTTCACCAGGTTGATTCCGGAGAAGAGGGGGTTAGCTTATGAGGACAGATTGAATAGACTGGGCCTGTACTCGTTGAGTTTAGAAGTTTGAGGGGAGATCATTTAGAGACATACAAGATAATGAAGGGGCTAGACAGGGTAGAAGCAGAGAGATTATTTCCACTTAGAAAGGAAACAAGAACTAGAGGGCACAGCCTCAAAATACAGGGGAGTCAATTCAGAACAGAGTTGAGGAGGAAGTTCTCCCAGAGGGTAGTGAATCTTTGGAATTCTCTGCCCAATGAAGCAGTAGAGGCTACCTCGTTAAATGTGTTTAACCAATTAGGGAATTAAGGGTTATGGGGAGCAGGCGGGTAAGTAGAACTGATCCATTTCAGATCAGCCATGATCTTATTGAATGGCGGGGCAGGCTCGAGGGGCCAGATGGCCTACTCCTGCTCCTATTTCTTATGTTCTTATAGATAATATAAGAAGCACTTATTCCTTTCATTTGCTCTTTGTGGGAACTTGCTACTTGCGTACGCACAAGAGCAGTGATTGACTTCAGAAGTAATTGATGGGCAGAGTGCAGTCAAAGTGAAACATTTGAAAACCGGCAGCTTCCATCATTCTAGCAAACACTAAGAGTTTGAGTCCGGTCCAAGGCTGTGAATCATAACGGATTCCATTAGTGAGAGTGAGTTCAGCAGCAGTTCAAATAACAAGAACTCGCCCTCAAAACTCTGAATATCATTAGAACATAGAACATAGAACATTACAGCGCAGAACAGGCCCTTCGGCCCACGATGTTGCGCCGACCAGTTAAAAAAAAACGATGACCCACTAACCTAAACCAATCCCTTTTTGTCCATAAACCTATCCACGGATCTCTTAAACGCCCCCAAACTAGGCGCATTTACAACTGCAGCTGGCAGGGCATTCCAATCCCTCACCACCCTCTGGTTAAAGAACCTACCCCTGACATCCGTCCTATAACTACCACCCCTTAATTTAAAGCCATGCCCCCTCGTGCTAGTTTTCTCCATCCGAGGAAAAAGGCTATCACTATCCACCCTATCTAAACCTCTAATCATCTTATATGTTTCAATAAGATCCCCTCTTAGCCGTCTTCTTTCTAGCGAAAACAACCCCAAATCCCTCAGTCTCTCCGCATAGGACCTCCCCTCCATACCAGGCAACATCCTGGTAAACCTCCTCTGCACCCTCTCCAAAGCCTCCACATCCTTCCTGTAATGTGGGGACCAGAACTGCACACAGTACTCCAAGTGCGGCCGCACCAGAGTTGTGTACAGTTGCAACATGACGCTGCGACTCCTAAATTCAATCCCCCTACCAATAAACGCCAAGACACCGTATGCCTTCTTAACAACCTTATCTACTTGATTCCCAACTTTCAGGGATCTATGTACACATACACCTAGATACCTCTGTTCATCCACACTATTCAAAGTCCTCCCATTAGCGCTATACTCGACACATCTGTTATTCCTGCCAAAGTGAATTACCTCACTCTTCTCCGCATTAAACTCCATCCGCCACCTCTCGGCCCAGCTCTGTAACCTGTCTAAGTCTCCCTGCAAACTATGACACCCTTCCTCACAATCTACCACACCTCCGACTTTGGTGTTATCAGCAAATTTACTAATCCACCCAACTATACCCTCATCCAGATCATTAATAAAAACTACAAACAGCAGTGGCCCCAAAACAGATCCCTGAGGCACACCACTCGTAACTGAACTCCATGACGAATATTTACCATCAACCACCACCCTCTGTCTCCTATCTGCTAGCCAATTCCTGATCCAATTTCCTAGACTACCCTCAATCCCATACATCTGCATTTTCTGCAGAAGCCTACCCATTGTCCACCTTCAGCTGTGTTCCCAATCCCAGTAAAGATTTTTGCTTTCACCTTATCAAAGAAAGGTTGAAGCCCAGTTGATAAATGTCTGAAATTTGCTTTTAGTGAGTTTTTAGCTAAGGTCAGCGGTTGGAGCCTTGGTTCATCGTAATATTCAGAAAATGATGTCTCACACTGTAATGTATCCTGTGAAAATGTCAGCTTAAGTCATGCACTGAAATTATAATCACAGCTGGTTAAGATTTAGAGGGGAGACACGGTGGCACAGTGCTTAGCACTGCTACTTCACAGTCCCAGCGATCTGGGTTCAATTCCCGGCTTGGGTCACTGTCTGTGCAGAGTCTGTACCTTCTCCCCGTGTCTGTGTGGGATTCCTCTGGTTTCCTCCCACAGCCTGAAATATGTGCTGGTTATGTGGATTGGCCATGCTAAAATCATCCTCAGTGGAACCAAACAGGCACCAGAGTGTGGCGACTGGGGGATGTTCACAGCAACTTCATTGCAGTATTAATGTAAGCCTACTTGTGACAATAATAAATAAACTTTAGCTATGCTTTCATTTTGCTTTGATTCATAATTAGGAATAAAACTCCTCAAATGGTTAAGTATTGATGCAGGAGCCGGGTTCCAGTCAGAGCTAAAAGATTGAGAATTAGAATTACTTTTTCCTCATCTACAAACTTGGGTTAGCATATGACTAATATTAAAAGCCAGGAGCTCAAGGCAAGCACGGCTTCTTTCTGAGTGATTACAGTTGGATCTGCAGCACTTTGGGTATCTCAGGCTCCATCCTGAAGCTAAATGCCCCGTGGGTGAGCAACAGTTTCCATCACCACAGTGGCTGAACCAGAACAGTTGTGATTTTGATGAGAAAGTCATTCAGAAGTTAGTATGTCTGTTTTAAAGTATGATCTGAAAGCTTTTTTGATCAGGGGCTGATCTGGGGAGAGTTGTCTGACAGATTTTCAAATTATACTTGCTCATGTTTCCTATTTTGCTGCTATCATTTGCAAAATGACTAAATGTGGTGGTAGTATTGTGAATCTGTCCGTGACTTTAAGCAGACCTGATGTAACATCAGCTTGTACAATATGGAACCAACATGAAGTCAGAGCCCCAAGCTATGTAATCCCACATGGTTTCGAAGGTTAAGCTCTTCTGGTAAAATTGCATGAGCTTTCCTTTATTCAGTCTTTTATAATCCCACTATAGCCTGTTTCACCATTACAGAGCAGGCATGGCTTAAATATGAGGCATATTTCATATTTTTATGTTAACTTTGTCCGTACGGATTCAAATACTCTGAACTGAAAATACCATGGAAATTGGTTTTGATAAATCCGGGGATGTGGGCTTCTTTTATTCAGAATCTACTTGTAGCAGAAATGTGCAGCCGCTGATGTGAGTCTATCAAATCAAACTCTACATTCAAAGTTCTTGTACATTACGTGGCTTCCTTTAATCTAAGGATGAAAAGAAATCTTTGGTTACTGGAATATTTGAAATTGCTTCTTGTGGTTATTCAAGTTTTCATTAAGGTCAACTTTAAATTCAACAAATTCAACCTTGAATTCAACACATACTCCCTGCCCATGTACTGAGTTTCTTACCAACAACTGACAGAATGTGAGTTATCTTGAGTCGATATACAGGATGGCTTTGATCATAACACAGATACAGCTTTAGCAAAATGTAGGGCTGTACGTTAGGGAGGCATATAGCTGCCCCCCACTTTCTTCGCCTCCACCCCCCCCAATACTTACTCCATGCCAACCTGGCCCACAGCCGTAGCCGGCTGCAGGCTGGCCAAGGGGCGTGACAGTGACACTTCCATCTCTCACTAATGAGGTGTTGCTGTCCTTGGGAACTTGATAGAGTGATAGAGGATTACAGCATGGAAACAGGCCCTTCAGCCTAACTTGTCCATGCCGCCCTTTTTTTAAACTCCTAAGCTAGTTCCAATTGCCCGCATTTGGTCCATGTCTCTCTATACCCATCTTACCCACATAACTGTCTAAATACTTCATAAAAGACAAAATTGTACCCACTTCTACTACTGCCTCTGGCAGCTTGTTCCAGACACTCATCACCCTCTGTGTGAAAAAAATGCCCCCTGGATACTTTTGTATCTCTCCCCTCTCACCTTAAACCGATGCCCTCTAGTTTTAGACTTCCCTAACTTTGGGAAAAAATATTGACTAGCTGATCTTTGCCATTCATTATTTTATAGACCTCGATATGGTCACCCCTCAGCCTCCTACGCTCCAGAGAAGAAAGTCCCAGTCTATCCAGCCTCTCCTTATAACTCAATCCATCAAGTCCCAGTAGCATCCTAGTAAATCTTTTCTGCACTCTTTCTAGTTTAATAATATCCTTCCTATAATAGGGTGACCAGAATTGCACACGTTATTCCAAGTGTGGCCTTACCAATGTCTTGTACAACTTCAACAAGACGTCCCAACTCCTGTATTCAATGTTCTGACCAATGAAACCAAGCATGCTGAATGCCTTCTTCACCACTCTGTCCACCTGTGACTCCACTTTCAAGGAGCTATGAACATGTACCCCTAGATCTCTTTGTTCTGTCACTCTCCCCAATGCCCTACCATTAACTGAGTAAGTTCTGCCTTGGTTCAATCGACCAAAATGTATCACCTTGCTGTTCGATTGGCCTGTAACTTGAGCAGTCCTGGCCGTGCTAAGAGCTCTGCAGTGGGCATTGCTGAGACAACAACTTATCCCATGAGGAAGGCCCATTGAATCCCTGAGCAAGGTTAATCAGCCTATTGGTTGAGGAGTGTTTATTCAGTTTAGAGAGAGAAAGAGGGTGTGAGAGGTGGAGGTAGTGGGTTTAGGAAGAAAGTGCGTGTGCTATTAGGGCCTCCAACACACAAAGGACACCCTTTGAAGATATTACCATTCCTCACCAGCCATTCCCACTTGACTGCCCAGCCGACTGTGGAACAGTGTTTTATCATGGTCAGTTCGCTTCTTAACCTAGAAACATAGAATATAAGAGCAGCCATAAGCTACTTGGTCTTTCAAGCCTGCTCTGTCATTCATTATGATCATGGCTGATAACCCAACGCATCAGCCTAATGCTGCCTTTCCCCCACATCCTTTACATCCTCTTCACCTCAAGAGCTGTATCTAACTTCGACTTGAAAACATACAATGTTATGGCTTCAGCTGCTTTCTTTAGAGAATTCCACTGACTCCTTTGCATCTGTTCCCATCCCCCTGCCACTTTAGATTATATTCTCCCTAACCACTCTAGCAAATAATCCCCCAGGACATCAGATCCGGTCCTTCCCATGTGTAACCCGTCCAGTATGCCCATCACCCTCAGAGTCAGTCCCAGTATCCCAGGAATTGGAAACCCACCCCCAGTACTTTCTCATCAGTTACACATTCACCCAGTAAATCCTGCTATTTCTACCCTGACTCACACATGGCACTGGTAATGTTCCTGAGATCACTACCTTCGAGATCCTTCCTAACTCCTTATATTCTGTTTTTAGTACCTCATCACTCTTTTTACCCATAGCATTTGTACCAATGTGCACCACAGCCATCTGCTGTTTGCCCTCCCTCTCCAGAATGTCCTACAACCACTTCCAAACACCCTTGACCCTAGGACCAAACATACCATCTGAGAGTCTTGTTTGCAGCCACACAAATGCGTGTCCATTCTCCTTGCAATTGCATCCCCTGTAACTATTGCATTCCTGTTTTATTTTACTCTTCCCTGTGAGGCAGAGCCAAGAACAGTGCAACTAATTTGGCTGTTGCTGCTTTTCCCCGAGAGACCATTCCCCTCAACTGCATCCAAAGTGGTATATCGGTTTAGCAGGGGAATGGCCATTGGAGTTTCCTGCACTACCTTCCTGGACCTCTTGCTCTCATTCTCTTCCTGTCTGTGGTGTGACCTCTCTATATGCATTATCCACAATGCTCTCCATTTTGTGGATGTTCCAATGTCCCCAGCCCTCACTCCTTCTCCAAAACCTGAACTTTCCGGGGCTGGAGACATTTCCTGTGTATATGCTGGTCCCAGATATTGGAAATGATCTTGGCTTTGCACATGGAACATGGTGAACGTACTATGGCTTTGAGCTCTCCTGCCATAACTTCCCCCTTTAAATTATACCTTTAGGAGATGCCTAATATGAAATGATATTAATCACCCTGGGGCCCTTCTGCATTGGTCCTCATTTCTACAGAATAGAAACCACAAACCACAAAAAGACCGTACAAATTATAAGCAGTAAAAGTGGTAAATAGTTACCCCACTTTAATGAATACACACCAGTTAGCTCCCTCCCTTATCACAGAATCCCAACAGTACAGAAGGAGGCCATTCGACACATTGAATCTGTACCGACCATAATCCCACCCGGCCCTTTCCCTGGAACTCCATGCATTTACCCTAGCTAGACCCCTTGACACTAAGGGGCAAAATAGCATGGCCAATCCACTTAACCCACACATCTCTGTACTGTGGGAGGAAAGCCAAACACCTGGATGAAACCCATGGAGACACAGGGAGAATGTGCAAACTCCGCATAGAGACCCAAGCCCAGAATTGAACCCAGGTCCCTGGTGCTGTGAGGCAGTTGTGCTAACCACTGTGCCCCCGTCAACTCAAATGACCCTAATTATTGATTTAAATTTGGCATTGTGTTATAAGGGTGAGTTCAGGGATGGGTGGGAAGGTGGTGGAGTGGGCAACTGCCTGAGGTTCTGTTTTTTCCCCTGCCAAAACATGCCCAGTGAGGGCACGTAGTGTGTAAAAATAGTCAAGACTACCAACTACTGAGTAAGCAATTGGCCTGTGAAGTACAATGTTAGAATCTAATCAGAGAAACAAGTTATGAAATTCCAACGTATTTCAAATACGAAGCTTGCTCTGGAATGATATTTAGTATTGAGAAAGGTACAATAACAGTGAGAACAAAATCACAGTGTTCAACTTGCTGCTCTATTCCTGCTATCATTCCAGCCACCATAATTTTCACATTGGCAAAGAAATAGGAATGATGGTGATACAGGCAGGAGAAGAGATAAACTTTTTTTTATTCATTCATGGGACATGGGCATCACTGAATGGCCAGGCCAGTATTTATTGTCCACCCCTAGTTGCCCTGGGGGGATAGTTCAGAGTCAACCACATTGCTGTGGCTTTGGAGTCACTTGTAGGCCAGACCGGGTAAGAACGTCAGATTTCCTTCCTTAAAGGACAATATTGAACCAGACGGGTTTTTTCTGATCATCGACAATGATTTCATGGTCATTGGTAAACTCTTAATTCCAGGATTTTTAAAATTGAATTCAAGTTTCACCATCTGCCATAGCTGAATTCGAACCCGGGTCCCCTGAACATTAGCTGAGTTTTTGGATGAATAAGCTGGTGATAAGACCACTGGGCCATCACCTTCCCAATTCCCTTCCCTCACCATCTGTAATCAGTGTGGCTTTTTTGGAAAGGTAATCACGTTCCACAGAATCAGAAACAGCACAGTTAAGCAGAATAGAGCATTTTTATAAGTTGTAAATGAAAGAGTTGTTCATAATTCACTTTTCCAGCCCATTGTAGGGAACCGGCCTTTGTGGCCGCAATGAAGAAGGAAGTTTTTTCCACTCTTGAGTTGCAGTTTGGATGAGTTCAGATTGCTGGAGTTGGATATTAGGATTATTGTGGGATTCCCTCAAAGAAATGACTGTTCAGCAGGTCCTGAAGTTGGCCGGTTATGGCTTCTATCTCGGGAAGTTCAATTTGTTCACAGGTGGATTTGGATGAAGGGATTAGCTGAGAGGCTTTTAAAGATTAGATAGTTTTGTGCATCTGAAAAGGTAAAGATGACACTCCCTTTACTACATCTGCAGTATTTATGACGTTTTACTGCAGGCTTCCTGGGTCTTTAGATAAAACGTATTATCTCACACTGACTGCTGTCACATGACCAACACACCAGAATGGTTTGGAAGCCCAAAGCTACCCACTGCACAGTAGGTGATAGATTATGGTCTTTCATATTTAATTGATGGATAGCTGTTCTAATCAGATTTCTTTTGGTAGATTGGAAATTTGGAGATATGGGCCTGAATGTTTTGTGATGTTTTCAGGTACATATCAGACTTGGAAAAGTGTTAAACTGTGCAAAAAGATACCAGGCACGTGTCAGGCATTTTTCATTGTGAATTCTTATGATATTGAGAAGGGCTTATGAGTTGAGAAGGGCTAAAAGAGGACATGAGAAGACTTTGGCTGATAGGATTAAGGAGAATCCTAAGGCGTTCTATAGGTATGTCAAGAACAGAAGGTTGGTCAGGGCAAGATTAGGGCCAGTTACAGACAGCAGGGGGAAGTTGTGTGTGGAACCGGAGGAGATTGGAGAAGTATTGAACCAATATTTCTCTTCGGTGTTCACGCAGGGGGACATGAATATAGCTGAGGAGGACATTGGGTTGCAGGGGTGTAAAATAGACAGTATTACGGTTGATAAAGGGGATGTGCTGGAAATTCTTGAGGGGCTGAAAATAGATAAGTCCCCTGGTCCGGATGGGATCTACCCTAGGATTCTCTGGGAGGCTAGAGAGGTGATTGCAGAGCCTCTGGCTCAGATCTTCAGGTCGTCATTGGTCTCTGGTGTAGTCCCGGAGGATTGGAGGATAGCGAATGTTGTCCCATTGTTTAAGAAGGGGAACAGAGACTTTGCCGGGAATTATAGACCGGTGAGTCTTACTTCTGTTGTGGGCAAGGTTTTAGAAAAAATTATTAGGGATAGGATTTATAGTTATTTGGAGTGTAATGAATTGATTAGAAATAGTCAGCATGATTTTGTAGCGGGTAGGTCGTGCCTTACTAACCTTATTGAGTTTTTTGAGAAGGTGACCAAAGAGGTGGATGGGGGCAAGGCAGTTGACGTGGTATACATGGATTTTAGTAAGGCGTTCGATAAGGTTCACCATGGTAGGCTTCTGCAGAAAATGCAGATGTATGGGATTGTGGGTAATCTAGGAAGTTGGATCAGGAATTGGCTATCAGATAGGAGACAGAGGGTGGTGGTGGATGGTAAATATTCATCATGGAGTACAGTTACGAGTGGTGTGCCTCAGGGATCTGTTTTGGGGCCACTGTTGTTTGTAATTTTTATTAATGATCTGGATGAGGGTATAGTTGGGTGGATTAGTAAATTTGCTGATGACACCAAAGTTGGAGGTGTGGTAGATTGTGAGGAAGGGTGTCATAGTCTGCAGGGAGACTTAGATAGGTTGCAGAGCTGGGCCGAGAGGTGGCGGATGGAATTTAATGCGGAGAAGTGTGAGGTAATTCACTTTGGTAGGAGCAACAGATGTGTCGAGTATAGGGCTAACGGGAGGACTTTGAATAGTGTGGATGAACAGAGGGATCTAGGTGTGTGTGTACATAGATCCCTGAAAGTTGGGAATCAAGTAGATAAGGTTGTTAAGAAGGCGTACGGTGTCTTGGCGTTTATTGGTAGGGGGATTGAATTTAGGAGTCGCAGTGTAATGTTGCAACTGTACACAACTCTAGTGCGGCCGCACTTGGAGTATTGTGTGCAGTTCTGGTCCCCGCATTACAAGAAGGATGTGGAGGCGTTGGAGAGGGTGCAGAGGAGGTTTACTAGGATGTTGCCTGGTATGGTGGGGAGGTCCTATGAGGAGAGACTGAGGGATTTAGGGTTGTTTTCGTTGGAAAGAAGGCGGCTAAGAGGGGATCTTATTGAAACATATAAGATGATTAGAGGTTTAGATAGGGTGGATAGTGATAGCCTTTTTCCTCGGATGGAGAAAGCTAGCACGAGGGGGCATGGCTTTAAATTAAGGGGGGGTAGCTACAGGACGGATGTCAGGGGTAGGTTCTTTACCCAGCGGGTGGTGAGGGATTGGAATGCCCTGCCTGCTGCAGTTGTAAATGCGTCTAGTTTGGGGGCGTTTAAGAGATCTCTGGATAGGTTTATGGACGAAAAGGGATTGGTATAGGCTAGTGGGTCATTGTTTTTGTAACTGGTCGGCGCAACATCGTGGGCCGAAGGGCCTGTTCTGCGCTGTAATGTTCTATGTTCTATGTTCTATGTTCTATTTCAGTCAGCGGGCAAATATGGAGAGCGAAGAACACCAACCAACAGTTAATAAGCTTATTAAGGCCATTAACAGTATGATTGACTAGAATTTCACATTGCCTGGATGATTTTGTGACCAATGCACAGGGGCATCATGGATAGATGGCCATCCCATTTTTGTCACTGATCGCATCCAAGAGCAAAAACGTGGCAAAAGAGGTAAAAGTGGGCTGGAGTATTGGCTGTTTTATTTGCTAGAAGTTTCAGGTGAGGGTTTAGTGTTGTTTTAGTCTTGAGCATTCAGATCTTCTCTCTGTTCAAAAGACTCAATCATTTGTTAACTTTGTTGGTGCCTTTCTGACCATTACAGTCTTTACCATACAGGGCAATGCCATCTGCTTCTCTACTCCACTGTCTACTCCACTGAGGGCACTTCCTCCTCCTCTGAGGAAGAGAGGGGCCAAAGTAATAAACGGCCGGGTGCCTGGAAGTTGTGTCGCAGGGAGAGAGCCATGGGACATGAGACACAGCTGTGCCAAGCTCATAAATGATGTTCTGTTCAGGCAGGCCTGTACATTCATTCCTGAATCGACACATCAAGATGCAGAGATGTCGGCATTGGACTGGGGTAAACACAGTAAGAAGTCTCACAACGCCAGGTTAAGGTCCAACAGGTTTATTTGATAGTAAACCCACAAGCTTTCGGAAACGGTGTCCCTTCATCAGGTACGTGGAAGAACCTTCCACCCTTCACACACCTCCCACACGGAACCTTCCACACACCTAACGAAGGGACACCGTTTCCGAAAGCTTGTGAGATTGCTATCAAATAAACTGGTTGGACTTTAACCTGGTGTTGTGAGACTTCTTACTGTGGACAGATCAAGCCAGATAGGTTGAGTGAACCAGAGGCTTTGCAGCAATTATAGACTTCCCCCATTAACTGCACTCATGTGACCATCAAGACTCCAGAGGTGTGTTGGGTGTTTTTGTTAATAGGAAGTGTTATCACTCCATGAATGTCCAGATCATTTTCTTTTATATTTTTCCACAGGATGTGGGCATCGCTGGCTGGGTCAGCATTCACTGCTCATCCCTGAGGGTATTTTTCATTACGATCCATTGCTGTGGATCTGGAGTCACATGTCGGGCAGACCAACTGAGGATGTACTAAAGTCACCTGTGAAAACCCTGGTCTGTGCTCACAGTGCCTTAAGCTTACACTTGCCAGTTCTATAGCTTGGTGCCCTCAAGCAACCCCACCACCACCCCACAACAATCCCCTCCCAGGACACTGAGACAGTGGGACGGCGGCGCGGGCTCGTTGGGCCGAAGGGCCTGTTTCCCGTGCTGTGTTGTTCTTTGTTCTTTGTTCAGAACTCCTTGACATTCTTGGGGTTACCATTGACCAGAAACTCAACAGGACTTGCCACAAAAAACAATTGCTATAAGAGCAAGTCAGAGGCTGGGAATCCTGCAGCAAGTAATCCACCTCCTGATTCCCCAAAGTCTATCCGCCATCTACAAGGCACAAGTCAGGAGTGTGATGGAATACTCCCCACTTGCCTGGATGGGTGCAGCTCCAACAACACTCAAGAAGTTTGACACCATCCAGCTCAAAGTAGCCCACTTGATTGGCACCACATCTACAAACATCCAATCCCTCCATCACTGACGCTCAGTAGCAGCAGTGTGTAATAGCTACAAGATGCACTGCAGCAATTCACCAAAGATCCTTAGACAGCACCTACCAAACCCACAACCATCTAGAAGGACAAGGGCAGCAGATAAATGGGAATACCACCACCTGCAAGATCCCTCCAAGACACTCACCATCCTAACTTGGAAATATATCGCCGTTCCTTCACAGTCACTGAGCCAAATTCCTGGAAATCCCTCCCTAATGGCATTGTGGGCCAACCCACAGAACATGGACTGTAACGATTCAAAAAGGCAGCTCACCACCACCTTCTCAAGGGGCAACTAGGGATGGGCAATAAATATTGGCCTCCACTGACGCCCATGTCCCACAAATAAATAAAAAATGAATTTAAAAACCCCACCTCACTGGCAGTGATATTGGGGGCCAGTTGTTGGCTCTGTTGTCGTGTCATCCATGATGGCCTTGATGCTCACCCTCTGGATGGCTCTGTTTGAGCAGGCACTGCCTGGGAGGGGTCACTCTGTGAAATGGTTGGCCATTGCTCAGTTGTTGTGGCCTCTGAAGATGGAATGGTCATTAACTGAAGGGTGGAAGAGCCGCCACCCTCATCCAGAGTGTCACAAGGAGCCCACAGAAATGACAGGAAACTCATCCACCTGTATCAGAGATATCTATATCTCCCTGCTCACCACTAATGGACCTATCTGAGGGACTGGGAGTTGCATCCATCTCTCACACTGGCAGTGACCTCCTACAGTCATTGCCTTTGTGAGAGTTTGCAGGTCTGTGCACAATCCCAGGAAGCCCTGATTGTGTTCCAGCAGCTGCCTCTCCAATCCCTTAATGGAGAAGCTGTGACTTCAATTCTCAGATCAACACAACGCTCAGATTTTTATGGACTCCACTATGACCGAGAACACGGAACACAGTAAGCTTTCATTTCATTTCAGACATTTCATTTTCTCTGTTCAAACTCCCTTTAATGTGTTGCCTTAAAGGATTTACATAATTTCACAGTAATATCATTACAGTGTTAATGTAAGCCACTTGGGACACCAATAGATAGACTGTAAAATTAATTCCCCATTACATTCAACAATAACTGTCTGATACAGGAAGGTCAGACTTGTAAGATAAAAAGATCAGATGACTATTTCTCCTTTGTTAGCTGTCACCTTCACAAGAGCAATTAGTGGGTGGTACGGTAGCACAGTGGTTAGCACTGCTGCTTCACAGCGCCAGGGTCCTGGGTTCAATTCCTGGCTTGGGTCACTGTCTGTGTAGAGTTTGCACATTCTCCTTGTGTCTGTGTGGGTTTCCTCCCACAGTCCAAAGATGTGTGGGTTAGGTTGATTTGTCATGCTAAGAAATTGCCCCTTAGTGTCTGGGGATGTGTAGGTTTGAGGGATTAGTGGGTATAATATGTGGGGATAGGGCCTGGGTGGGATTGTGTTCGGTGCAGACTCGATGGGCTGAAGGGCCTCTTTCTGCACTGTAGGGTTCTATGATCTAACTGCACTCTCTCCTTTCCTTCTCTATGTACCGTATGTTTTGTCTGTATAGTACACAAGAAACAATGCTTTTCACTGTATACTAAAACATGTGACAACAATAAATCAAATGTTGGCCTCGCCAGTGGCACCCACATCCCAAGAAAGAGGTACACTCCGAGTACCATTGGCCTGCCTTATACGCGAGGCAAGGAAAGGTCACATCCGTCCGGCTTGTCCAGGTTCCATTCTCCTGATGTACTCCTCCTACATGATAAACGTGACAGAAGCATAGGTTAGCGTTATTTTCCCAGAGACCTCACATGGTTACATGTAGGGTTCAGTCTCAAAGCCAATTAGCGCATGATGGAGAGTATTGACCACCAAAAGAGAAAATGCTGGAAAATCTCAGCAGGTCTGGCAGCATCCGTAAGGAGAAAAGAGCTGCTGTTTTGAGTCCTGGTGACATTTTGTTAAAGCTGAGCTTTTTGACAAAGGGTCACCTAGGCTCGAAACGTCAGTCTTTTCTCTCCTCACAGATGCTCCAGACCTGCTGAGATTTTCCAGCATTTTTCCTTTTGGTTTCAGATTCCAGCATCCACAGTAATTTGCTTTTATCGCGTATTGGCCACCTCTTGGAGGGTCAGCGTGAAGGGCTCCCCTAAGTCCCACCCATCTCCGCCTCACTCCACCTGACCGATTGGTGGCAGCTTTGCCCACTGGGCTGAATACTGTGCCCTGAGCTGATGTGACAGAATTCTCCTCACTCACACAGCGAGGCTGCATTGTTAGCTTGAACCATACACACACTACTGCACTTACGGACATTCCAAGGAAATCCCATGCACAGATTCGGACAAGACTGTCCTCTGAAATTATTTTCTAGAAACATTGTATTGACTTTTGACCTTGTAAAGAAAATCCCATCACTATTCCGTGTTCTTTGGTGATATGTGAAACATGTTTAAAAGCAGCATCAAGTATTCCAGCACTGGTATATTATCCAACAGTCACTAACCTCAAGCTAGGATTTGCACAAAGCAGCATCTAAATAATTGGTTAGATTGTTATTAGAATATTCTGTTCATATTTGCGTTTTTCACCCCAGGAAGAATGACAAAGCCGTGGATTGAATCATTTAGGTGATATCAGAAAGGAGAGGGTTTAATTTTTGGCAAAATGTCAGTGGGTCCCCATTAAGTTGGCACAGGGGCTCAAAGGGCCCAAAGGACAGTCTTGTCTGAATCTGTGCATGGGATTTCCTTGGGTAGGACATGGATTGGCATGAGTTGGCATGGAAGTGGCACAGGGACTGGTGCAGGGGCTAGAGAGCCTAGAATTCAAGGAAACAAGTCTCAGACTCGACCCAGAGAACTTAGACGGGTCTTTTAAACTGTCTATTACAACACTGCCTGTGGGGGCAGTGGCCTTAACTTCACCCTGCACCTATCCCACGGGAGTGAAATTCGGGATACTTTATCCTGAGGTGACTGCGGGACATTTTCCAATTCAGTGTGCATCTCTTGCAAGTGACAATCCAGGCCAATAAAGCAACACCTAATTTCATTTCAGATAGACCATGTGGAAGAACATTTGTAAAATGTGTTGGGGATCTTCAGCAGCAGCAAACCCTGGTGTCCACGATGATTTTTTCCTGCAAACATCAGGGTTATAAGAAGAGGTCAGTGTGGGCTATGGGTTCATGTCTGTAGAAGGGTCATAGAAACATAGAAACTAGAATCAGAATTAGGCCACTCCGCCCTTCGAGCCTGCTCCACCATTCATTACGATCATGGCTGATCATCGAATTCCATATCCTGATCCCCCCTTCCCCCCATATCCCTCGATCCATTTAGCCCCAGGAGTTATATCTAATTTCTTCTTGAAATCAGACAACGTTTTGGCCTCAACTACTTTCTGTGGGAGTGAATTCCACACATTTCCCACCCTCTGGGTGAAGAAGTTTCTTCTCACCTCCATTCTGAAAGGTTTAAACTATGACCGTGCATGATTTCTTTTAGGTTTGGAAACCTGTTACATAGCAAGCCCAGCACTGTAGCATTGGTGGGACATAACTTACTCTCAACGATGAGGTGAGTCTGTAAGGTGATGGACATTGTGTCTGCCTTCACAGCCATCAGCTAAACTGATTGAAGGACCTTGTTGTGATTGGATTGACTGAGTGAAGGCGTTTGCTTGCCATGTCCCAGGGTGCAACGATGGAGGTTTATCCCAGGGGGGGCGGAGGGCAATGGTGTGGATAATATAGAGACACCCACCGTCTCCGTCTCACCATTCTAAACACCCCGCTGCAGCTTCCAAGGGATCTAAAAAGTTGTGGTCTTAATAGTTGCAACTTACTGAGTGAATTATAAATTGCAAATATAATATTTCCCCACGTTGCGTAGTGTCCAATACAAATACAAGCAATTTGATTTATTAATGCTAACAAGGTGTAGGATGTTATGCCAAATTTGTGGGTTGCTTGAGGTCAATGATTACAATACCTAGAACTGTGAACATAGGAGAAATAAGCTTTCTGGACAGATGAATATAAATAGAAGCAAAAAGTGGGTTCGAAACTTGCAGATCTGAAGTTGAGGAAAAAGATAGTGGGCGGAACCTTCCAAAAATGCATGGGGATTTTGGCACAGGATTTCCACAGCCGGCTTTCTTCGCTGGGTTAAACAATGATCTTGTTTAAAAGGTAGTCGTGATGTGGAACCTGGTCTTGTGAGACTTCTTACTGCATTTTAAAAGGGCAAGCAAAAATCAGACAGATGGAGGGTCGTGATACTTTTGTCTTTGTGAAGTAATTCTGAACATGGCAACAAGTCTTCCAGGTACTGAAATTCTATTTGCCCAGGGTGCGCACAAATTTCGAGCCAGTCCTGCTTGTGTTTGTTAGTTTAAAAGTCAATTAATGCTCCGTAAATCTGAATGAAGCGCAATGTGTTGAATAAGTTGTGAATAGAAACATTAAAAAAGAGAAACTGGAAGCAGGAGGAGGCCATTTGGCCCTTCGAGTGTGCTCCGCCATTCCTTATGACCCTGGCTGATCATCAAATTCAATATCCTGATCCCCCCCTTCTCCACCCCACCCCCCCCATATCCCTCAGTCCCTTTAGCCCCAAGAGCGATATCTAATTTCTTCTTGACATCAGACAACATTTTGGCCTCAACTACTTTCTGTGGGAGTGAATTCCACACATTCGCCACCCTCTGGGGGAAGAAACTTCTCCTCACCTCAGTCCTAAAAGGTTTACCCCTTATCCTCAAACTATAACCCTTAGTTCTGGACTCTCCACCATTGGGAACATTTTTTCTGAATCTACCCTGTCTAACCCTGTTAAAATTTTATAACTTTCTATGAGATTCCTTCTCATTCTTCTAAACTCCAGTGAATATAATCCTAACCGACTTAACCTCTCCTCATATGACAGACCTGCCTTTCCGGGAATCAGCCTGGTAAACCTTCGCTGTGCTCCCTCTGTGTGTCCTCAGGAAAGGACACCAAAACTGTACACAATACTCCAGGTGTGGCCTCACCAATGCCAGATACAATTGCAGTAAAACATCTCTATTCCTACACCCAAATTCTCTCGCTATGATGGCCAACGTACCACTTGTCTTCTCTACTGCCTGCTGTATCTACGCACTTACTTTCAGTGACATGAGGGCACCAATGTCTCGCTGAGTATCCAGCTCTCAATTTACACCCATTCAAGTAATAACCTGTCTTCCTATTATTGTTACCTCACATTCATCCACATTATACTGTATCTGCCATGCGTATGCCCACACACTCAGCTCATTCAAATCCTCAACTCTGCAAACTCCTCCAAGCTCACCTTCCCACCCAACTTTGTATCATCTGCAAATTTGGAGATAATACATCTTGTTTCCTTTTCCAGATCATTAATATATAATGTGAACAGTTGGGGTTCTAGCACAGATCCCTGTCGTATCACACTAGTCATTGCCTGCCAATCAGAAAAAGACTCATTAATGCCAACTCTTTGCTTCCTATCTGCTGACCAGCTTTCCATCCATCTCCAGGCAATCTCACATGCTTTAACTTTATATAGTAGTCTGTTATGTGAGACCTTGTCAAAAGCCTTCTGAAAGTCTAAACAAACCACATCCATTGGGTCTCCTTGTTAATTCTACTAGTTACATCCTCAAGGAATTCCAATCGGTTCATCAAATATGATTTCCCCTTTGTAAATCCATACTGACTTCGTCTGATTATCCCACTGCCTTCCAAATGCTGAGTTATGAAATCCTTGATAATCCTTGATTTAGCAACTACCCAGTGCTGACGTTAGGTTCCATGGTCGATAGTTCCCAGTTTTCTCTCTACCTCCCTTTTTGAATTGTGGGCTTATATTAGCTACCCCCCAATCTGTTGAAAGCAGTGCAGAGTCTAAAAAATTTTGGAGAATGACCACCAATGGATCTACTATTTCCCAGGCCACCTCCTTAAGTGCTCCGGGATGAAGATTATCAGGACCTGGAGATTTATCCACCTTTAACCCCATCAATTTCCCCCAAACCATTTTTCTATTAATGGTGATTCCCTGTTATTCGTAATGCTGCTGAGAGTTATGTTAACCTGGAGATATGCAGAACATCCTACTTTATTATGGAATACAATGTCACTTTTCTGTCTACCAGAGGAGGTAAATGGAGTATTGCATCTGAAACCAGCATCCTGATAACGCTGTGTTACATTTGATGCTACACTGGGTAATCGGCTCCAGCATTCGAGTGGAACTGCAAGTCATCACTTTGAGGTTGCTACCAACTGACACAGAGACCAGATGGTGACATGCCTTGGGTTAGGAACTATCCCTCCATTTAACTGGGGGAATATATACAATCAAATGGTGAATGTGATACTTTTGATTTTAGTTCAGATTATGGAAGCATAAAGAAGAGTTGGAGACCCCAAGAATTGTAATCCAAATGTGGCATCTATCTGTAATCAGGCTGTTTGTAAAGATTCAGCCGTTGTTACAAGAGCTTCCTGCTTTTCTCTGAGGTAGAACTAAGATTTAGATGCACAGACTTGATGATCAATCCCAACATGAAGGTAACAGTGAACATCGTGCCAGCTGATAACCACCACAAAACAGACTGGGTTTTATTTCAAAGGCAGTTTGGTTGGATTAGAAGCTTTGTTTCTATTCAGATTCAGGACAAACTAAATCTGTGTGTTGAGTGAATTTAAAAATCGGAAGAGGGTGTTAATTTGGTATATTTTCCTTGTACTGGAAGTACATTCAGCACAGCATCTAACAGCTTATTGCATTATTGCCAACTTGTTCCAGTAATCTCACTTTCAACAATTTGCACCTTTACTGCATCAAAGGGCTTCATAGGTATAGAACATAGAAACATAGAACAGTACAGCACAGTACAGGCCCTTCGGCCCTCGATGTTGTGCCGAGCTATGTCGAAACCCAAGATCAAGCTATCCCACTCCCTATCATTCTGGTGTGCTCCATGTGCCTATCCAATAACCACTTGAAAGTTCCTAAAGTGTCCGACTCCACTATCACAGCAGGCAGTGCATTCCACACCCCAACCACTCTCTGAGTAAAGAATCTACCTCGGACATCCCTCCTATATCTCCCACCATGAACCTTATAGTTATGCCCCCTAGTAACAGCTACATCCACCCGAGGAAATAGTCTCTGCACGTCCACTCTATCTATCCCCCTCATTGTCTTATAAACCTCTATTAAGTTGCCTCTCATCCTCCTCCGCTCTAAAGAGAAAAGCCCCAGCTCCCTCAACCTTTCCTCATAAGACCTACCCTCCAAACCAGGCAGCATCCTGGGAAATCTCCTCTGCACTGAAAATTTTCCCACCACCATCTGTCTTCTGAGACAGCCAGTTACTTATCTAATCAGCAAAATTTCCTTCTATCCCACACCTCATCTTCTTCATCAGCCTACCATGGGGAACCTTATCAAACACCTTACTAAAATCCATGTATACGACATCAACTGCTCTACCTTTGTCCACACACTTAGTTACCTCCTCAAAGAATTCAATCAAATTTGTGAGGCAGGACTTACCCCTCACAAAATCATGCTGACTATCCCAGATTAAGCTGTTCTAAAGTGAAAGATTATTTATTAGTCATAAGTAAGACTTACATTAACATTGCAATAAAGTGACTGTAAAATTCCCCTAGTCACCACACTCTGGTGCCTGTTTGGGTCAGTGCACCTAAGCAACACGTTTTTCAGATTGTGGGAGGAAACCCGCACAGGCATGGGGAGAACATGCAACTCCACACGGACAGTGACCCAAGCCGGGATTCGAACCTGAATCCGTAGCAGCAGTGCAAACCACTGTGCCACTTGCTACCCACAGCCAAATTTAATTTGACACAAAACCATACAAGGATCTGTTCAGACACACTTGTTTAAAGTAGAATTTAAGATGTGTCTTAAAGGAGGAGAGAAAGAAAGAGAAGTTTTAGTGAGAGCAACAAGCTAACAATGCCAAAACAATTAAAACAAATTAGTTTTCCAGAAACTGGAGATTAATCTCTAAGACACAGGTGTGGGCAATGGGCTGGTGGGGGATAATGTTAATTGTTCTTTATTTTATTTGAATACTTCTGTTTATTAGTTACATAAATATTAGAGATTGGACTGAAGTGTAGAGAGAAAGATTTGACCAGAAGCCAAGAATTTTCCATTGTGTAAGAGTTTATTTGATAAATAGCGGTGTATTTTTTTTAAATATTTACTAATATGATGTGTGTATTGCTGGCTGGCTAGCATTTATTACCCATCTCTGAGGGCATTTTAGACTCAACCAAATTGCTGCGGTTCTGGAGTCACATGTAGGCCAGACTGGGTAAGGATGACAGATTTCCCTCCTGAAAGGACATTAATAAACCAGATGGGTTTTTCCAAAAATTGACAATGGCTCCATAATCAACATTACACTTTTAATTCCAGATTTTTACTGAATTCAAATTTCACCATCTATTATAATGGGATTTGAACTCAGGTCCCCAAAGCATTCCCCTGGGTCTCTGGATTATTAGGCCAGCAACAATACCCCTGCACCACTGCCTCCCCCAAAGGATGGGCCTGTTGTAAGAATGGACGTGTTGGATGGCCAATGATGGAATATCAGGTTAGTAATTGCCCAGAAGGAAAAAGATTTGGGCCCAGTATTCTTCTTTCCTCTCTTCACCGCTGTTCCATTTTTAGGTATACAAGAGCAGTTCAGATCAGTATTCATATCCCTTACTTTACTGGAGGTTTTCTTTCCCTTCTAGGTGAAGGCAGGAGATCATGTGATAAAACCTTCATGACTACATCCATTCACCTGGGATTGACAATCCTAACATGAAGCAATTTAGCATCACTGGCACTGAAGTGAGATTTAACCTTTGGATTTTAGGCTATGTATGTTAGTCCAGTCATATTCTCCTGACCTCTGTGATCGGAGCAATTCAGCAAGTATTGATTAGCCAGCCTGGATGGAATATGAAGGGTGGGGTAAATGTATTGGTGGGTAGCAGTTTGGTTTATAGAAACCTACAAACTAGAAGCAGGAATAGGCCATTCAGCCCTTTAAGACTGTACCATCATTCATTCTGATCACGACTGATCATCAAATTCAGTATCCTAATCCCTGCTCCCTCCTTCCCTCAGCCCACACCCCCCCACCCCCTCAAAATCCCTTGATCCCTTTAGCCCCAAGAGCTATATCTAATTTCTTCTTTTGACCGCAACTATTTTCTGTGGTGGTAAATTCCACACATTCACCACCCTCTGGGTGAAGAAATTTCTCCCCACCTCAGTTCTAAAAGGTTTACTCCTTATCCTCAAACTACGACTCCCTAGTTCTGGACTCCCCCACCATCAGGAACACTCTTTCTGAATCTACCCTGTCTAACCTTGTTAGAATTTTAAAAGTTTCCATGAGATTCCCTCTCACACTTCTAAACTGTAATGAATACAATCCTAATTCCTCATCTGACAGACCTGCCATCCTAGGACTCCGTCTGGTAAACTTTTATTGTTATTCAACCATAGCAGAAAGTGACCTCTCATGTGTAAGATAGCTGGTTCAGTGGAATGGAATACTGAAAGATCAACTTCAGGAAATTCCAGTTTCTCTCTAAATCTGTACTTACAGTCAATTAAATTCTGGATCTTTAGGTGGAGAAGGGATGAGTCTAAACTCAACAGATTAGTTAGTGTGTGGCATTTAGCATTTGTCTACCAGCTTCAGATGATTAGTTCTACCCCACCTTGGCCCTTTTTGTTTTCATTCTATTTTATTTAATTTTTTAATGTTCTCCACTTTTTATTTCTTTGATGTCTTTCTTCATTTTTCTTCCCCACCCCCACTATTTCCCCCCACTTCATCTCCCCTTTCCTTACTTTTTCTCCCCCCGCTTCCCCTTTTCTACATTCTAACTCTGTCCCATGTCCCTGCCCCCTCCCCACCCCAACATCTCCATCTGTCACAGCTTACAGCTTCTCTGCCGTTTGGCCAATCACACCCTTTATTCTCTCTGTAGATAGCCATTAGCAGCCTTTCCTCCTGGTTTCTGTGGCTATGACTCATCTTTCATTCCTTCCTCCTGCAGTGTAAATGTCTCCCACTTTCTATGCCTTTTAGCTTTGACAAAGGGTCATCTGGGCTTGAAACGTCAGCTCTTTTCTCTCCTTAGAGATGTTGCCAGACCTGCTGAGATTTTCCAGCATTTTCTTTTGGTTTGTCTACCAGCCCTCAGCACGCTGCTGGAACTTGAAGAACTAGAACATTTACAAGTCCTGGGGGGACCAGGACAGGTTTGTTGGTGATCCAGACACCTAGAAACTTGAAGCTCTTGACCTTTTCCACTTTGTCCCCTTTGGTGTAGCCAGGGACATGTCCTCCACTCTACATATTTGAAACAGGGTGAAGTGATTTAGAATGCAAATATGAGTTCAATCAAAAGGATCAATGAGGTATGAAGGAAAGTTAATTTAATGTAAGACTCCGATTAAAGGAGATGTAATATTCAGATCTAACAGTCTGAGAGCCAGAAGAGCAAGAGTAGGATAATCTCACTTGTTAAACCTCTGTTTCAGATTGTCACTGAGGACACCATGGGTTTTGAGTGCAAGAAGCCAAAGTGTAATAGAACCACCATCGATAGTAACTCTCAGTAGCAGCAGTGTGTACTGTCTACAAGATGCACTGCAGCAATTCACCAAACATCTTTAGACAGGACCTTGCAAACTCATGACCACTTCCATCTAGAAGGACAAGGGCACCAGATAAATGAGAACACCACCACCTGCAAGATCCCCTCCAAGCCATTTAATGTAATGACTTGGAAATATATATCGTCATTCCTTTGCAGTCACTGGGTCAAAATCCTGAATTCCCTCCCTAACGGCATTGTGGGTCAACCCACAGCACACGAACTGCAGTGATTCAAGGAGGCAGCTCACCACCACCTTCTCAAGGGCAACTAGGGATGGGCAATAAATGCTGGCCAGCCAGCGACTCCCATGTCCCACAAATGAATTTTAAAAATTCAACCCTAAACCTGAAGAGCTGTAAGATCCCCAATTGTCAGCTCAGCAGCTACTGGCTGTATGTTAGTTTTGGAAGGCCTGGATTTTGTCAAGTATTTGAAATTTCTGCTTGGCTACCCTTTGGGTTCAGCGTGTCAGGCAGGGTAAGTGGCACTTGAAGTTACTTACAAATGAAAGCTGAGAGAGATCAGGATTAATTGATTGGAAAATCACACCTCAGGGTGCAAATGTCAGCCGTACAGAAGGCAGGGTCTGGTCTCCAGCCCCATGTCGCTATCCAGAATTGGAGGCTGGCGACTATTTTGAACTCCCATGTGTACTAGTGTAGAGCAAACCCACTTTGCACTGTGTATAATAGGCAAAAGCCTACCTGAATAACAGAACAGGACAGTCATTGAAATCAAAATGAAATGTTTCATTTATTAAACCAACCCTCATCAACACTGATCAACGATGACAATGTTAAGAAAGCTGCCTTAGGAGTTAGTAAAGAACATTCTCACAGTCCTCAGTATCCATTCACAATCAGTAACACACAGAGGAATGTGCGCACAACCTGAGGATATCCACTGGTGTGAGATAATAACTGTTCTGACAATACTTTGATCGTATTTAATTAAACTCAACATGTGCTAGTATCGATGCATAATGTTCCATTTAACATCACAGCCTCAAGCTTTTGTTTTTCTTTTGCATTTTGTGAAAGTCTGCTTTCAAAATTACATTTTTTTAGGATAGAATAAAATCTTTACTATACAGAAAGAGGCCATTCAGCCCATCGACTCTGTAGCAACCACAATTGTATCCAGGCCCTATTGCTATAATCCCACAAATTTACCCTGTTAATTCCCCTTGCACTAGGGTCAATTTAGCATGGCCAATTCACTTAACCTGTACATCTTGGGACTGTGGGAAGAAGCCAGAGCACTGAGAGAAAAATCCACACAGACACGGGGAGAATCTGCAAACTCCACACAGACAGTGGCCCGAGGCTGGAATTGAACTGGGGTCTCTGGTGCTGTGAGACAGCAGTGCTAACCACTGTGCCACTTCCACTCTACCAGTTCCCGTCTAAATGGCTGGTTTTGTCTTTGCAGCTTGATCTTAAAAGGTTATTACATTCCGTGCAACTTTGGGGTGAACATTACTCAAAGGAATGCTGTGCAGAATATAACAGCTCAGAGAATTGGCAAATTCTCCATTCTACGCTCCAATAAACCCAGCTAGATTTTTATTCCATCAAGAATCTGATTTGGGATTTGTTTAAAGATTCTGCAAAAAATACAATGGAGAAAAATGAATCAATGCACTGCTCAATGCTGGTCAATGAATCCTGAACAGGATTGGAAAGTTATCCAAATGAATTGAGCAGATCCCCAAACAATGTCAGTGTTATTCCATTTTTACACAGAAAAGAAGACAGATTAGTTAGCAAGCGGTGGCCAAAATTCACAAGGGTGACTTTTTAACTTTTCCAGCCGAGTGAAATCTGAATGTTTGGGTGGCACAGTGGTTAGCACTGCTGCCTCGCAGTGCCAGGGACTTGGGTTTGATTCCCAGTTTGAATCACTGTCTGTGCAGAGTCTGCATGTTCTCCCCGTGTCTTTCCTCCAGATGCTCCAATTTCCTCCCACAGCCTGAAAGACGTGCTGGTTAGGTGAATTGGCCATGCTAAATTCTCTCTCAGTGTACCCGAACAGGCACCGAGTGTGGTGACTAGGGGATTTTCACAGTAATGTCATTGCAGTGTTAATGTAAATCTAATGTGACTAATAAATTAATTAAAATTGTCCAGCTAGACAGCCAAGCTGTGGCACTCTTCCTTCTATATTATGCGTAATGGGTCTCAATGAGGCCAGCGGCTTGAGTATGGAATTTCATTTGATCATAGAATCCCGACAGTGAAGAAAGAGACCAATTGGACCATCAAATTTTTTTTTATTCATTTGTGGGACTTGGGCATTGCTGGCTGGACAGCATTCATTGCCCATCCCTAGTTGCCTTAGGACAGTTGACAATCAGCCACATTGCTGTGGCTCTGGAGTCACATGTAGGCCAGACCAAGTAAGGACAGCAGATTTCCTTCCCTAAAGGACATTCATGATCCAGATGGGTTTTTCCAACAATCAACAATGGTTTCATGGTCATCAGCAGATTCTTAATTCCTGATATTTTTGATGGAATTCAAATTCCACCATTTGCCGTGGTGGGATTCAAACCCGGGTCCCCCAGAACATGAGCTGAGTTTCTGGATTAATGGTGATAATGCTACGAGGCCACCATCTCTGCACAGATTCATTGGACTTGCTGTTTATTTTCTACTAATGAGGACATATAGAAGAGGAGCCAGGAGCAGAAGAGGCTCAAACATCTACGAACTTCTCTGTTTCCTAAAGGAAAGCTGAGAATTCCCGATAACTTGCTATTTCTAATACTCATTGCTGCCCACACATCCAGAGTCAAAACACAGGTCTGAGTAATAATGAAGAACTACACGTTTCAGCCTAATTTATCCTTTCTATTCATTTCAGAAAATCGACTGCTTAATCTATCCCGTGCACAAATTGGAAATGGAATTTGATCTCTGGTTTGCATTTACATTTGAATATTTCCTACCACTGTTGAAATTAGAACAACTTCCTTGCGTAACACTCTGGAATATGCCAGATCTCATTCATAGGGGCTATCTCACAACATTATTCAGCACTTCCGACACACAGCGCCCGGGACCCAGGATCCTCAGGCAACTGTGTGGAGTTTGCACATTCTCCCTGTGTCTGCGTGGGTTTCCTCCGGGTACTCCAGTTTTCTCCCACAGTCCAAAGATGTGCAGGTTAGGTCGATTATCCGTGATAAGTTGCTCATTGAGTGGGGTAAGGGGGATAGGGCCTCAGAGGGATTGTGGTTGCTGCAGGATCATTTTGTCCAGAGACGATAAAGTCATAGAATTCCTACCATGCAGGAGGAGAGGATGTGGCCGAGTGAGGGGGGGGGCAGTTTAGATTGGAATGGGGGGTACAGTTTAGAACGGAGTTGAGGAGGAACTTCTTCACTCAAAGGGTGGTGAATCTCTGGAATTCTCTGCCCGTTGAAGTGGTGGAGGCTGCCTCGCTAAATATATTTAAGTCACGGGTAGATAGGTTTTTGATAGACAGGGAATTAAGGGTTATGGGGAGCGGGCAGGAAAGTGGAACTGATCCACTTCAGATCAGCCATGATCTTATTGAATGGTGGGGCAGACTCGAAGGGCTAGATGGCCGACTCCTGCTCCTATTTCTTATGTTCTTATGTTCTTATGAGTTTGTACCAACCACAATCCCATCCAGGCCCTATTCCCATAACCCCACATAATTACCCTAGCTGGTCCCTTGGACACTAGGGTAAATTTAGCATGACTAATCCACCTAACCCGCACATCTTTGGACTGTGGGAGGAAACCAGAGCACCTGGAGGAAACCCATGCAGACGCAGGGAGAACGTGCAAACTCCAGACAGATAGTGACCCCAGGCCAGAAGTGGGGTTGTTCACTGAAGATTGTGTAAGGTTCAGCACCATTTATGACTCCTGAGATGCGGAAGCAATCCATGAAAGATCTGGATAATATTCAGAGTTGGGCTAATAAGTGGCCAAAGAACATTCGTGCACACAAATCCCAAACAATTATTATCTCCAAAAAAAGAAAATCTTCTCCCTTAATATCCAATGGCATTGCTAAATTCCCCTCCATCAACATCCTGCTTGTTCCCAGTGATGAGAAATTGAACTGAACCAGCTATTTAAATACTGGGACCACAACTTCATCCCACCTGACTTTTGGCAAGGTGAGGTGGTAAGATTGGGCAGGAGGTGAAAAATCAGGTTTGCACCTGGCTTTTAACCTCACCCAATCTTACTGGCACTGCTTTGCCAATGAAACCGATTTTGCACCCTACGATATTTGAATGTCATTAACTAGTCTCAGGTGCCTTTTGTCTTTTATCTGTCTACCGCATGATCTTGGGCAAGAAGAGAAAAATTAGGTTTGTGCCCAGTTTTTCACCTCTCCTGGTGCTGTTTTGCTGATTTAAATATTAATTACATGCTTTGCTCACTTACCTGTACCACCTCATTGACCAAGATTCTCCCCAATGAGAATTACATATGGTCCCCACCAATGGGGACCTGACGTGATGGTCTCACCGGAGGAACCGAAAGCAATTTAAGCCCCAGGGTGGTCTTGGGCAGGGCCAGGCAGGGCCCAAGGGGTAATGACATCTCACCTGGCACCCTGGCACTTCTGACCACACACCCGAGCACTGTCCACCAGGCACCATTACTGTGGCAAGAAGACAGAGCCAGAGTGGGGGCAGAGCCAGAGAGTGAAGCCATGACAGGGAGTAGACCAGCAGGGAACTCCACAGGGTTGGGAAGGAAACTCTGCCGGGGGTGGGGGTTGACCAATGATCTAGAAGAGAGGGAGGGAAATCTGCATTGAAGGCAATCTGAGATTAGAAATGGAGGGAACTCTACATGGCAGAGGTGATAGGCAGGTGGAGGAGGTGGGGGGGAGTAACGTCTGTGGCCATCCCAATGACCATTGAGTTCCAATATCCGTGGGAGGTGGGAGGATCTAATGTCCATGTGAGGGAGAGGAGGACTTGAAGTTGTGGGAGGGGATGGGGGCAGCAGCAAGAGATCTCCCAGGAGTAAATGGAAGTTCGGGGTACCTGCACAATGGTGCCCCCTGAGCTCAGCAGCTGGCTTCACCAGCAAGCTTATTCTCCATGCTCCTCCCCCACAACTGCACTGCCCCCCCCTCCCCACCAACCCCCCCCACCCACCCACGCCCCCCCCCCACCGCCCACACTGGTGAGATCACATCCTGGCACTTTATTTGCACTTAATGCCATCTCACCCAAAAAACAGCTCTGAACCCCTCCTGTTTCCACTCCCATTTGGTATTTAGAATACTTTGGGGAAGATTGCGCTGTGGGACTGAAAGATTTGGTCAGAGACTGTGAACTCTTCAACCAGTAACTCATCTCCCCAAAGCCTGTCCACCATCTACAAGACACAAGTCAGAAATGTGGTGGGATATCCTCCATTTGTCTCGATGAGTGCAGCTCCAACAGCACTGACATGGTTTGATGCTTTTCTATACAAACAGACTGCTTGATGGGAATCCCATCCATCATCTTAAACATCCAGTGCCTCTCCTCCTGTGTACCATCGACAGGATGCAGTGCAGAAACTCATCAAGGCCCTTCAACTCCACTTTCCAAAACCTGTGACCTCCAACATCTCAAAGGACAAGGACAGTAGATGCGTGGGAACACAACCACTTGTAAATTCCCCTCCAAGCTGCTCACTATCCTGACTTGGAATTTTATTGTGGTTCTTTCACTATCAATGGGTCAGAATCCTGGAACTCCCTCCCTAACTGCACTGTGGGTGTACCTACCACAGTGGTTCAAAAAGACGACACACCTCCACCTTCTCAAGGACAATAAACGCTGGCCTAGGCAGCAACACCAACATCCCCTGAACGAATATAATTCAAACAAATTAGTTTCATCAGCAATTATAATACACAGTGATGACCCCAGTTATTCTACACAACACAAAGAATTCATTCCACCTCATTGAGAGGTCAGAGCTTCAGCTAAAATGATTTATGCTAACGAGACAGCTGGTTAGCTATATGGATGTCCCTTAGGTTTTAACCCTCTTAGCAATCATAATATTAAGTGAAGCCTGGCAAAGCTTTAACTTTGTTTTCTTGTTTATTTTGGGCCCAGATGCAAAGTCAGGAAACCAGTAAGTCAGAAAGCAGTGCACAGGACAGGAGGCAGCGTACACAGTGTACACAGCGTACACAGCATTCACAGCATACACAGTATACACAGCGTCCACAGTGTACACAGCATCCACAGCATACACAACGTACACAGTATACACAGTGTACACAGAGTACACAGCGTACACAGTGTACACTGAGTACACAGTATACACAGTGTACAGTGGAAGGGAATTGTCATCTCAGGCCATAAAATTGTGATCTGGGTCACATGAACGTGACAGATGCTGCTTACAGACCCGGATAGATTTACTTGTTACTGTTAACCTTGGAATCCAGTCAGTGGTAAAAATCACTCTGTCTAATGTTGGCTACTTCCCAACGCTGATCAAAGAAAGATTAAAGTTCAGGCTTTTAAATGAAGAAGTTCCAGCCATGAACAATCTGAACCTTATGGGGCTAATTCTGGCACTGCAATGTCCTGACTGGACTTGGATACAGATGGTTGGTGGAGTCTGCTTATTATATCTGTTGCATTTATTGGGCAGACCTTGATCTGGACAGACAGAGAATTTAAACAGGTAAGAAGGTCCATTCTTGATAGCATTTTTGTTTCAGTCTATACTGCCAATTCCTGCCTCTACCCACACAACGTAAGTCAGGTAGTGGCATTTTCAGTGATATCTGAGGGAGTTTTCACTCCTCCAATTGAGTTTAAATGACTGGGACAACATAGCAGCAGTTTTCACGGAGAAATGGGTCAGGATCTTTGCCTTCCTCAGGAGGCTGTGACAGGGTGGCCATCTCTGGCAGGAAAACCTGGTACTAACTAATGCAACTTAGCCTGGTGGGATCGCTGGAAAAGTGAAGAGTCACCAGCAGGAGGACTGTCACATCTCAGACGACCAGAGAGTTGTCTGTGCAAAGTGTCAGGGTCAGAGATGTGTAAATAGGCTCTTGCATTTGCGATTCTAAGAACAAAAACACAGAACAGGAACAGACCCCTCAGCCCATCAGGCCAGCACTGATACATGATGCCTTTCTAAACTAAAGACCTTTTGCCTCTATGTAGTCTGTATTCCTCTGTCCTTGGCTATCCATGTATCTGTTAAGATGCCCCTTAAACATTGCTATTGTGTCTGCTTTGATCGCCTCCTCTGGCAGCGCATTCTGGGCACAAACCACCCTCTGTGTAAAAAAAACTTGTCTCTCACATTTCCTTTAAACTTTCCCCCTTTTACCTTGAACCTGTGTTCCCCAGTAATTGACATCTCTTCCCTGGGAAAAAGACTCTGACTATTCATTCTACCCAGGCCTCTCATAATTTTGTAAACTTCTAGCAAGTCGCCTCTCAGCCTCTGAAGTTCAAGTGAAGACAAACCATGTTTGTCTCATCTCTCCTCATAGCTAATACCCTCCAAACCAGGCAACATCCTGGTAAATCTTTTCTGTACCCCCTCCAATGTGTATTCCAGTTCAAGTTACAATGAATGATCCATACATTTATTATATATGATTATATTTCTGTAATCCTATATCAGTCACACAGTAAAGGTACTCACTAACCTGGTGTTGTGAAACTTACTAATGGAGCATATATCAGCTGGTGCACTTGTATCTTCTTTGACGTGCTCAGTCAGAAGGCCATTGGTCTGAAAGATTAACTCTGTTTCTCTCACCATAGATGCTGCCTGACCTGAGTATTTCTCACACTTGCTGTTTTTGTCACCTCTTTGTTTCTGGCAGGCTGTCAGGGGGATTCAGTAAAGTTTGACAATGTTCAGTCCGTGCTTGCACTCGGCAGCTGACTGGTGCCCTGTCGGGTGGAGCGAACACTCCGCCGCTCCCTCCAGTGTTTGAGAACATGTCGAATTCAGGACTTACAAACAGCCGTCTAATCCCAGAATGTCATTGGCTGCCCCTGGGCTGCCTCCAGCTTTAGTGCATCTCTCAGCACATTGTATAGGACTTAAGAATGTGTCAGTCTGCGATGGTCAGTTATGGATCACTCTTTACACTGGAAGGCCAACAGCTTTATGGCAGCAAATGCAGTCTTTGACCGAGCAGATGATTATCCAGCTGCTGTTTGTCTCAGTGTGCGTCCCGAGGAACAGCCCGCAGAGCAGAATATTAATCCACAGAACTCCTCAGAGTAGCTTCAACAAAATGCACTGTCTTTCTGCCCAGATCTTCTTTGCAAAGGCACATCCCAGACTGAGGTGGACAATGACCTCTTTCCCATTACAGCTACCTGGAGGGTGATGTGTGAATGGGCTGAGACTCTGGTCATACAGGAAGGATTTGATAGGGAAGGCCTTTCTCACTGCCAGCCAAGCTCAGTCTTATTGATTGTCTGCAAGTTCTGGTATTGTGTTAAATTTATTTGATAGTCTGCTGCAGAAACCACTGACAGGATCCACCATCTTCTTCCCCATGGGGCCTCGAGGACGTTACGTGTGGACCACTGCTTAACGGACTTGTGGTCAATTGTGCTTCCCTACATAAACCTTTCCATGAAGGACAACTGGTACTGCATGATCCAACTACTTGGATTCTTCCGTGGCATGTGGCCAGACCCATCCTTTGCAACACCGGGAAGATGTAGAACCTCAGCACGCTGTGACACTCAGGGATCCAGGATTTATGCACAGCTTGGTGCAGCCGCATATAAAGGTGGCCATCTGGGTAAGGATGATGTTACACAAACTTTTCCTCCTTTTGTACATCATGTCCCCATAAACACAGTCCATTTTTGACCTCAAGGTAAAGTGGAAGTTGGTTTGGGTACTCACCAGGATGCAACAGTGAGGAACAGACCTGAGCTGATCCATATGACACACCAAGAATGCCCCACACCTGTAACCATGTTCGGTAGAGAGGGACTGCTGCTCCCTCATGCCCAATTTTGTTTGACCATAGTTACAAAATCCTTCCATCCCAGGCACATGGTTAGTCTCTCTGAATCAGGCAGTCAGACGTGATTATTCAGCTCAGTTCCCAAAGAACGTGGCCTCACTCTTGCTGCAATTTATCTTGCCTCCAGAAGCCAGCTTGAAATGGTGTTAGATGTTGATCAGTCTGTGCACTGACAGCAGGTCCGAGCAGAAGATGGTGACATTGTTTATGTACAGAGAAGCTTTGAGCTGAGTGCTGACATTACCTGGGATTGTCATTCCTCCTAGGCCCAAATCTTCCCCAGTGGACTCAGTGAAAGGTTCTATGCAACACAGATACAGGGCGAGAGGGAGCAGCACTTCCTGACTCCAGGGTTAATTGGAAAGCTTTCTGATTCCCGTTGATAGATCGAGACCGCATTACTGATGTCCGTGTAGAGCAGCTGGATCCAATTGCATATTCTGTCCCCAAACCACATTTTGGTGAGAATGTCCGTCATGTCGGTGTGCGATTTACCAGGTGAATGAGGCAGTTCTCCACACCCCTGTCCTGTACATATGCAGTAGCTTGAGACTATCTGGGGTCTTCCTGCTGGTACAGCATAGGTCGGGTAAGGGTGGATCAACGGCTCCAGAGCAGAACCTGACCTGATTCCTGGTGACTATGGGCAGTATTTTACTGTCCAGATTCAACAGCAAATTTTGAATTTCCTGCCTTTCCTCCTGCTGCCTGTAGGGGGGGGTGATGATGCCTCTCCTCATGGATTCCAACAGCTGGAAACTAGGATTCAGCTCAATGGCCACTTTATAGAATCATACGATCCCCACAGTGCAGAAGAAGCCATTGGCCCATTGGGTCTGGAAAACAGTGGCAAAGTGGTTAGCACTGCTGCCTCACGGTTCCAGGGACCTGGATTCGATTACCGGTTTGGGTCACCATTTGTGTAGAGTTTGATGTGGGGATGCCGGTGTTGGATTGGGGTAAGCACAGTAAGAAGTCTCACAACACCAGCTTAAAGCCCAACAGGCTTATTTGGTAGCACGAGCTTCTGGAACACTGCCCCTTCATCAGGTGATTGCCAAATGAGTGCAGTCATCTGATAAAGGGGCGGTGCTCCGAAAGCTCGTGCTACCAAATTAAACTGCTGGATTTGAACCTGGTGTTGTGAGACAACCTTTTGTGTGTAGACTTTGCAGGTTCTCCCTGTGTCTGCATGGGTTTCCTTTGGGTGCTCCAGTTTCCTCTCACGATCCAAAGATGTGTGGGCTAGGTTGATTGGCCATGCTAAGTTCACCCTCGTGTTAGTGGGTTTAGCAGGGTAAATGTGAGGGGTTACAGGAATAGGGTCTGGGTGGGATTGTGTTTGGTACAGACTCACTGGGCTGAATGGCCTTTTTCTGCACTTTAGGAATTCTATGATTCCATGCCTGTTGGCCTTGGGCTGGGATGTCCGGTCTTGCTGGAACGAGGCTGGAAAGTCCCACCCAGTACCTTCCCAAGGCCCTCTCCCCCACCTGCTCTGTAAGCTCACACCGTTACCACAACTAATGCTTGCTGGCCAGTGTGCAGACCATGTGCTGAATGGTCTCTTCCCATACAGTAAATTCCTGATTCTTTATCTCTGTCTCTCATTCCCTCTCAATGTCTGTTGAGAATTCATTCATAAAGGAGACTTACTTAGTCAATTAGCCCTTCAGCACTGCATCGGAGAATTAGTCATGAAGCCAGTCGCTGTACGATATTACTGTCTGCTATCCAGCCCTATGGAATACACTTCCCTTATAGATACTGCAGGATCCCTCTTATTAGGGATTCGCCATCGGATTTCTTCCCCTGTCAGTTGACGTGCTGTTTCTGGGGAATACGATGGCAATTCATCAACTTAATATACATACGGCCTCATTCGTACTGTTTTGGATCTTAGCCAAGACCTTCAGGCAGGCAATGTACCCGTTAGATTTACAATGATGAAACCTCCCGCAGTCTTCCCCATTAATGCATTTTATTTCCACAGAGCGGAAACTTATAATCTGCAAAACCTTGTGTTTAATCTTTCCCTGGACCCTGGTGTTTGAATCCATTAGTGCCAGTGTTACAAAGTTGGACCACAGCTTACTTTTCTTTTAATTCACACCAATTTGCCATGTGTACAGCCTGGCTGGAACGTTGTCTTCTTGTCAATAACGCTAGGATCTATTTGCTGTTTGTGTCGAGAATAAACTCTAACCTTGTTCCAATCGGAATACAATATTCATCTTGAACTTCCTGAAAACACAATTACTCCAAAGCAAACGTTCTAAGAAATTTTGGTACAAGTGACTCACACCATTATTGTCACCACATTGATAATTCCTTGGAAATTTTGCACCTTTATACTAACAGGCACAGTGAGATTTTACTGCAGATTGTGGCAAAGAACTGGGAGTGCAGGATGACCCCACTCTTTTAATGCAATAAACATTTAGGCCTATACCTGATGTGTATGTTGACCACTACATCTGCTCCCACCCTCAGGGTTTTTCAATGAAGAAACATTGGATATTTTTGTAAACATGCACTTAGTGATTTCATCATTGTGTTTTTTTTCTCCTCAGATTAAGATAAAGCCGGGATTCTCAAACTTTCCAAATCAGGGCACAAAAAAATGTTGCAAGATATCAACAGGTCTGACAGAATCTGTGGAGAGAGAATTGAGCCAATGATTCGAGTCTTTTTGATTTGTTCTGATTTATTTTTGTCACATATAATAACATACAGTGAAAAGTATGGTTTCTTGTGTGCTATACAGACAAAACATACCATTCATAGAGAAGGAAAGGAGAGGGTGCAGAATGTAGTGTTACAGTCACAGCGAGGGTGCAGAGAAAGATCAACTTAATGTGAGGTAGGTCCATTCAAAAGTCTGACAGCAGCAGGGAAGAAGCTGTTCTTGAGTCGGTTGGTCCGTGACCTCAGACTTTTGGATCTTTTCCCTGAAGGAAGAAGGTGGAAGAAAGAATGTCCGGAGTGCGTGGGGTCCTTTATTATGCCGGCTGCTTTGCCGAGGCAGCGGGAAGTGTTGACAGAGCCAATGGATGGGGGGCTGGTTTGCGTGATGGATTGGGCTACATTCACGACCATTTGTAGTTCCTTGCGGTCTTGGGCAGAGCAGGAGCCCAGACCAAGCTGTCTGGATAACCCCTTGTCAGACAAAGAAATTCTGTCTGAGAGAAGAGCAGGGTCAGCATTCCTGGAAGAGAAGTGGTAGTGAGTAAGATAAAAGCAATATACTGTGGCTGCTGGAATCTGAAACAAAAACAAAAGATGCTGGAAAATCTTTTCTCTTTGTGTTTAACTCACTGCCAAATTAGCATTTACAAGGTGGGCTCGGTGAAATATTCTTACACATTCAGTTCTGGCTGTTGCAGTCACAGTCATTAAAATCAAAAAGAATTATACTGATCCAAAACTAATTATCAACTCACAGAAGTGAAACCTAATACAAAATATACATGGAGATCCTTTGATTCTGTACTAAAACCAAGCTTAACTGTTAACTCCTACAATTATCCAGACACTAACAGAAAATATCTCAGAAAATTTATTTATTAGTCAATAGTAGGCTTACATTAACATTGCAATGAAGTTACTGTGAAAATCCACTAGTCACCACACTCTGGCACCTGTTCAGGTACACTGAGTACACTGAGGAAGAATTTAGCACAGTCAATGCACGTCTTTCAGGCTGTGGGAAGAAACCAGAGCATCCAGAGAAACCCTGTGCAGACGCAGGGAGAAAGTGGAGACTCCATACGGACTGTGACCCAAGCTGGGAATCGAACCCAGTGCTGTGAGGCAGCGGCGCTAATCACTGTGTGCTGCCCAAAACAAATCTTGAAGCTTCTTCTGATTTAATGAGGTCATCATGGTTGTGAGGGGAGGGGTGAAATCTTGAAACGGTGTGAAGGTATATCTGTTTAATGCTTATGAACATGAAGAATATTTGGTTGCCTTGAAACTGCCAAAAGTGGCATTTTGAAACAGTTCAAAGGGCATGTACCCCTGAGGGTTGACTATAATCTTTGACGACTCACACAGCTGATGTTACACTGGGTGAGGAAGAGTAAGAGGGGTCAATTCTGCCCCTGATTGATCGCAACAAATCTTTAAAAATGTATTTTCCCCATCAATGCTCTTTCCAATCCAATGTGACTATTTGTTAATAAGGAGACAATTAAACCTTAAGTCAAATAAAGAGCAAGTATATAAGTTATGAAACAATAATAGGTGCAACAACTAATATCTAGGCAGATATCACAAGTAAGAATGTTAGAGTGCAGTAAAAAGTTTTGGAAACATGGTGAAGTTCTTTGAGATGTAGATTGTTAAGCATTGCAGCCCTTCAATGTTAATTGGCTTTCTCTCGAATTCTGGAGTTGGCTTGCTTCAGGTCTGCACTTTGATGAAGATGTTCTTTTAACTTCACATGTATATATGTATATAAAGATATAGAGAGAGCATGATCTTTACTGCTGTATTTAAATGACTATGGTGATTATTTCTTCTCCTCTTCCTGATTCTGCTTGGTGGTACCAATTCTGACAATTCCTGTCTGCCGACTCTCAGAAAAGACTTTGATTAGGGTGTCTTACAGACATGCTGCAGATTACATTATCCAGTTCTTGATCTCTTTATCTCTGGTACCTTTGACACCTTTCAAGGTCAAAATTGACAGGTGATGCAGCGATTTTATCCTCCACGGGGGATTTTGAATGTTTGTTGAGTATCTAGCTGGTTAGCAGTTTCCTTTGCATTGAGGAAGTGCACTAGTGGTAATTTACCAAAATTTGCTGGACTTTGGGGTGGTTCCAGAGATTGGAAAACAGCAAATGTTTAAGAAAGGAGGTAGACAAAAGGTGGGTAACTATAGGCCATTGAGCTTAACTTCTGTAGTAGGGAAATTGCTTGAATCTATCTTCAAGGAAGTAATAGCGAGACATCTGGATATAAATTGTCGCATTGGTAAGACGTACCTAAAGGAAACCCACGCAGACACAGGGAGAACATGCAAACTTCACTCAGACAGCGGCCCAAAGTTGGAATTGAACCTGAGATCCTGGCGCTGTGAGGTAGCAGTGCTAACCACTGTGCTACCATACCGTCCCAGATATATATAATGACAATTACAGATTAGGCTGATCTTTCTCTTCACCCTATCTGTAACTGCAACACTATGTTCTGCACTCTCCTTTCCTTTCTCCTATGTACTCTATGAACAGTATGCTTTGTCTGTATAGCGTGCAATACTTTTCACTGTATCCAATACATGTGACAATAATTAATCAATTCCAATCAGATAAAAAAAACCAGGTTGCTGGATGTAAGAGGTCAGTTAATCTTATAAGTTTATCCAGTAGAAACATGAACTGAGTTGAAAGAACTCAGCTTCTGTGAGGTAATTGTAAAATTAGGACACACAGTTGGATTGAAATAAATCAGTTAGTAAATTTTGTTTCTCATTGATGGATCCTGCTAGATGTAGTTTGTTTGTTTGTTTGTTTGTGTCCAATTCACACCCTGTAGTTTTGAAACACAGATTAGTAAAGTTAGTTCAGGAATTTTATAATTCTATCAGTTTGGCCTCATCATTGTTTATTTTATTCAAGTCTGAATCCTCATAACTGTTCAAGTGTAACTCAATGATCAAAGAGGCCGGGGGAATAGCGGAAAATTACCCTGGGATGAGAGTAAATCGGGTAAATCATATCACAAGCAGCAAACAGAATATGGAGATATGATGGTAAACCAGTCTGGTACAAATCTGAGGTCATTGTCTTGAAGTTTTGAAATGTTCAGGTCAGGCCACATCATTAATGTGGGACAAGAAATATCTACAACACAGCAGGAAATTGTTTCGGCTTATTCTACATTTCTGCTGTCAATGAGTCAGAAAGAGAAAATCAAAGCACTGGAATCAGTTCAGAGCAAAATAACAAGGC
>NC_137345.1:49123964-49246464 GCF_965287045.1 Carcharhinus amblyrhynchos
AGAAGGTAGTCAAGAAGGCATACGGCATGCTTGCCTTCATTGGCCGGGGCACTGAGTTTAAAAATTGGCAAGTCAGGTTGCAGCTTTATAGAACCTTAATTAGGCCACACTTGGAATATAGTGTTCAATTCTGGTCGCCACACTACCAGAAGGATGCGGAGGCTTTGGACAGGGTACAGAAAAGATTTACCAGGATGTTGCCTGGTATGGAGGGCATTAACTATGAGGAGAGGTTGGAGAAACTTGGTTTGTTCTCACTGGAGCGACAGAGGTTGAGGGGCGACCTGATAGAAGTCTACAAGATTATGAGGGACATGGACAGAGTGGATAGTCAGAAGCTTTTTCCCAGGGTGGAAGAGTCAATTACTCGGGGACACAGGTTTAAGGTGCGAGGGGCAAGGTTTAAAGGAGATGTACGAGGCAGATTTTTTACACAGAGGGTGGTGGGTGCCTGGAACTCGTTGCCGGGAAGGTAGTGGAAGAGGATACGATTGTGAGTTTTAAGGGGCATCTTGACAAATCCATGAATAGGATGGGAATTGAGGGATATGGTTCCCGGAAGGGTAGGGGGTTTTAGTTCACTCGGGCAGCATGGTCAGTACAGGCTTGGAGGGCCGAAGGGCCTGTTCCTGTGCTGGAATTTTCTTTGTTCTTTGTTCTATGAAGACAAACCAATCTCTCATAAGCAGTTTGTGCTAAATTGCTCAAGCACTGTCAGTGCTGCAAGTAATGCTGTGTTTATTGGAGCATCCATACTTGGAGCCCTCACCCTTCCATCACCCTGGCACCCTCACTCCCTCTGCAGTCCCAATGCCCTCACCCCTGCACTACCACAGTGCTCTCAGCTCCTCTATCACCCTGGCATCGTCCACTTGTCTGCCACCATGGAGTTCTCTCCCCCTCTGCTGCCCCAGTGCCCTCAACCTCTCCGCCACCTGGTGCCCTCACTCCCTCTGCTGCCCATGCCTCACCCACCACCTTGTCTCCCCAGCTCCCTCACCCCCTCTGCCATCCTGGGGGTGGCATCTCCCCCCTCTGTTGCCCTGGAGCGCTCAACCTCTCTGCCACTCAGTGCTTTCACCCCCTCTGCTGCCCCAAATCATGAATGAGGAGAATGGTTTGAATGGAACCTGATTTGGTTGGTTCCAGCCATGCAAAGGTAGCTTTGGATTGAGCTGTTACGATAGTCTACAGCAAATGGTTCTCATTCCATCTACTCACATGCACTTCTACCAGAAGTATAAGATAATGGTAAGGAGCAGGAAAGTTGAATATCAGGCCAATTGAGTAAACTCACAAAGATATCCCTAGCGTATTCTGTGAGTAACTGACACTAACATTTATTTGGTGTATCCTCCAATTTGATGACTGTAACACTACATTCTGCACTCTCTCCTTTCCTTCTCTATGTACGGTATGCTTTGTATTTATAGAGCACAAGAAACGATACTTTTCACTGTACACTAATACATGTGACAATAACAAATCAATCAATCAATTTAGAATAATATTTCATTCTGATGTTTTGATTCTCAGTGTTACACTTATCACAATAAATCTGTTTCAGCTTTCAAAGATCTTTTGCCAAATTAGATCATGATGAATTAATAATTTTAGGGTAAATTAACAGATTCCACACTCGAGCTGGAAGGGTATACTCGTCAAAGAATCACTGCAGAGATTCCGATATTTCAAATGTGGATAAATGAACATTTCTCTTGCGATGGGCATTACGGTGCACACAGTATAAAGTGTGGGTAGGTGTAAGTGTGAACATGAATGGTGGGACTTTACTGCAAATCAAACATCATACTGTCACAATATAACATTATTATTGAAAACAGTGAAAAATGTATTAGAAATATCAGTGGTAGTTTAAATTTAATATTGAAACTTAGAAATTAATTGAAAGCAAAATACTGTCGCTGCTGGAAATACTGTCGCTGCTGGAAATACTGTCGCTGCTGGAAATCAGAAAATGTTGGAACATTCAGCAGATTTGGCAGCATCTGTGAAGAAGGGAAAGCAGAAATAATCACCGGGATTCTGACTGCTCGCTCACCACAGGAATCAAAGCGGGGGAAGAACGGACAATGGGAAGGTCTGTTGACCCTGGGGGGATTTTCCGGTCTCGGGTCGAGCGAGACTGTTAAATCCCATCCAATGAGTGAGATTCTCCAGCCTCCCCGCGGCGTGTTTCTCATGGCGGGAGGAGGCGCGCCATTGGCCTGCAGCTGGATCTTCGGGACCCTCTGGATTCCCTATTGACTCCACACTGTCACATTGATTCATTGACAAGGACAGCTCGAGTGAGGAATCTGTTCATTTCCTCAAAAATATCAGTTCCATCATTAATTCATTTAGCAAGAGATCTTTGAAAGCCGAGTTGAATATGATCCTGCTTTGTTCAAAACATTAACCATGGCTGGGATCTTCTGCCCTCGCCCTCCCCTTCCCCTCGCCCTCGCCCTCCCCTCCCCCTCCCCTCCCCCTCATCCTCCCCTCCCCCTCCCCCTCGCCCTCCCCTTCCTCTCCCCCTTGCCCTCGCCCTCCCCTCCCCCTCGCCCTCCCCTCCCCCCCATCCTCCAAACCAATTGGTTCTCCGGCAGCAGAGACGGGTCACTATTGGCCAGTGGGTTCCCCAGGAGGATGCCACTGGTGCCAGTCGGGACCTGCCTTTGCTGCCGGGGGATCTATCACAGAGTTGTTGCAGCCTCTGTTTCTCTTTCCACGGATGCTGCCAGACCTGTTGAGATTTTGCTGGTTTTATTTCAGGTTCCCAGCAGCTGCAGGAGTTTCCTTCGATTCCAGCACCTACAATACTTGCTGTTTTGATCTTTTTAAAAACAGGAGAATTTCGAAACTTGAAATTAAAACTAAACCACAATCAAACTTATCGGGTTTCTGAGCACCCAACACCAAGGGTGGTATTCTCCAGCTGTGCTCGTCTCAAAACCAGAGAATCCCAGAGGACCCCAGAACCGGAGAATCCCACTTGAGGTCAATGGATCTTTGTATAGTCCACCCCCCACCCACCCTTCCCCCCACCACCACCCTCCGTCCCACCCTCCCCCCTCCACCGCACCCCCCCCCACCCCCCCACCCTCCGTCCCACCCTCCCCCCCCCACCGCACCCCCCCCCCACCCCCCCACCCTCCGTCCCACCCTCCTTCCCAACAATTCCCGTGAATGGCAGGATGGGAGAATTCCGACCTAAATATTTACTGGTTCCAGAACTTTCTCCAGTAATCCTGAAATTAAATAAACATTATATCTTCAGGTACAATTTTGCATTGTCTTTAAATATTTACATTTTGTTCCTGTACAAATGTTAAATTTTGGTTTTAAAGCCAAGCTCGAATTAGAAAAAAAATTCAACGGCAAATTTGGGCGAATTAACCCCAATCAAATCAGATAACTGGAATATACTTTACATTTTGTCCCTGTTTCCTGTTTGAAGATCTTAACTGCCATTCATCTGGGTTCCCTCCAAGGCCCAGTGGTTAAGCCTGGAGTCGATAACTGTTAAAACCACAAAGCCCCAGTTTCATTTCCCGACCAGCGAATGAATTCAAAAACAGGAAATGCTTGAAAATCTCAGTGAGTCTGACAGCATTGGTAGCGATAGAACAGAGCCAACAGCCAAAATTCTCTCATCTCATTCACTCCGTCATCGCTGCCAGCCAGCATTCAACTCAAAGTCCATTCACCGCAACGGGTCTGTAAAATCCCAGCCACAGGCGAGACTGGAGAAATCCAGCCAATGTTACAAGTCTGAATGAATTCTGACAAAGTATCATCCAGTCTGAAAGTTAGCTCTGATCTCTCCCCACAGATGCTGCCAGGCCTGCTGAGATTTTCCAGCTTTTTCGGTCTTTGTTTCAGATTCAGTTTTTTTGTTTTTATCTGAGTTGATTCGAGATAAGATGCTTTAATGGCCCTGTTTAACTGCCCTCTAGATAAATAGCCGAAGATTTCCTATCCAATTTTAAAAAGTGCAGGTTAAGAATGAAGATGTGAATGCTCAAGTTGCCCCAGTCAAGGAAACCAATAGAAATAAATATTTCAACAGACTTGAAGGTTTTCTGACAAACCTGAGATGCTAAAAATATTGAATAAAAGGGATAAAAAAGATTTATTTATTTATTCAAAAGCTGTGTGAATAGAATGGGGCTGAGTGAACAGCTGTGGAGAAGGGAAGGTGACATCTCTTCTCTATCAGTGATCTTCAGAGAGGTCTGCTCACAACTTCAGCTTCTGAGAGAGAGGAAGAGAAACCTCTGATGCAGAATGAAGTGTTGTTATTTAAAAGCTTGCCGTGTGACCAGAGGACTTGGGGATTAAAGTGACTAGACCACTTCAATGTTTTCACAGATGATAGGCAGGTGTGAAGAAGTTGAACAGAAAGCTGCTTGAAATCACCATGCCAGGGGTGCCAGGGCTAGAAGGGGCAGCCCAGTTATGGGATCCCCATCCCAAGGGGCAGTGCTGAGAACAACCCCTTGCCCCAACCCAAGCCCAAGGTTTTCCTGATAGGAGGGAGGACTGGCAGATCCAGCAGTCTTTCCAGCATTACTGATGAGCCAGAAGGAGTAGGAATGCTTCCCTCTGGTCCACCAATCTAAGCTGTTCCACCCTACAATTGGCTGTTTCCTCTACTCCCTAATGATCTGACCTGCCCCAGCCCTAGAGCCACAATGCTCCCCTACACCATGCTCGCTTACCAGTCCCTTCCCCCAACTCTTCCATCACACCCAAGACTTTGATCTTTCCTTCCTCTTCATTCTCCAGATGCAGCTTTCCATCTTCACCAATGCCAATCTCTGACCCAGCTTTCAGTAAGAAGTCTCACAACACCAGGTTAAAGTCCAACAGGTTTATTTGGTAGCAGGAGCGTTCCAAAAGCTGGATTTTAACCTGGGATTATGAGACTTCTTACTGCACCGACCCCAGTCCAACACTGGTATCTCACACCATGGCTAGCCTTCAGTGACCAATTTCTAATCGTGGAATCAGACACACAATCAGCTTGTTCTCTTTGCAGCAGGTTCATTACTGAATGTTTTCCCCGCATGTATCGAAGAGATAATGCAACTGTAATCAGTTGAGAGATCAGTAGTTGCTACTGCAATCATTGGATTTTGTTACAATATGATGTTAGGCAGTTGTGATCAGAAAGTAATTCAGTTCTTGTTTTTATAAACTAGTTACCAGATTCTTATCACGGAAGATACGGTGCAAAATGCACAAAGTGCAAAAATACTTCCATAATTCAACTTTGCAGCCTTTTTGTTTATTTTACAGCTTAAAAAGAATTGCGAAATATAATGCAATAGAAAATATATTCTTGGCAAAATGAGTGACAAACAAGCCTGTTTGATCTGCCTTTAGTGATCAGTTGTTTCTATTTCCATCATTGAATCACGACAGTGCAGTAAGAGGCTATTTAGCCCATTGAGCCTGCACCGATGACAATGTCACTCAGGCCCTATCCCCGTAACCCCCGTATTTACCCTGCTGATCTCCCAGACAGTAAGGGACAATTGCAATTGCACATGTCCAATCAACCTAACCCACACATCTTTGGGGTGTGGAAGGAAACCAGAGCACCCGGAGGAAACCCACGCAGACGCGGGGAGAATGTTAAAAAATCCATGCAGACAGTGACCCGAGACTGGAATTGAACCTGGGTCCTTGGTGCTCTGACACAGCAGTGCGAACCACTGTGCCTCATGCCTCATTATCTCTCACTAGATTGCTGCACATTTGGGGATGAAGTTAGATGATGGCCATTTGTAAATCTCAGCCTCAAAACCGTCTCCACATCATTCAGAAGTGAGGCATACCTGCACACTAACATACCACATCAGCAGGGGCAATATGGCAAAGGTTTGAATCAAATTAAGTTTTCTCTTTGCAGTTATTATGTTACAGCTTTATATATTTTAATTCTGATATGACTAAAAGTCTACCTGGAAGTTGATAACTAATCACAGCTGGATTCTAACCTTGGAAGTGAAATAGAGGCCTGGTGAATTTTAAGGAGTTATGCTGTTCACATATACATCCATCCTTGTGAAATACACTGACTTCAATCAACATTTACTGATATCCATAAAGCCAGGATTAAAAACATTATTACGAGTGAATAGGGATCATGGCCATTTGTTTTGCAAAAGTTGATCTTGTTTGCACTGTTCATCATTACTATAATAAATGTATTTTTTTATGTACAAGATCAATATTTGCTCCAAACCCTTGCCCTTTATTAGAATGACTGGAACATAAGCATGGGGTGAGACGTGTCCATTCTGCCTTTGCCCTAGCATTAAGGCCTCCCCTAGATCTTAAGATCACTGCTGTTTTCCCATAAAAATTTGTGAGCATCATTGCAGACATGCCGAGTTTCCTTAGCTTCCTAAGAAAGTAGAGATGTTGGTGGCCTTTCTTAAGGTGTGGAGGGATCAGGATAGGTCGTTAGTGATCTGGACACCTAGAAACTTGAAGCTCTTGACGATTTCCACTTCATCTCCATTGATGTAGACAGGGGCACGTTCTCCATTACGCTTCCTGAACTCAATGACAATCTCCTTCATTTTGTTGACATTCAGGGAGAGATTATTGTTGCCGCACCAGTTCATCAAATTCTCTATTTCATTCCTGTACTCTGTCTCATTATTGTTTGAGATCCGAACCACTATGGTGATGTCATCAGCAAACTTGAAAACTGAGTTGGAGGAAAACTTGACGATAGTCACAAGTATATAAGGAATATAGTAAGGGGCTGAGAACAGAGCATCATGGGGCACCAATGTTCAGGATGATGGTGAAGGAGGTATACTTTCAAGTGAATGTAGTATAGGTTTACTAAAATTATAAAAGGGGTCAGATTTTCATTGTCTCAACTGGGAACAAACGGAGTGAGACTGGGTTAGTAAGTTCTGGTTTGTGCCTTCAAAATTGTTACAATTATGAGATGTTTATGTTTTGAGATTGTGGGTGGGATTTCCTAACCGTACTCACCCCAAGACTGGAAAAAAATCCACCTGAGGTCAACAGACCTTTGCAATGTCCAGCTTCACCCATTTGATTCTTCTAGTGGGTAAGAGTGGGAAAATTCTGCCCCATGTCTTTAACTTTAAGATACAGTGAAAATGTCATGTGGCCAATGCTGTGACCTGGATGATGGAGTTGCCAAATATTAAAAGAAGGTCTAGATTCTTTTGATGGGACAAAAAATGCAAGATATCCACACTTGCAGATAATGTCAAAGGCAGCAGTGCTATCAGGAGAAAGATTATGAGTTACCACATCCCAAAAAAGTATTGAGAATATGAGGTTATAAATAATTATGCTTTAAACTGCCCATTTTGTTTCATGACAAAAGAGAGCTGTCTTCTTAAGGATACTTAATCAGCGATTCTGCCTGGATACAAGGCCCATGTGGTTCACATTTCCACAATGATGAGCTTTGAGATGGGAAAGATACAGAAGAAGCCATTACAATATTGGATGATATGTTACTTGCTTTCAAGCTTTCCTAAAACATTATTTAACATCATGGACAGTGGGGTTTTCTGCCATGAAGAGAGAGCGTAGCTAAAGGACAAAAGTCTCTCTTGCTTACTCTATCAGAATGTGGGGGTAGGCTCACATTTAAATTGAAAAGACCATATTTGTGAGAAGTTAATACAAAGCCAGGAGATTCACTTCATACTTGCTTAAGGGAAATTCTCCAACAGAAGGATGGTCTGAGGTTACAAGTTACCAGATTAAGAAAAAAATAACCAAAGTAGACAGCTGGGAGCTAAAAGCCTTTCTGGGAGAATTGAATGTCTATTTAAAGGGCAATGCAATATATACCTGCAAAGTGTATTTTCTGGGCGCGCTAATTTGTTCTGTCATTTGTGGTAACAAAACACCACTCTCGTGTTTGTGAACTTTGAGTACGCAAGGACTGTATTTACAAGCAAATGCTGAGAGATTCACAGCATGGTTCTCCCGGGGTGTCTCTCAGATACAAAGGCTGTGTAACACACTTGTACCGTCTCACATTTTAACATACTACCTAGTAGAACCTTCAGTTACATATCAAATGAGTTGAATTGCTTAGGCCACAGATATTATCTCTTATCTCACTGAGAGGCCATTACTGCCTCAGTTCCAGCAGCTCCTAGACTGTACGCTTATCACCCAAACATTTATTTATTCATCCAGAGAACGTCACAAAGTTTTATAACTTGTGATTTTAACAGAATTCCTACAGTATTGGCTACAAACCCACCATGCTTACAGTCATGGCTATATCTTCCACCATACTTAGAAAGACCTCTCCTGAGTACATTTGTCTATTCTAAAGCTTTTAATGCACAGCTTAATATTAACCTTGGAATGAAATAATTTCAGTTACCGCACTTCAAAGATACACATTGTCTATAAAAGATAGCCTTAGTCACGAGTGATTTTAGTCTATTTCTTCCAGTAAATGTCTTACAATGTAAATGTTTGCCATGCAATTCATTCAGCTATTAACTGGGAGTTGAGATTTATTTTTTAAAGATGATTATAACAAAGTACACGTTGTTAGATGAATACACGCGTTGTTAGATGAATACACGCGTTGTTAGATGAATACACGCGTTGTTAGATGAATACACGCGTTGTTAGATGAATACACGCGTTGTTAGATGAATACACGCGTTGTTAGATGAATACACACGTTGTTAGATGAATACACGCGTTGTTAGATGAATACACACGTTATTAGATGAATACACGCGTTGTTAGATGAATACACGCGTTGTTAGATGAATACACACGTTATTAGATGAATACACGCGTTGTTAGATGAATACACGCGTTGTTAGATGAATACACATGTTATTAGATCAATACACGCGTTGTTAGATGAATATACGCGTTATTAGATGAATACACGCGTTGTTAGATGAATACACACGTTATTAGATGAATACACGCGTTGTTAGATGAATACACACGATATTAGATCAATACACGCGTTGTTAGATGAATACAGGCGTTGTTAGATGAATACACGCGTTATTAGATGAATGCACGCGTTGTTAGATGAATACACGCGTTGTTAGATGAATACACACATTATTAGATGAATACACACGTTGTTAGATGAATACACGCGTTGTTAGATGAATACACACGTTATTAGATGAATACACGCGTTGTTAGATGAATACACACGTTATTAGATGAATACACGCGTTGTTAGATGAATACACGCGTTGTTAGATGAATACACGCGTTGTTAGATGAATACACACGTTATTAGATGAATACACGCGTTATTAGATGAATACACACGTTATTAGATGAATACACGCGTTGTTAGATGAATACACGCGTTGTTAGATGAATACACGCGTTGTTAGATGAATACACGCGTTATTAGATGAATACACACGTTATTAGATGAATACACACGTTATTAGATGAATACACGCGTTATTAGATGAATACACACGTTATTAGATGAATACACGCGTTGTTAGATGAATACACGCGTTGTTAGATGAATACACGCGTTATTAGATGAATACACGCGTTGTTAGATGAATACACGCGTTGTTAGATGAATACACGCGTTGTTAGATGAATACACGCCTTGTTAGGTGAATACATGCGTTGTTAGATGAATACACGCATTTTAGATGAATACACGCGTTGTTAGATGAATACACGCGTTGTTCGATGAATACACGCCTTGTTAGGTGAATACACACGTTATTAGATGAATACACGCGTTGTTAGATGAATACACGCGTTATTAGATGAATACACGCGTTGTTAGATGAATACACGCGTTGTTCGATGAATACACGCGTTGTTCGATGAATACACGCGTTGTTAGATGAATACACGCGTTGTTAGATGAATACACAGTCAGCTGCTATTTGGTCAGAAATTAGCAGAGGCCAAGTTCTCGAGTTTGAATTTGGAGAACAAATTTACATTGGTGTTGAAATCCATTTCAATCCTTGGTTATTTGACATTATATAATCACCATGCTTCATGTGGCCAGCTCCCTGAGCCGCCTTTAAGCTCGTAAGGCAAATTTTATTTAATCCACCATTATTCCAAAGCTATGTTTCCAAAGGGAAGAGTCAAGTTCGCCTTCAACTCTACATTCTTGACCCATCCTTCATTCAACATTGGTGTAGCTGGGCTGGGCCGTCCCTAATTGTTACCCATCCCTAATTACCCTTGAACCAAGTGGTTTGCTAGCCCATTTCTGAGGACATTTAAGAGTCAACCACATTGCTGTTGTTCTGGAGTCACATGTCGGTAAAGATAGCAGATTTCCTTCCTTAAAGGGCATTACTGAACCAGATTGGTTTGTACAACAATTGGTAATGGTTACACGGTCATTATTAGACTTTTAATTCCAAATCTTTATGAAATTCAAATTTCAAACAAGATTGTATTTGTGTGAAATGTGATTGTGTTCAGTGAGACTGTGTGTGTATGAATTGAGGGTTTGTCTGCCAGGGTGAGATTCCCATAGCATTACCAGCCCAGAGTTACTTCCACATTTCCATGTTTAAGAAGTCATCATGTTCTTCAATCCATGAGTTATCATTTAAATCTGAAACTCTTGGCTGTTGAGTGGTGTCCTGCACTCTCTGAGTAAACAGTCCAAATTATATTTTGCATCATATTGTTTTGCGTGTAACATTAGTGTACCTTTAAGAGATGTTTTTTAATAACCATGCTCATTGCCGCTCTCACAGCCTCAGCTTTTTTCATTATTGCCAGGCTGTTGAGTAGAGTTCTTTTACTGCTATTTTTTGGCTTAAATGGAGTTTTGTTTAATTTTATTATGGGCTGTAGGCACTAAATGCAATTGTTTTATGACCCTACATTGATTGGCAGCCCACGTGTTTTGGACAGTTTTCTTTTCCTTCCTAGTGAATTTGAATGTTCATTTTCTGTTTGACTGCTGGCTTCAGTTTAGTTTAGAAGAGAGTGGACATTAGACTGAAAGCAGTGTTTTTCTCTCCCTCGCTCCTTGGTATTGGAAATTCTGCTGGTTAGTTGAAAGCAAGGCTTCTTGCCTTCCTGAAGTAGAAAATCTGCTGTTGGTTGTTGGCTTGTCCAGAGTCTCTCTCTCGCTCTCTCTCCCTGATGTTATGGGAAGATATCCTGGTTTCAAACTGTTCTGGGTGTATCCAGAGGTCTGCTGGAAGTTATAAGGCTGGGAAGCCAGGGTCTCAATTGTCTAGCCAAAGGGCTCAATTCCAGTATCGTGTGTCTTTGTTGTGTTAAACGTTTGGAAAGAGCTTTGTTTATGGGATGTTTTGTTTAATTGGAACATTTTAGATAAGGTCAGCACGGTGGCACAGTGGTTAGCACTGCTGCCTCACAGCAACAGGGACCTGGGTTCAATTCCAGCCTCAGGTCACTGCCTATGGAGTTTGCACATTCTTCCTGAGTTTGTTTGAGTTTCCTCTGGGTGCTCCAGTTTCCTCCCACAGTACTAAAATGTTCAGGTTAGGTACATTGACCATGCTAAATTGACCCTAGTGTCAGGGAGATTAGCAGGGTAAGTGTGTGAGGTTATGGGAACAGGGCCTGAGTGCGATTATGGTCAGTGGACTTAATGGCCTCCTTCTGTCCTGGAGAGATCTTATGATTCTCTATCTTTGATAACAGTTTTACACTACAATGATTGTTACGTTTTTGGTTGTATTTGACAAAATGTCCTGCTAATTGTCTTAATATACATGTTAACCATATTCTTAAATAGACTTTGTTTGAGAAAAGCTCCCCAATGGGTCACTTGAATCATACCTGAAGTGAAACCTATCATGCTTATCCTCACCAAATTCAAAGTGCAAAGCCTATGATCCAGGCAGTCTTCATAAAACAGTTTGGAATTTCAGACCTGAATTACAAAATGTGGTACTGTTAAACATTAATCTAGGATTACAATGAACAGCTTTATAAATCTAATCATCACAGGACGTCAAAGCCATACAAATTCTTCTTGCCAAAACCAACAAAATGCAATTTTTAATATCTGAGCAGATACATAGAATCACAGAATATATACAGCATGCACAGTACCATTCTGCCCGAGAGTTCTGTACAAGGATAACTCAGCTCGCCTCACTTTTTTTGCTCTTCTGCTTAGTTCTGCAAATTTTGTCTCTTTAGATGCTTCTCAAATTCTCTTTTTGAAAATGAAAAATATTTTTCTTATGTTACCATTCGATCTTTTGCGAATTGATTACCATCCCTGGTTCTGGACAGTTCCGCCAATGTCAACAGTTCCTCACAGGGGTCTGGTGACCCCTCATGATTTTGAACATTTCTATCAAATCTCCTCTCAACCTTCTCTTCTGTAAATTTCACCTTCTTCAATCTATCTGCAGTATAAATCTCCCATCACTGGAGTTATTCACGTTAATCTTTTCTGTATACTCTCTAAAGCCTCATCATCCTTTCAAAATTGCACAGAATTAGATATAATTCTCCACTTGAGGACAAGTCTCACATCTTTCATACTCCATTCCATTATAAACTCCAGCTAGCCTGCCACCTTTGACAATTTATATACGTGTCTCCCATGTTTCTCTGTTCCTGCACTCTCTTCAGAATTGTAGTCTTTATATTATATCTCATGTCCTCAATCTTCCAACTAAAATATTCCACATCATGGGTCCAGCTCTCCTGTTTTGTGACTCAGTGTGAGTGTGAGTGAGAAAATGGGAGTGTTTCTCACTTGTGCTGGCAAGATCTTTCCGGTGAGATTCTCCCATCTGACAGCTGTGAAGGGGGTCATTTCAGGCAGCCCATTGGCCAGCCCCAAGCCGCCATTGTGAAATGTCTCCCCAATCCACCCCCCACACACCCTGCAGGCATGAGGATGACCCGACCCTCCCCAGAACTCCCTCACTCAGCCTCCTTTCCCTTTCAGGCACCTGCACTCAACCCCTCTTCCTGCACCAGGCCATTAGACTCACTCCCCCCTCTGCTTCCCCCTTAGACCCCCCCCTTTCCTCCTCAGACTCCCCCACCACCCACTTTAGGCCATGCGCTTTGGCAGTGACATCCTGGCCTGGCAGCTTGGGCTCTGAGGGAGGAGTCAAGGACGTAAGTCCTGTGACCATTTGGCCCTCTGCCACTGCTGGGCTGCAGAGGAGGGTCGCTCGAGGACCTTGGGTGGGTCAGGGCTGGGAAGAAGGGATTGACCTCACCCCTCTCTGCAGAATGGAAGTGTCATGGTTAGAATGTCCCCTCCAGCCCTGGCAGGCCTGAAGATCACCTCTGGCATGGTGATCGGAGGTAACCCTGTGAAAAACATCTGGATTCCTGTCTGTCAGCTACACAAACTCTGAAGTGACCAGGTCTCTTTAATCTCCATACCCTGGCCACCTTAGCAAGGTTGTTAGTAAACCACATGGGTTTTTATAACAATTAATTCCAGATTATTTTATTGCACCATCTGGGATTTGAATCTGGATCTTGCCCAGTGTTCCTGGATTACCAGCTGAGTGAGAATATCATTAGCCACTGCCTCCCTTACTTTATCAAAAACCATTTTAAAGATTATATAAACCATTTTCCTCTCACCAATCTTCTCTGGTTTTCTCATCAAAAATGCAACCAAGTTAGTGAAATGTGAATTTGCCTTTAACAGCTCCACTCTGGCTTCCCGTAATTAATTACACTTCTCCGAGTGACTGTTAATGTTGTCCCAGGTTATGAAATCCAAAGAAATTCCACCACCAAGGTTACACTGACTGGCTTGTAATTGTTCAGTTTACCTTTACACCTTTGTTTTGAACAGGGCTGTAAAATTTACCGTTCTCCAGTCCTCGGGCACCACTTGCCGGATTTAAGGAGGTTTGGAAGATTGTGACCAGTGCGTCTGAAATTTCCACCTATACTCCTGTCAGCATCCTTTCATCCTGTGGGAACGCATCTCAATTTTACCATCTCCTCTCTCAAGGCAGACCTTTCTTCCATGACAGTTATGCTGGCCAATCTTTGATTCCAGTTTCCGTGGATAGATTTGGGCCAGGATTCTCCTGCTGTTCCTGCCCTGCTGCAGCTGGATCAGAAAATCCCAGCTAGAGTTAAAGTTACTGTGAAAATCCCCTAGTCACTGCACTCTGGTGCCTGTTTGGGTACACTGAGGGAGAATTTAGCATCGGCAATCCACCTAAGCTGCGCATCTTTGGGCCGTGGGAGGAAACTGGAGAAAACCCACGCAGACGCAGAGGGAATATACAAAGTCCACGCAGGCAATGACCCAGGGATTGAACCCAGGTCCCTGGCACTGTGAGACAGCAGTGTTAATGACTGTGCCACCATGCTGCCCTGCAGGTGAGCTTGGAGAACGCAACCCCTGGTCTCACCAAATTGGTCCTCCTCCAATTAATTCTTTAATATTTTACATTTCTTTTTGCCTTTTCCACGGCTAAATCTGATGATACAATGATCATGATTCCCTACATGTTCTCCTGCTAACTCTTAACCCACTTGACTTACTTCATTCCCCAGAACCAGTTCCAATTTCCTTCCTTATTGAAGCAGAAACATAACGATCGAGTCAATTCTCCCAAACGCATTTCAGAAATTCTTTCTACGTGCTGCTCTTCATACCAGTGATGGACAACTTATGGCCCATCAGGATTCTGAGTGAACGATTAAGCGTTGTCTGTAACTTGTGTATTAACTGTACTTAATCTTATAGTTAGTGACCAAGCCAGATTTCAACCTTGTGAAATTGCGATGAAGGAGGATGCTCGAGCTGCCCATCACTGTTTTACATTAATATTGTTAATCTATGTTAGGATCATTAACACTCCCATTTTCACCACTCTATAGCTGTGAGTCTAATCATGTGACAGATTCTTACACAAGTTGTCCTTTAAGCAATGAAACCGTGCCAATGCACCAATTGAACCATCAGCCAAAACCATTTACATTTCATATTTAGCTGTTCACTCCAATGCATGCAGAGTTAAGGGTTGGAATTCTCTTGTCCTGCCCGCCATGGGAATTGTAGCAGGCGGGGATGGGGGTTGGGGGTGGGGGGGGAGCGGGGGTTGGAGAGGCTGGAGGGTGGGGGGTGGAGGCGTGGGAGTGGGGGACAGAGGTTGGCGAGAGATTGTGGGGGTTAGGAGGGAGGGGGGTGGGGGTTGGGAGGGTGGGAGTAGGGACAGGGGGGTGGGGAGGGAATGGGGGTGCGAGGAGGGAGAGGGGGGTGGAGGGGCGGGGGGGTGGGATGGGGTGGGGGAGGGGATGGGGGGAGTAGGGGGGTGGGGGGAGGGGGGTGAAGGGGTGGGGAGTGGAGGGGCGGGGGTGGGGTGTGGGTGGTGGGGGGGTTGAGGGGGAGGGGTGGGGGTGGGGAGTGGGGGGTAGGGGCGTGCGGAGGGGGTGGGGGGAGGGTGGTGGTGGGGTGGGGTGGACCATGCGAAGGTCCATCGACCTCAGGCAGGATTCCCTGGTTTTGGGGTGAGTGAGACAGGAGACTCCTGCCCAAGGACACCGTTCTAACTCTGCATTCTGTGTACTCCGAATGACTGAATTAATTCATTCTGTTTGTTGCCACCTTGTGGCACCTTGGTTTTTGCTCCAATGCTGCAGCGGGGGTCCCAGAGCATGGCTGTTTCCACAAGACCCTGTGAAGTTGATGGAGTGACTATTCCAATATTATGTTGGAAAAATATCAGAAATAATCAGGTGTAAAAGTTGTTTTCATCCGTTCTCTTTCTGATACGCTGCTACACTATCGCTTACAGTCAGGCCTGGTTTTCCATTCAGTATTCTGGAACATTGATGCAAAGCTGCCAAACGTATTATCCCACCAATAGTCTCCATCTACTGGGTGTATATGCAATTACACAATATAGTCTCACTCTAAAAACACCTTTGATTCTTCCACCAGTGTGGCACAGTGGTTAGCACTGCTGTCTCACAGTGTCAGGGACCTGGGTTCAATTCCCAGCTTGGGTCACTGATGGTGTAAAGCCTGCATGTTGTCCCCGTGTCCGTGTGGGTTTCCTCCAGGTGCTCTGGTTTCCTCACAATTCTAAAAGACGCGCTGGTTAGTGTCCATTGACCATGCTAAATTCTCCCTCAGTGTACCCGAGCAGGCACTCAAGAGTGGCACCTAGGGGGATTCTCAGCATAACTTCATTGCAGTGTTAATGTAAGCCTACTTGTGACACTAATAAATAAACTTAAAACAATATTACTGCCATTGAAATAGATTCTCCAATATCTTCTTGAAGTCGTCACTAAGAGTCTATGTGATTGGTGATTGGAGATTGGAGATTGGTGATTGGAGATTGGTGATTGGAGATTGGAGATTGGTGATTGGAGATTGGAGATTGGTGATTGGAGATTGGAGATTGGTGATTGGTGATTGGAGATTAGAGATTGGTGATTGGAGATTGGTGATTGGTGATTGGAGATTAGAGATTGGTGATTGGAGATTGGTGATTAGTGATTAGTGATTGGTGATTGGTGATTGACTGTTTTCTCCCCGTTGTGGAATGTTCAAGTTCAGATTTTGGGGCCATTTTCAGTCAATTTACAGAAATGATTGACATCACTGGGATGTCGATCAGATGGGTTGTAAAATGGAGGACCAGGTTTCCAGACCTGTTGGGAAATCAAACATGCAACCTGTTGTTTTCAGAGTTCAGAGGGTTATTGAAATATTCCACATTCTAACCACCTCAGGCTCTGGTAGAATAATCAAGATTCACTCTGAAGAAAGAGCAAAGCTCTAACAGGATAAGTGCGCTCTGCACTGCGGTTAAATCTGATGCAAGTACTTCCATGCTGGGATAGTGGATGACAGACAATAGTTCTGTGCATTATAAAGATAATATAAAATTCAGAGCAGAAGAAATACGTATAATAACAACGTGTTTCTGACAGTTCCTCCCAGCGACATTGTTATTTTTGGACTATAGTCGAACATTGACGCACTGTGTATGGTGTGCTGATCCAAGACTGTAATTATCCAGCTTTTTACAAATTAATTTTTAAGGGATATGGACATTGTTGGCTGGACCAGCATTTATTGACCGCCCCTAATTGCACTTTGGAGTGTGAGAGGAATGCAGAGCACCCAGAGAAAACCCACACAGACACGGGGAGAATGTGCAAACTCCACACAGACAGTGGCCCAAGCCTGGAATTGAACCCAGGTCCCTAGCGCTGTGAGGCAGCAGTGCTAACCACTGTGCTCTACCCCTCATTGGTTGCAAAGCTCAAAGGTCTGGAAGCTGATACATCAATGCAAGTTCCTTCTTTTTGAGCCTTAACATGCGCGAATGTGACAGACAGATGGTAACATAGCAAGCCAATTGGTGCAGGCTGTCAGATTTTTGTATCTTTTCCCTGACAGAAGAAGGTGGGAGAGAGTATGTCTGGGGTGTGCGGGGCCCGTGATTATGCTGCCTGCTTTCCTGAGGCAGTGGGAAGTGTAGACGGAGTCAATGGATGGGAGGCTGGTTTGTGTGATGGATTGAACTAGGTGGGGGATGGGGGGGGATTGTAATATCCTATCCTATGTAACTGAGCCACTCCTTCCTGTGAATCTGTTCCCACTGTTCAGGCTGCAGTAACCTTTGACCCCTGTTTCTAAAGAGAACAATCTTAGTTGCTTAGATTTATAATGTCAACCGAGGAAGCTGAACCAGAAATCCTGTAAGTCGCTTGTTTGGTAACACAAAGCTCAAACAATAAACAGTTAGGGATTGAGTCTGAGACACGAGGAAATACAGAGCATCATAAAATATAGAAATTGCCTCTACTTTTCCAGAAGTTCACCAATATGATCCGAAAGCTGGACATCCTACTGAGAGTGAACTTATCACCCTTGTTAATTCTGCCTGAGGATGATTTGCACTTGCTATAATAAAATATCGAAGCTGATGTGTTGTTACTGGCGGGGACTCACTCTCTCACAAACCTGGCATCACCGTGTTTGAACATTTATCAATATAAACTGCAGACAGATTCAATTCCTGCATTAAAAAGGGAATTGGATAAATAACTGAAGAAGAAACATTTGAAGATCTACCAGGGGGAGGGTGGGTGAGTGAGACTCGCTGAGTTGCAGGACTGACAGGATGGGCCAAATGATCTCCTTCTGTACTGTAACCATTCTATAACTGAACGGATTTGAGGCACAGAATTGTGACAGCTACAATGTACAACACCAGAGGGCATTATACCTTCTCTCGGCTTAACACCTCAAGGTTAATGGATATTCTGAACTCTTATCACTTCATTTATATATTAGTGCTTGTATTTTCCACAGAATATATTAGATTTCTGTTTCAAAAAGCAGTTTTGTTTTGCTTAATCCAAATGAAATGGTGAAAATTATAACCTAAGATAGTGATTCTAAGCTTCTCTTCTGTGTCATCCCTTCTGATGATGCAGAGGGTGAACACATTCTCTCCAAGTGTTTTATATAATGCAGCACGACTGTGACATTTTAAGAGTGAACATATATTTAACTGACCACTGTCTGGCCTGTGTCTGGATGAAATGACATGCTTTAACAACCTATCAAACTAACTCATTCTCAAGAGTCGTTCTGCCGATTCCGTGATGACAGCCGGAATTTTACCAGCTCTCCCGCCACGGGAATCAGAGCCAGCGAGGGGTGGAGCTTGGGAATGTCCGTCGTCCAAAGTCCCATATGTGTACAAAGTCAATGACCTCTCTGGAGACAAATATTTGGGTGTTGCTCATCTTTAACCTCTGGGGAATTTCACATGCAGCAAAGAGTCTCTCCAATTCTTTCACTTTGGCAAATAATCAGCTTCATGCCTCCCTGAGAATGAATCAACAAGGAGCAGATGCTGTCACCGTTCCCCTCAAAGATATTGTCCCTGATGAGTGACCATGGAAGGTCATGGAGCTGCAGTGGTTCTTTAGTCTGATGGAGCTTTAGCATGTTGCATGTTGCATGGTGCATGGACACCTCCCGATGTCACTGTACATTTACATCCAAAATTCTGGAAACCTGAGCATTGGGCATGTTAGCTATGGCCTGTTCAACCATCTTCCTGGGATGGTGGTGGGGCTCAGAAGTGCTTCTTTTGGGTGAACAGGGTTGATGCAGATCCAGACTGCACCCTCTAACTTTACCACAGCTACCATCAAAGAAACTCAGTCTATGGCCTCATCTATGGGGGCTATGATACCCAGTCTTGTCATCCTATCCAGTCCAGACTACCTTCTGTACCATGGGAAGATTTGGTCTTCTTGGACAGACAGTGAGCTTTACACAGACAGTGAGCCTTACACAGACAGTGAGCCTCACACAGACAGTGAGCCTTACTAAGTTATCCATCTGAGATGTAACAGGCAGCTTCAGAGCAATATCATCGTCAAACAGGTCTCTGCATTCTGATATCTTTGTGGTTGTTGTTGTAGGGTTGTGTACATCGCGGCCAAGGCGTATTAGCCCCAGTACAATGCTGTCCTGGAGACTTGCTAACAGTTTGATGTCCTGGTCGATTACATGGAACTGAAGCTTGCCTGTAAGCAGTGACCACACCTTCCATGGCCTGTCCACCACTTGCGATGAGCTTTACTTTATTGGTGGAATCTAGAGCAGCACAGAGCTCACTTTCCTGCAGAAATGATACATTGTATTTTACCCCAGTATTAATTTTGACTTTAAACTTTGCATTGCTGTGAGCAATATTTAACACTGTGGCTATCTTATCTTTTCCTGTGATAAAGTCAACACTTTCACAGTCAAATGTTTTCAGGGTTCAGTGATCGGGTAGTTCAAATTTACCTCCAGCTCATTCACTTTGTTCATGTTCTGAACCTTGAAAAGGTGACAGGCTGCAACATGACTTGTAACGAGTTGCCGTGGCTTTTAGCTGCAACACTTGGCAAAGTGATTCCATTTGCCACGCTTATTGCAACACGTATTAAATGCAAAGCATATGCTTCTTTTTGTAGGTGCTGGCTGTAGTTGAGGTGTGTTCTGTACTGAGACAACATCCTTTCTTCTCTCCTTAATTACTTCGCGCTCCGCTTGGGTTACTCATTGAGCGTGCAGATAATATTGACAGATTCTAACGTGAGGTTTTTCTGTGGAGTAACTCATTATATATGTGCCGACACAGATGCCTCTCTAATCTAATATTTTCTTGCCTCTATGTGTTTTATATCCCTCTATTCTCTATCTATTTGTGTCACTATCCAGATGCCTCGTGAACATTGTTAGAGGATCTGTTTCCACCACCTCCTCCAGCAGCATGTTCCAGGCATTCACCACCCTCTGTGTGAAAAACTTGCTCCTTACATTTCTTTTAAACTTTTCCATCCTCATTTTCAATCTATGCCCCTGAGTAATTGACCCTTCAACCTTGGGAAAAAGACTCTGACTATCCACTCAATCCAAACCTGTCATAATCTTGTAAACCTCTATCTGGTCCCCCTCATCCTCCGACACTCCACTGAGAACAATCCAAGTTTGTTCAACCTTTCTTCATGGTCCATATCCTCCAAACCAGGCAACATCCTGGTAAATCTCTTCTGTACCCTTTCCAATGCATCAACATCTTTCCAATAGTATGGTAACCAGAATTGTACACAATGCAGCCTAATCAAAGTCTTATACAGCTGCAACATGATTTTCCAATTCTTATATTCAATGCCCTGACTAATGAAGGCAGATTGCCTTACGCCTTCTTGACCACCTTGTCCAGCTGAGTCCCTACCTTCAGGGAACTGTGGATCTGCATGCCGAGACCCCTCTGTATGCTAATGTTTCTAAGGGCCCTGCCATTCACTGTATACTTTCCTTCTGCATTAGACCTTCCAAGTTACATCATCTCAATTTGTCCAGGTTAAATTCCATCTGCCATCTGTAGGCCCAGGTCTCCAGCTGATTTATATCCTGCTGCATCCTCTGACAGTCCCCCTCATTATCCACTACTCCCCCAATTTTTGTATCATCTGCAAATTTATTAATCAGACCACTGAAACTTTCCTCCAAATCATTTATATATATATTACAAACAACGCTGATCCTTGTGGAATTCTGCTTGTCACAGATCTCTAGTTAGAAAATAACTCCTCCGCTGCTCCTCTTTGCCTTCTATGCCCAAGCCAGTTTTGTATCCATTTCAGCAGCTCGGATCCCATGTAGCTTCACCTTCTGTATCAGCCTGCCATAAGGAACCTCGTTGAATGCTTTATTAAAGTTCATGAAGACAACATCCACTCCCCTGCCCTGGTCAATTTTACTCAATCAGATTTGTGAGACATGACCACCCCTTCACAAAACCATGCTGCCTATCGCTAATAAGCCTAATCTCTGCCAGATGTGAATGCATCCTGTCCCAAAGAGTCTTTTCCAATAATTTCCCCACCGCTGGGGTAACGCTCACAGGCCCCGCTTGTTTCTTCTGCCCTTCTTAAACAGAGGAACAATGTTAGCTACCCTCCAATCCTCTGGCATCTCACCCATGGCTCAAAAGGAGACAAAGATTTTGGCCAAGGCCTCAGCAATTTCTTCCCTCACCTCTCTCAGTATTCTGGGATTGATCCTATCTGGCCCTGGGATCTTGTCCACCTCAATGTTTCTCCAAACTTTCAATACCTCCTCCCTTTTTATCTAAGCATGTCCTCGAATGTAAACATCCTCCTTTCTACACTCACCATCCACTGCATCCTTCTCCTTTGTGAATATTGATGCAAAATCCTCGTTAAGGACCTCACCCACCTCATTTGTCTCCACACACAATTTCTCTCCACTGTCCTTGAGTGGACCTGGCCTTTCCTTAGCTACCCTTTTCCTCCTTATATACAGATAAAAAGTCTTGAGATTCTCCTTAACCCTCCCTGCCAAGGATATTTCATGGCTCTTTGACATCAGTTCCCACTTTTCAGTAGATGTGACTGCTGACTTCTCCCAGAATTCACCTCAGTGAAGTCTCTCTCTCGCCGCTGCTGACAAAAGGAGTGTTGGACAAGATTAGAGAAAATCCTAAAATGTTCTCTAAATATATTAGGGGGAACTTGTTAACCAGGGAAAGAGTAGACCCATTAGAGACTAAGGGAGCAATCTGTGTGAAACCGCAGGACATTGGCAGGGTGTTAAATGAAACTTCTCATTGGTCTTCACTCAGGAGAACATTCAGGAAAAGGAACTGTGAGGACCTTGAGCAGTTTGGCATTGGAAGTGAGGAGGTTTTGGAGATATTGATGGGCTTAAAAATAGACAAATCCCCAGGCCCAGATGAATTGCATCCCAGGTTATGGTGGAAGGCGAGGCAGGAAATTCCAGGGCCTCTCACACAAATTTTTAATTCCCCTTTGGCCACAGGGAAAGTGCCAAGGACTGGAGGATAGTTAATATGGTTCCACTTGTTAAAAGCGTGGCAGAGATTAACCAGGAACTTACAGACTGGCGAGTCTCATGTCAGTGCTAGAGAAACCATCAGAGAAGGGGAGGATTAATCTCCACTTGGAAAGGAATAGTCAGCATGGCTTTGTCAGAGGGATGCTGAATACATTTGATAGAATTGTTTAGAACCCTGACTGAGTGTATGGATGAGCAAAGTGCACTTTATGCCGTTTATATGAATGTTATCAAAGCCTTTGACAAGGTTCCACGTAGGAGGCTGATCGAGAAGTTTAAAGCACAGGAAATTCAGGGAAACAATGAGGTAGATTTGAAATCGGCTCAGTAATAGGACACAAAGGGAAGTGGTAGAAGGCTGCTTGAGTGACTGGAAACCAGTTTCCAGTGGCGTACCACAAGACTCAGTGCCTGTTTATACCTAAATGATAAAGATGAGAATATGGAGGGAATGATAAGCAAGTTTGCGGATGAGACTGAGATTGGTAGATGGTTAATAGTTAATGGTTACTAGAAGAAGCTCATAGGTTACAGGAAGATATAGGTGGGTTGGTCAGATGGGCAGAGCAGTGACTGATGGTCGTTTTTTATCCATGTCAAGTGCAAAGTGATGAACTTTGGAAGAAGTAACAAAGCAAGGGAGTGTTTAATAAATGGCAGGACACCAGGAAGATCAGGGGAACAGAGCGATGTTGGGTCCTTATTTGCAGATTCCTGAAGGGAGCAGAGCAAGTGGCTCGGTTAGTGAGGAAGCGTATGGAACACTTTTATCAGTTATAGATATAAGAGCAAGGGGGTAATTTTGGAGCTGTACAGAGCATTGGTTAGGCCACAGCTGGAGCACTGTGTGCAGTGCTGGTCACCTCATTATAGGAAGGATGTAATTGCACTGAAAGGGGTACAGAGGAGTTTAAAGAACAAAAAGAACAAAGAACAGTACAGCACAGGAAACAGGCCCTTCGGCCCTCCAAGCCTGTGCCGCTCATTGGTCCAACTAGACCATTCATTTGAATCTCTCCAATCCCAGTCTGCTCATGTGACTATCCGGGTAATTCTTAATCGATCCCAGCGTGTCCTGCTTGGCAGTGCATTCCAAGCCCCCACCACCATCTGCATAAAAACGTCCCTCTGATACCTCGCCCCTCTCACCTCGAGCCTGTGACCCCTCATGATCATCACCTCCGACCTGGAATAAAGCTTCCCACTGTTCACCCTATCCAAACCCTTCATAATCTTATAAACCTCTATTAGGTCTCCCCTCATTCTCCATCTTTCCAGGGAGAACAACCCCAGTTTACCCAATCTCTCCTCATAGCTAAGACCCTCCATACCAGGCAACATCCTGGTAAACCTTCTCTGCACTCTCTCCAAAGCCTCCACGTCCTTCCGGTAGTGTGGCGACCAGAACTGGACTCAGTACTCCAAATGTGGCCTAACCAGTGTTCTATACAGCTGCAACATCAGACTCCAGCTTTTATACTCTATACCCCGTCCTATAAAGGCAAGAATACCATATGCCTTCTTCACCACCTTCTCCACCTGTGCTGCCACCTTCAGGGATTTGTGTACTTGCACACCTAGGTCCCTCTGTGTTTCTATACTCTTAAGGTTCCTACCATTTATTGTATAACTCCTCCCTACATTAGTCCTTCCAAAATGCATCACCTTGCACTTATCTGCGTTAAATTCCATCTGCCATTTCTCCGCCCAATTTTCCAGCCTATCTATATCCTGCTGTATTGTCCGACAATGTTCATCACCATCAGCAAGTCCAGCCATCCGCAAGTCCAGCCATCTTCGTGTCATCCACAAACTTGCTGATCACACCAGTTCTTCTTCCAAATCATTTATATATATCACAAATGGCAGAGGTCCCAGTACAGACCCCTGCGGAACATCACTGGTCACGGACCTCCAGCTGGAAAAAGACCCTTCCACTGCTACCCTCTGTCTCCTGTGACCCAGCCAATTCTCTACCCATCTAACCACCTGTCCCTGTATTCCATGAGCCTTAACCTTTTTCACCCACCTGCCATGAGGGACTTTGTCAAACGCCTGAAATCCATATAGACAACATCCACGGCCCTTCCTTCATCAGCCGTTTTTGTCACCTCCTCAAAAACTCCACCAGATTCGTAAGGCACAACCTCCCTCTTACAAAACCATGCTGTCTATCACTAATGAGTTTCACCAGGATCTTGCCTGGGATGGAGCACTTGAGCTGTGAGGACAGATCGGATAGGGTTGGATTATTTTGTTTAGAGCAAAGGAGACTGAAAGGGGACATGATGGAAGTATATAAAATTCTGAGGGGTTTGGGCGGAATGAATAGGAAGCAGGTGTTTCCTTGGTTCAGTGTCAGTCACGAGGGGGCAGAGTTTGAAGGTAAGGGACAGGAAATTCAGAAGGGATTTGTGAAGATTTATTATAACTCAGAGAGTGATGAGAATCTGGAATGCACCGACTGGAAGGCTGGAAACCTGCTCCGCCAATCAATGGGATCATGGCGGATCCCACAATCCTCACATCCATCTTCCTGCCCTTTCCCCCAAATTTTCCCAATTCTTGGCAATGTTTGCATCGAGATGGATGGGTCAATGGGTCAATGTAGCATCTCAACCAGCTCCTGACATCATGTAAAGTTACTGGATTGTGTAGGAATGATGACAAAGGAATGCAATTTAAATGGTTTAATGTCAAATCTTCAGCAGCTCCTACACTCTGTGCCTGCAGCCACATTGATGACAGCCCCTGTGCTACTGGCATATCATTTAATGTGTACATGGCAATATGCACATTAATACAGATTCTACATTGAGTTAATACCCAGCTAGTGACACTTACTGCGTCACAAAGTATTTCAGTACACATGTACGCCTAACTACTGTTTCAAGAAACAATGTGCACCGGCAAATATTCACACAAGGGTTCCTTTAACTTTGTTTAAAGTTATTTATTTATTTATTAGTGTCACAAGTAGACTTACATTAACACTGCAATGAAGTTACTGTGAAAATCCCCTAGCCGCCACACTCTGATCGATGCCTGTTCTGGTGCACTGAGGGAGAATTTAGCATGGCCAATACACGTAACTAGTGTGTTTCTTGGACTGTGGGAGGAAACCAGAGCACCCGGAGAAAACCCACGCAGATAAGGGGAGAACATGCAGACTCTGCACAGACAGTAACCCAAGCCGAGAATCGGACCCTGTTCCTGGCACTGTGGGGCAGCAGTGTTAACCACTGTGCCATCACTCAGCTTCAATCTTTGTACCATCGGGAGGCAGAACCAATGTAACTCCCTGCTTTAGAATGAGCTGCAGGAACTGAATGGTTGGTGGCTGATTGACGTGCAGACAAATTCAATTCTACAAAACTCGCCCCACATCCTCCATCTGAGCCAGTCATGAGATGTACAGATTAAAAGTTGACAGCCATTCATGCATGCGAGCTTTCTGAGACTTTGGCTCAACGCCAGTAAGTGATGTATCTGTATTTCAGTTGAGTAACTGGTTCCATCTGAACAGGAATTTTAATCTGCAGATCAAGTCAAATCGACAATCAGAATGTGTTTGGAGGCTAGTAATAAGTTTTTGAAAATTATATCTGGAGTTGGTGTCAATTATTAAAGGAAAATTATTTATTTAATGCTGAACATTTGGGGGAATCTCTAATCAATCTAACAGCAGAATGTGATTGTTATCTTGCACATTTTGCATCGCTGATAATAAAGGCACCAAGCGAAGTTTCCACTCTATGTGGAGGTACCCTCACACTCAGAGGGTCAGGTCAAGAAATTCAATTGCATACATCTCCACTGCTAGCTCAAGTTACCTCACCTCCTCATGTGGAGCTCACCTAATCAAATCTGCTTGCTTATTTTAAAGTTTATTGATCAGTGTCACGAGTAGGCTTACATTAATACTGCAACAAATTTATTATGAAAATCCCCTAGTCGCCACACTCCAATCGAGGCCTGTTTGGGTACACTGAGGGAGGATTTAGCACGGTCGATGTACCTAACCAGCACATCTTTCAAACTGTAGGAGGAAACCGGAGCACCCGGAGGAAACCCACGCAGATACGGGGAGAAAGTGCAGACTCCGCATAGACAGTGACCTAAGCTGGGAATCGAACCCGTGTCCCTGGCACTGTGAGGCAGCAGTGCTTACCACTGTGCCACCTATTGACATAGGAAACCCTGTGTTTCATGGCTATAGTTAACAGCCCTAGTTCAGATGGACCTGAACAGTTTCACTGAGCAAGGTTGAGCACTTCAACTGAAAAGCCATCTTGGCTGCCCGGTCTTTCAGCTGGTCTTGCTCCTTGTTCACACCATGCCCTTTTTTTATTTATCCATAGGACAGAAGTGGCAATGGCTGGCCAACATTTACTGTCCATCCCTAGTTGCCCTTGGTGATGGTGAGCTGCTGCCATGAAATGCCGCAGTACAACTGAATGTATCATGAGGCCATTGCGGAGGGCAGTTGAGAGTCACATTGACTCACACATTGTTAACCACATTGCTGTGGTTCTGGAGTCACACGTAGGCCAGACTGTGTCAGGACAGCAGATTTCCTTCCATAAAGGACACCAGTGAACCAGATAGGTTTTTCCAACAATCGACAATGGTTTCATGCTCATCAGTAGATTCTTCATTCCAGATTTTTTAAATTGAATTCAAATTCCACCATCTGCTGTGGTGGGATTCGAACCTGGGTTCCCAGAATATAAGCTGTGTTTCTGGAATAATAGTTTAGCAAGAATACCACAAGGCCATCACTTGCTCTCATGTTTGCTGCTGACAGTCACCCCCCTCCACTTTAGGAGAATACACAACAGCTGATGGCGGTTTGTTCATTTTGCAACATTGCCACTGATTGTATAGTAATGATAATTAGCTCATCACTGAAACATACTATTATAATTCTCATTTGTAATCATAAGCAGCAATGCCATAAAGTGATCTGATGTCAGGTTTGCACGGTGGCACAGTGGTTAGTACTGCTGACTCACAGTGCCAGGGTCCTGGGTTTGATTCCTGGCTTGGGTCACTGTGTGTGGAGTCTGTATGTTCTCCCCACGTCTACGTGGGTTTCCTCTGAGTGCTCCAGTTTCCTCCTACACTTCAAAGCTGTGTGATTTAGGTAGATTGGCCATGATAGATTACCCCTTGGTGTCAGGGGGACTAGCTAGAGTAAATTATGGGGTTATGGGGATAGAGCCTGGGTGGGATTGTTGTCAGTGCAGACTTGATGGGCCAAATCGGGGCAAAAAACTGCAGCAGGCGACGGTGCAGAGGGACCTCGGGGTCCTTGTGCATGAGTCGCAAAAACCCAGCCTGCAGGTGCAGCAGGTGGTCAGGAAGGCGAATGGGATGCTGGCCTTCATAGCGAGGGGGATTGAATATAAAAGTAGGGAGGTCTTGCTGCAGCTGTATAGGGCATTGGTGAGGCCGCAGCTGGAGTACTGTGTGCAGTTTTGGTCGCCGTACTTACGCAAGGATATTTTGGCCTTGGAGGGAGTGCAGAGGAGGTTTACTAGGCTGATACCAGAGTTGAGGGGGTTGAACTATGAGGAGAGGCTGAATAAACTAGGCTTGTACTCGTTAGAGTTTAGAAGAATGAGGGGAGATCTCATTGAGACGTATAAGATGATGAATGGGATGGATAGGATAGAGGTGGAGAGACTCTTCCCGCTCAGAAAGGGCAGTAGGACTAGGGGGCACAGCCTCAAGATAAAGGGGGTGGTGGTTTAGAACGGAGTTGAGGAGGAACTTCTTCACTCAAAGGGTGGTGAATCTCTGGAATTCTCTGCCCGTTGAAGTGGTGGAGGCTACCTCGCTAAATATTTTTAAGACGCGGGTTGATGGGTTTTTGATAAGAGAGGGGATTAAGGGTTATGGGGAGAGGGCGGGAATGTGGAACTGAGCCACAACAGATCAGCCATGATCTTATTGAATGGCGGGGCAGGCTCGAAGGGCTAGATGGCCTACTCCTGCTCCTATTTCTTATGTGCTTAAATGGTCCCTTTCTGCCCTGTAGGATTCTATGATTCTAAGTATTGTATTTAGAAGATAAAATGTTATTGATTGAGCAACTAAATGGCAAGCCATTAATTCTATTTATGATAAACTTTAGCAGCTCCATCCATATTGTTATCACGTAAGTCTCAGCGCTGTGGCTCAGTTACTCATATCCTTACTTCTGCATGTGCAGGTAGCAGTTTACTTTCTAACCCAGGGTAGGATTTTCCCTGCGGGGTATTTTGAAGGCTGGTACAGATCGATTTTTGATCAGTAAGGGAATCGAGGGTTACAGGGAAATGGCAGGAAAGGTGATATGAGGAATCAGTATGATCCTATTGAATGGCAGAGCAGGCTGGAGGAGCTGAATCTCCACTTCTATTCCTATTTCTTATCATCAAGACCTAGGCCAGAAATTCCAGGATAAATTAAGAAGTCAGCCTGGACCCTAACTTTCACAGTTGAGTTTGGCATTCAGGTGAGTATCAGGCGTTTCACTCTGGGTATGATTCAAGTGATCCACTAGGGAGCTTTTATCAGATAAAGTTCATTTGAGAACACAGTTAAAATATAATAAAAAGAATTAGCATAACTTTCACCAATTACAAAATTTAAACATGGTACAGTATAAATCTTAACAGCTATCTGTCTCAATTCAAACAACTCCCCGTGATACAGAGCCCTCTTCAGACTTGGCAAAAAAAGCAAGTATGTTCATATGATGCTAGATCTTCAACTTTTTATCACTCGCTGTGCACTGTTCCTTTGAATGTTGGAACAAATCACTGAAGCTTCCCAGTCCTGGAATATTCAGCACGCCTCTGGAGAGAGAGAGAGAACCACACGGCCCTCTCCCACCAGATCCTGGCAAAAACTCACAGACAACAGAATTACCAACTCCAGTGAGGGGAAAACAGGAGACATTGCTTTCTGTCTCAAATCCAAACAGCAGCTGAGACAATGAAACTAAAACCTGGACTTTTCTGTGGAGTACAGCTATTCCCAACCATCAGAACTACAGGATGCTGCATTAATCCAGATTAAAATCAACATGAACTTCAGAAAGAGGTGGTGGGGGGGCATCACAAAATGGAGGAATCTTCTTTTAAACTTCTTTAAGTTTAACATGGAAGTACCCTGAGAAGCCAGGCTGTTATAGTGGAGGAAGGAGCCTTTGACAGAGTGGCCTGTGGCTGCAGCTGAAGGCTGGCAGAGAAGGAGGGAGAGTGTCCAGGCCTGCCTTGGGCACTGCCCGCTCAATCTGCTGATGGGAGGCTGGTGGGAAAATTCCAGTCAACTCCCGACAACAGAACTTTCCAGGTCTTTAATAAATTCAACCCACGACCTGTGGTTTTCGCCTGTAATCAGGCTGCCATGATGTGGAGATGCTGGCGTTGGACTGGGGTAAACACAATAAGAAGTCTCACAGCACCAGGTTAAAGTCCAACAGGTTTATTTGGTAGTAAACGCCACGAGCTTTTGGAACGCTGCCCCTTTGTCAGATGAATGGGGAACTCTGATCACAAACAGGGTATATAAAGGCACACACTCAGTTTACAGAATACTGATTAGAATGTGAGTCTTTACAGCTAATCAAGTCTTAGAGGTACAGACAATGTGAGTGGAGAGAGCATTAAGCATAGGTTAAAGAGATGTGTATTGTCTCCATACAAGACAGTAAGTGAGATGTTGCAAGTTCAGGCAAGTCACGGGGGTTACAGAAAGTGCGACATGAACCCAAGATCCCTGTTGAGACCGTCCTCATGTATGCAGAACTTGGCTATCAGTCTCTGCTCAGCGACTCTGCGCTGTCGTGTGTCGTGAAGGCCGCCTTGGAGAACGCTTACCCGAAGGTCAGAGGCTGAATGCCCGTGACCACTGAAGTGTTCGCCAACAGGAAGGGAGCAGTCTTGCCTGGTGATTGTCGAGCGATGCTCATTCATCCGTTGTTGTAGCGTCTGCACAGTCCGATTCCACCCGTCTGCAGATGCTACGACAATGGATGAATGAACACCGCGCTACAATCACCAGGCAAGGCTGTTCTCTTCCTGTTGTCAGACTTCTTACTGTGGTTACCCCAGTCCAAGGCCGGCATCTCCACATCAGAAACTGATAGCCGAGTTCCGTGCCTGTGAGAACGGGCTGAACCGGGATCTTGGGTTCATGTCGCACTATCTGTAACCCCCATGACTTGCCTGGGCTTGCAAAATCTCACCTACTGTCCTGTATGGAGACAATACACATCTCTTTAACCTGTGCTTAATGCTATCTCCACTCACGTTGTCTGCACCTTTAAGACTTGATTAGGTGTAAAGACTCACATTCTAACCAGTATTCTGTAAACCGTGTGTGCCTTTATATACCCTGTTTGTAATCAGAATCCCCCACTCACCTAACGAAGGAGCAGCACTCTGAAAGCTAGTGGCGTTTACTACCAAATAAACCTGTTGGACTTTAACCTGGTGTTGTGAGACTTCTTACTGTAATCAGGCTGCCCCCAACCCCCACAACCACCCTTGGCCAAAATATTGTCTCCAGAAAAATGACCCGGTGACAGGATGATAATTGGGGAAAGAAAACTTGGGTGAAATCAGGAAGTAAAAAGGAAAATTGTCTTGATAACCAAGGTCTTAACAAATGATGGTGTTAGGTTCATAACGTCTGCTTTGTGTTTTTATCTGCACGGTAGTTTTTCTGTTTAAAAGTGTGACATTTTGTTGTATAATTTCATCCAGTTAATCACTGGGTGTTTGAGTTTTTCCTTAGACACTAACAGTCTCTATGGCGATCATAACCGGTTTCAAAAATTGACATAAAATGCAAGTCTATTTTTAAATTACATCTCAACAACAGTGTGTGTCCGCAATAGTCTAATTCTGGAGCTTTCTTAGCAGTGAATCTTTCTATGCTATCTGAATAGATGGAGTCTTTTAATTTAGTGAATATCTCAGCCCTTCCAACACTTTTCAGCCCTGACACCTCATCGTCATTTAATTTTACTCCAGCTGCCTTCACTCCTCGGATGGATTTTCACCTCAATGACATTCCTTTGCCTTAAAATTGTACAGTGATCAATATGCTCCCCCCCCCTCACCCCCCCACCTCACCCCCCCTCACCCCCCCCACCTCACCCCCCTTCACCCCCACCTCACCCCCCCCTCACCCCCCCACCTCACCCCCCCTCACCCCCCCACCTCACCCCCCCTTCACCCCCCCACCTCACCCCCCCTCACCCCCCACCTCACCCCCCCTTCACCCCCCCACCTCACCCCCTCTTCACCCCTCCACCTCACCCCCCTTCACCCCCACCTCACCCCCCCACCTCACCCCCCTTCACCCCAACCTCACCCCCCCACCTCACCTCCCCCCACCCCCCCCCCACCTCACCCCCACACCGCCGATAGATTTTCCCACCCCACCATTATTCCGATAGTAACACCAAGGACCCAAATTGAATAATACAAAGAACAAAGAAACGTACAGGCCCTTCGGCCCTCCAAGCCTGTGCTGACCATGATGCCCTCACTCAGCTAAAAAAGCAACATTCTGCCCTTACTCCGTCCATATCCCTCTATTCCCTCCCTATTCACGTACCCATCCAGAAGCTTCTTAAATCATAGAATCTCTACAGTGCAGAAGGAGGCCATTCAGCCCATCGAGTCTGCACCAATCACAATCCCATCCAGGCCCTATCATTAATTAACCCCCACATATTTACCCTGCTAGCCCCCTGATATTAGGGGCAATTTAGCATGTGCCTGCTTCCACCAATTTCTCCAGCAGTATGTTCCAGGCACCCACCGCTCTCTGAGTGAAAACCTTCCCCCACACATCCCCCTTCAACTTTCCCCCTCTCACCTTGAACCTGTGTCCCCTTACCTTTCATCAGCAGATTCAATTCTTAACAATCTAGTCTGCACCCATTTACGGTGCTCCATTCTGGACTATTGTCACCCAACTGAAATAAAAACAGAAAATGCTGAAAGTATTTAGCAGATACCACAGTGTCAGTGGGGAGAGAAAGAGTTAATGTTTAAAGTCAGTTACTTTTCGCCAGTGATGTAAAGGTGGATCCATCTCAGTCAACCTCCGACCAATCCACAGAAGGAGAAACAGGAAAAAATGTAATATTTATATAGCGGCTGGAATGTTATTGCCCCGCCCACCACGGGAATCGGAGCCGGAGAGGAGCGGGATACGGTAAGATCTGTTAACCTCAGGCAGGATTTCACCGTTTTGGAATGAGCGTGTCTGTAAAATCCCACCCAGTGTGTGTGTGTTGTAGCATAAACATCCCATAATACTTCACAGGGGCAATTTTCAAATAAAATTGACACCGGACCACATAAGGAGATTTCTTTTTATTCATTCATGGGACACGGTCATCATCATTTATTGCCCATCCCTAATTGCCCTTGGAGGGGTGCTGAGAGTCACATTGCTGGGGCCCTGGAGTCACGTGTACACCAGACCAGGTAAGGATGGCAGATTTCTTCCTCTGAAGGGAGCATCCTAAAGGACATTAGTGAACTAGATGGGTTTTTCCGACAATGGTTTCAGGATCATTAGTAGATTCCTCATTCCAGATATTTTTTATAATTTAAATCAAATTCCTTCATCTACCATGGCAGGATCCGAACCCAAGCTGAGTTTCTGGATTAATATTCTAGTGATAAAACCACTAGGCCATCGCTTCCCCTCACATAATCAATGTGACTAAAATTCTGTTTAAAGAGGCAGGTTTTAAACAGTGCATTAAACATATTTTTGACACCTTAGGAGTGACCTCTCAGGAATGACACCTCATCCTTGCCATTTTGTGACTCATCCCAGGCTCAGGTAAGATCCCACGAGTCATGGGACCAGTGAATTTTCCAAGATAATGGTAAAAGAGCTGAAATCTTGAGGGACAGGAGCTGCTTACAGAGAATCCTTTAGGAAGAGGATCTGTGTTTTCGTTAAGCACAGGTCAGGAAACCAGCAGGAAAACGCCTCATATATTCTTTTCCCGAGTGATATTGTTCTTTGCTCATTGAAGGTGAAAACAAAAGAGGAAAACTGAAGTCCTCTAGACATGGAGAATCAGCAAAGGAGCTGGTCTCATCGGCAGGATCAGTGCTGCTTAAAGGAGGAGGTGTAGATTGGAGAGGGTTAGGAGGGAATTCTGGGGCTCAGGGCACAAATATCTTAGCATTATGGGTGGCTTAGTGGCACAACGGGCAACACAATGACACATGGGTGACACGGTGGCACAGTGGTTAGCATTGCTGCTTCACCGCGCCAGGGACCTGGGTTTGATTCCTGGCTTGGGTCACTGTCTGTGCAGAGTCTGTACGTTCTCCCTGTGTCTGCATGGGTTTCCTCTGGTTTCGTCCTATAGCCTGAATGACGTGCTGAGTAGGTGCATTGGGCATCCTAAATTCTCCCAGTGTACCTGAACAGGCACCAGAGTGTGGGAGCTAGGGGATTTTCACAGTAACTTCATTGCAGCATCAATGTAAGCCAATCTGTGACACGAGTAAATAAACTTTAAAAGCACAGCTGATGAAAGTAGAATGATTAAAATTAGAGATGCTCAAGACATCATATTTGGAAGACGGTGTATATTTTGGGGGATTGTAGGCTCCAGCTGTTTACAGAGAAAGGGAGAGTTGACAAAATGGTAGGATTGAGAACAAGAATGAGAATTTTAAAATCCAGTCATTGTGAAACTGAGTGAATGTAGAGCCGTGATGGCTGAATGGGATTTGTTGTGACTGATTTCAGGCTGTTTGTGTTTCTTAGAATGTAGATTCCTATCTTTGACAGTTAAGAGTATTTTGCTCTAAGATTATTTTCAAAAATTACTTCTCTAAAGCTAATAGTACAACTCATTTAAAATAAAACCTCTTTTTCCCAATCCTAAAGGGTCTTGGATGACTTTCAGGAAAGACGCACATGCTGGAATCTCACTGCAGCTCACACCGATGGCATTTTCCCTTCCCTCCACGGTGAAGGGAGGTTTGCCAAGTTCTCTGACCTCACTGCAGCGAGAGTGTGGTGTCAATGGGTGGGGAAAACTGAGCTCACAGGATAGTTTGTGAGCACACTCACCCAGCGGAGCCTGAATGGAATGAGCTGGGACAGCTGATTCATATCACAATGTGGCCAATCGGGAAGCTTACAAAGCGCGCCCAACGTGCCCACGCGAGTCCTTACCAACATGCAGCACTGTTTGGGTCACAGCAGGGGCAGCTGGCAGTGCCAGCGTCACACATGCAAGGCTTCCAGCTCCCACAACATTGGCTCCTGCAACACTACGGAGTAAACATCATGCCTAAACTTCTGTTAAATTTGAGGTCAATAAATTGTTTAACTTTGATATTTTCTTATTCATCATTTTTCACATATATCCCACCCACCACTGCTTCTTCACACCCGAGCACAGTGGGTTAGCACTGCTGACTCACAGTGCCAGGGACCCAGGTATCTAGATGGATTGATAACTGGCTTGGTAAGAGGAGACAGAGAGTAGTAGTGGAGGGGTCCTTTTCTAGCTGGAGGTCTGTCACTAGTGGTGTGCCGCAGGGCTCGGTACTGGGACCTCTTCTCTTTGTAGTGTATATAAATGATTTGGAAGAGGGAGTAGGTGGTGTGATCAGCAAAGTTGCTGATGACACCAAGATGGCTGGATTGGCAGGCAGTGAGGAGCAGTGTCTGGCAATACAACGGGATATTGATAGGCTGGTTGATTGGGCAGATACGTGGCAAATGGAGTTTAATCCGGACAAATGTGAGGTGATGCATTTTGGCAGAAATAATGTAGGGGGAAGTTATATGATAAAGGGTAAGCCCTACAAAGAGTATAGAAACACAGAGGGACCTGGGGGTGCAAGTGCACAAGTCTTTGAAGGTGGCAGTACAAGTGGAGAGTGTGGTGAAGAAAGCCTATGGTATGGTAGCCTTTATAGGAAGGGGTATAGAATATAAGAGCTGGAGTTTAATGTTGCAGTTGTATAGAACGTTGGTTAGGCCGCATTTGGAGTACTGCGTCCAGTTCTGGTCACCTTACTACCAGAAGGACGTGGAGACTCTGGAGAGAGTGCAGAGGAGGTTTATCAGGATGCTGCCTGGTATGGAAGGATTGGGTTATGAGGAATGATTGAGAAATTGGGGCTTTTTTCCCTTGAAAGACGGCGAGTGAGGGGGGATCTAATAGAGGTGTATAAGATTATGAAGGGTATCGATAGAGTAAACAGTGGTAAGCTTTTCCTAGGTTGGAAACACACATTACGAGGGGCCACGGGCTTAGGGTGAGGTGGGGGGGGGGTATAATTCGGATGTTAGAGGGAGGTTTTTCACACAGAGGGTAGTGGGGGTATGGAATGCTCTGACAAGTAAGGTGGTGGAGGCAGGCACGCTGGAGTTGTTTAAGGGATACTTAGACAGGCACATTAGCGGGATGGAGATGGGAGGATATAGGAGACTGTTTTAAATAAGGGTCAGGAGCCTTGGGAAGTCCCTGGGAATCAATTGATTCCTATGGACCTTCCAACATATTTTCTGGCTCAGTTGTTTTACTTTTGAGCTTCTGGGGATTCCCTCGAATATTTGTATAAGGATGTGCATGTTATTGATGTTTTTCTCTTTTAATCCACAGGTGCTTTGGTCCGCCTTGTTGTCCAACAAGGGGCATACACGCGATGGGTCGTATGAGGGCTGCTCTTGGTTGTTTCAAGAGTTGCCTAGTGCTTCATGTTGTTAGTGTCCGCTTAATCTGGACCAGATACTGGGCAACACGACAGCTCAGTGACTATCACTGTTTGCTGTGCAGATACATGGATTTGGGCCGGTGTCTGTGGGAGTTTGCGCATTCTCCCTGTGCTTGCGTGGGTTTTCTCCGGGTGCTCTGGTTTCCTCCCACACCCCAAAGATGTGCTCTTAGGCTGATTGGTGTAACAAATTGTCCCTAAATTAGTCTTCTCTCAATGTGGAATGCCATAAGCATAGACAAGGGTCATGGGTGGAGAAGGGGGACAGGTAATGTTAAAATGGCGGCGCGGGCTCGTTGGGCCGAAGGGCCTGTTTCCCGGGCTGTTTTGTTCTTTGTTCTTTGTATTCCCGGCAGCACGGTGACACAGTGAGTTAGCACTGCTGACTCACAGCACCAGGGACCTGGGTTCTATTCTGGCCCTGGGTCACTGACTGTGCGGAGTTTGCATGTTCTACCCGTGTCTGTGTGGGTTTCCTCCAGGTGCTCCAGTTTCCTCCCAAAGCTGTGCAGGTGCGGTGCATTGGCCGTGTTAAATTGCCCCTTAATGTCACAAAATGTGTAGATTAGTAGAGTGGTGGGTAAATGCATGGGGTTATGGGAAAGGACCTGGGTGGGATTCTCTGTCTGGGAGTCGGTGTAGGTTTGATGGGCTGAATGGTCTCATCCAGCACGTAGGAATTCTTTGATTTTATGAGCGCTAAAAAAAAAGTGCTGCTTTGCTAGTTTTCTTAAGGTTTTACTGGAGTGTTGTTAATCAAATTCAACTAACAGGAGAACAAGGTATAGAGAAAAACAAAGTGAGTTTGTGTGTAATGCACTTGAGTAATTGACAGACTGACTGAATCATTGTCTACTCATTGTCCTTCTCTGCATTTTGGCTCCAATCCGTTAGATATTCCAGAGATTGGATCTCATGTAATAGCATTGGAAAGTTTTTCAGTTGCTTTAGAGTATCTCCTTGATGTTTCTGAAGGATGCCGGTCTGTTTTGTCATGTTGGTGTTACCGTGATCTACTGCCTGCTCATGTTTATACTAAAGAGGTTCCCTTCTGGTATCAGAGGACTCTTCAGCTGCCTGGACTGCAACAAGCAGCTAAAATGGTGACCAGCAGGATCCCAATGTAATAAGGTAGAACTCTCCATTTTAAAGGCCTCCTCTCCTTTTATATAGTTTTAAAAAATAATTTAATGGAATGTGGCCATCACTGCAACGCCAGTATTTATTGCCCATCTGTAAATGTCCTTGAACTGAATGGTTTACTTGGCCAGTTAAGAGGACAGTTAAGAGTCAAACACATTGCTGTGTGTCTGGAGTAATATGTCGGCCAGATTAGATGAAGAGGACAGATTCCTTTCTCTAAGGTGCATTAATGAACCATATAGATCTTTATGATGAATGATGACGGTTTCACAGTCACCATTACAGAGATTAACTTTCAGTTCCTTCCTTTAAATCACTGGAATTAAGATTCCACCTGGAGTAGCTCCTAGGGCTAGAGAGATGAAGGGATATGGGGGGAAGGTGGGATTCGAATGTTGATTTAGACGATCTGCCATGATGAAAATGAATGGTGCAGGAGGCTCGAAGGGCTGAACGGTCTCCTCCTCCTTCTTCGAGTTTCTGTGCTTTAATATGTTTCTATATGTTTCCATGGCATGATGGGGTTTGAAGACATGTGACTCTGGATCACAGGTCCAGTGACCTTCTCATTTCCCCGGACTGGAATCAGGCAGGATAAACTCAATTCAACTTCATGGCTAATTTTTACTTTGCCAATCAAGGTGGAACTTTGCAAACTGTAGACTTAAAACAAACAGGAAAGTGCATCATTATTCTGCAAATTGTCAAAATGAAACTGTTTTTGATGTTTCTAAGAGGCAACATTCAGATTGACGGGGCCTCGGTCAGTATTGGTTCAGATATTCTGCCATGAAGTAGTTACTGCTCACTAAAAGGACGATGCACAGAGAAATTTCCTTTAATAGGAAAATCCCAAGAAGCAAGAATCATTTGAAATAAAGGAAATCTTTTATATATCAAATCCATAACACCCAATTGGAGACTGGGGCCTGAAAAAGGAACTTCATTCTGACAGGCACGATGCCAAGATTACCACAGATAATCAGACAGAAAACTCAAACATCTGCTGAATGTCTTCAGTTCCACTTTCACTTCCACTGTGACCTTATTCTTTCAATTCCCCCGTCCCCCAAAATGTCTGCATAAAACTCCACAAAGATAGACAGGAAGAGGAATTCTCCACCCCAAATTGGCAGAAAAATTCTGAGACAAGAAATAAGTCATTTTGAGTCGTTTTTTATATTTTCCGGACAGGTTGCTTCAATAAAAAATCTTCTGCTTCAAAACTGATTCCATTGGGGATGAGATTGATTGTGGGGGTATCTGCGTTTGAACTCATTGAAATCCATTCAGTTGAAACTGTGGTTAAGAGCTGTGTGAACATTAGAACAAATACAAAGCCTGGAAGGGGTGATTTTCCAGCCCCATGTGCCGATCACACTGGGGCTGCAGAATCATGGGGGATAGGCCTCATGCGTTTAGTGCCAGTGAGAACCCCTTTTGGGATTCTAGACATACCAGATTAACATATTTAAATATTCATTTAAATATACTTAATCAGTTTCAAGCCAGGTTCTCCTTGCTCCCAGGATTCTCTGACCCTTGGGCACAACAGGAACCTAGTGCGAATCACTACTGGGGTCCACAAATGTCAGGGGGAGCGGGGGTGTTGGAGGCCATCGGAGGTTGGCACTGCCAGGGTGCCAGGGGGCAGTGCCAGGGTGGGGGGCCTGAGGGGGTAGAGCCTGAATAGGGTGTTGCCTGGGGGGGGGGGAGGGTCCTGAAGGAGATGAGACATGAAGGTATGCAGCACGAAGGAGTGGGGCCTGAACGGAAACCCATTGGGGGGGCCCCAGTATCAAAGATCTATTTGGAAAAGTTCCTCCCATGACATCTATAAGGAACCTGTGTGAAAAATGCTGTTTTTTCAGGAAGGGACAGGCTTGTTTGATTGCTCCAAGTCTCAACAGAGTTTGAATATGAAGGCACCGTACTGCAGGTGCTGGAACTCTGAAACAAAATAGAAAATGTAGGAAATACTCTGGCCCTGAGGAGGGGAAACAGTGTTAGACTGGATCTTCACACTGACTTTTCCCACCATCAGGACAAAATGGAGGTTCCCGGGGATGGTTGCCAAGAGCCAGACCAATGGAACGGTTTGTGGGTTGGGTTGATTGGCCATGTTAAATTGTCAGGGATACGAGTGGGAATAGGCCCTAGATGGGATTGTTGCTGTGCAGGCTCGATGGGCTGAATGACCTCCTTGCATTGCAGAGATCCTATGATTCTATGATGTCCTAAATGGACACCTCCAAGCTCACCACCCATTTAGAGACAGAGAGCAGTGTTCAGATGCTCTGACTCTCACCAATCCCTACCAGGGGAAATAGGCACTACAGAGGCAGGTAAGAAAACAGCAGCACTGTCCTTAAGATGGAGGTAACTTTGGCAGAGTCCAAGAAATTATATTTTTATGGGGACCAAGCTATAGAACCTCCACAGAAAACATCTGCACATCAGATACATCAACAAACCCCTATAGTTCAGAAGGAGATCATTTAGCCCATTGAGTTTGCCCCGATACAGCATCTTACTCAGAGCCTATTCCCATAACCCCACTAATCTTGGGACACTGAGGGCCAATTTATGGTCAATCAACCCAACCCTGACATCATTAGGATGTGGGAGGAAATCAGAGTACTTGGAGGAAACCCATGTAGACATGAGGAGAATGCGCAAACTCCACAGACAGTGACCAAAGGCTGGAATCAAGCACAAGTCTCTGACGCTGTGAAGCAGCAATGCTAACCACTGTGAAAGGTATAACCATTTCTGCCTTGTCGTTTGCGGATGGAGCTTTGGACTCAGATGACCCTTAAATCAACCCTAATTTGGGCCCAAAATATGTAGATTTCCCTCCCCTCACCATTGCAGCAACAGCAGAATCATGTTCCTCCCTACCTCTGGAAGACTTTGAAGGTATAGACTCAGCTTCCCATATATTCCTGGCTTGTCCTGCACTATCCCACTTCCACTCTCAACACCCTGGGGCCAGAAAGATCTGCCCAATGTTTTAGCTTCATGACTTTTTTGTCAGAATGGATTTTTTTTATTCATCTGTGGGACATGGCTATTGCTGGCTGGCCAGCACTTATTACCCATCCCTAGTTGCCCTTGGAGGGCAGTTTAGAATCATCTATGTTGCTGTGGATCTGTGGTCACACGTGGGCCAGACCAGGTAAGATTTCCTTCCCCAAAGGGCATTAGTGAACCAGATGGGTTTTTCTGACAATTGATAATGGTTTCATGGTCATCAGTAGATTCTTAATTCAAATATTTTCTATTGAATTTAAATTTCATCATCTGCTGTGGCGGGATTCGATCCCTGGTTTCCAGAACATTAGCTGAGTTTCTTGATTAATAATCTAACGATAATCTCACTGGGCCATCAGCTCTCCTTTGACAAAAAGACCTGAAATATTGGGCGTTGTTGCCAGAGGTGAAATCAGGGATGGGAAAATCGCAGAAAATGACATGCTTTGAGATTCTGACATGATCCCACTACATCTGACTGCCCCAGGGATGGGTTCAGAGTGCAGTGAGGAACCCCCAAGGATGAGGTTGTAAGCCAATGAAAGTAGTTTAGAAGATAACCAGAGTGATGTTGTAAATGGATTCCCTCATTCTCAACAGCTGTTCCTTCAATACTGGAGATCAAAGAGCAGTAAATAATCTCACAAACACCAGGTTAAAGTCCAACGGGTTTATCTGGTAGCACGAGCTTCTGGAGCACTGCTTCTTCATCAGGTGAGTGTGGCAAAGGAGCAGCACTCCGAAAGCTCATGCTATCAACCTGTTGGACTTTAACCTGGTGTTGTGAGACTTCTTACTGTGCCCACCCCAAACCAACACTGGCATCTCCACATCATGGAGATTAAAGGAGGTGAGAGCACAGTGAAACACACACACTTGGAGGGGGGGGCTTTGATCAGTTACACTGGAGAGCTGCAGTCATGGCCATTGAGGGTTTCCTTTTCCAAACACCACTTCTCCCAGGCATTGCCAGCTGATTCAAAATCTCAGACAGCCCCAGCACAACTTGATGCATGGCTTGGTTTGGAATTAGCTGTTTATCTCACAGTGTTTGTGGTTACAGCAGACCTCCAGCAACCTCTACCCATTTTTATTCATCGTGTCGATTGCATGGAGCCCAATGCAGGTTAGCCAAGCTATGAAGTCTGTACCCACAGAGTTCCCCTGAAAGCTACAGTCCCTCAGTGCTGGGAATTTTGTCAATGGCTCCGTGAAATGCCTCATTTTGATTGACATCTGGAGTGAAGATGGGTGTTGAGGACATAACCACACAGCTGTGGGCTGGATTAGCACACACCTCAGGAACTGATGGCCTTCTCTGAATTCATTATAGTTTAGCCTGGACCACGAGGCACCCAGTTTATCCACATCACCATGGGGAGGGACTACATAGGATTTGCTGATGAACAGCCTATGTACTGGCAGGAGACACTTCACTGTGATATTGTACAAGTTAAGTAGTGGCATGATGGGTTAACTGTTTGCTATGGTACAGAAAGGACTGACCAAGCGATTGCTAAATGCCTGACCCTCGGCCGACCTAATAAGGCCAGCAAAGGCTGAATCCATATATCTTAAGGCTAGAGTAAAACCAGAGAAGGCCAAATGCCTGACCTCAGTCCGTCTTGATAAGGTTGACTCCACGTACCCTGGGATTACATACGTAAAATATGATAAGGTCAGAGTCACAAAACCTTTTTGTCCCCCCAAAGGACAAGATAATGATATTATTGATGAGGCAAAGAGGTCTCAGAGGTCACCAGGTTATAACACAATTAATGATGTTGCTACTGTTTGTATTACTAATCAAATTCCTGAAGTCGTGTAAATTGATAAGAAAAAGGTATAACTATTGAATTGATTCTTGGAGTTAGCACAGACTTGAGACAGAATTAGCAGCTTGTACTAACTGCTCCCTGTTTCTAAGATTCTGCCATATACTGCATGAAGTTTTGTGATAATAAAGGCTAGTTGCTCTTTCGAAACAAACTTTGTTAAGTTTTTCTACCACAGTCAAGAAGCAGGAAAATTTCCACTACATCATCACAATTGTCTCTCTCTCTCTCTGTAATAGTTGTACTGCAAGCCAGCAATCAGAGGTGAACACAAAAAGTTACAAGCAGACTAACCATTACACACCAGATATTATACTAAAAGCTTGTCACATAATATCAACCAGAGCCTATGTTGTACATCCTACATAATCCTATATCAATCTGTCCATTAATTCTTTCTCTCTCTATGGATACTGCCGGATTGATTGAATATTTCCTGCATTTTCTGTTTTTATTATCAACAAAGCTTTGCCTTGTGAAGATATTAAAACAAACCTTTCACTTCCACAGTGGAGAATCTAATCCTGAATTTACATTTCCACTCAAAATTTACCTCCTATTTAAGTTTTGTTCTAATGGGATCGCTTCCACGATATTTAGCTGTAGTGTATTTTATCTGACATCCTGATCAGACTCCTCCTGTTTAAGCCTAGTTATTAATGCCACAAGTAGGCTTACATTAACATTACAATGAAGTGATCCTGAAGAATTCAGGCCTGATTTTCTCAATCTCTCCTCATAAGACAAACCCGGTAGCCCAGAGATCAATCCTGGTGAACCCTCTACTGCACTCCCTCTGGTAGTATTTTACCTGTTCAGGTACACCGAGGGTGAATTTGGCACGGCCAATATGCCTAACCAGCACATCTTTGGATTATGGGTGGAAACCCACACAGGCACGGGGAGAACTTGCAAACTCCACGCAGACAGTGATCCAAGCCGAGAATTGAACCTGGATACCTGGGGCTGTGAGGCAGCAGTACTAACCACTGTGCCACCGTGCTGCTGGTTGGAACTGGTCCAGTTTATGCTCCAGTCAAACCCCCATCCATCTTTCTTTATCTAAATCTACTATCAAAACCATTCATTTCCTTCTCCCTTGCCTATTCTTGTCGAGCTTCCTTAAATGTAGTTCTATTATGCATTTCAAACACGTTCTGTGGTAATGATTTTCAGATCCTTCACTGTACGAAAATAGAGTAAATATGACTTTCATAAGAACATAAGAACATAAGAAATAGGAGCAGGAGTAGGCCAGCTAGCCCTTTGAGCCTGCCCCGCCATTCAATAAGATTGTGGCTGATCTGAAGTGGCTCAGTTCCACTTTCCCGCTTTCTCCCCATAACCCTTAATTCCCTTATCAGTCAAAAACCTATCTCCCTGTGTTTCCCTCTGTAAATGCAGGGAGAAGGTGACCTTTAGCTGCCGTATATCCATTGCATCTCAGTTACATTCCTGCTTTCATTAGTTCACTGCTACATAACTGCACAGACTTGATAACTAGTGAGTAGCTCCTTTTCTTCTGCGTTCATGGCACTCCTGGTTTTTCTATCAGCAATAAATATTTATCAGTATTCTTCATCCTTCCCTGGAGATTGCCTCTTCCTTTTCAATTTATTCTCCAAGTGAGCTGTGGCTGGATATAATGTGCTTGGGGACAACATGTTCATCTCCCTCTCCTGTTGTGGATATTGATTGTAAAGAAATGACTGTTTAACGCTGCTTGTGCTTTACAGTTATTCCGGTGCCAGCAGGCAGTCCGAGACCCTGAAGATCAGATAATAGCAGAGGAATAAGCAGCAGAATGGATTGCCACCCTGCACTGTACTGCCCTCACCGCTCTCAATGCTTTCGCTTCTAATTCACTAAATCAGTTATGTAAATAGATGGGAACATAAGGACGTTGGAAATAGGAGCAGGAATAGGCCTTTCAGCTCCTCCAGCCTGCTCTTCTTTCCTTCTCTATTAATGGTATGAACAAAGAACAAAGAAAATGACAGCACAGGATCAGGCCCTTCGGCCTTCCAAGCCTGTGCTGACCATGATGCCCGATTTAACTAAAACCCCCTTACCCTTCTGGGGACCATATCTCTCTGTTCCCATCCTATTCATGTATTTGTCAAGACATCCCTTAAAAGTTACTATCGCATCCGCTTCCACTACCTTCCCCAGCAGCAAGTTCCAGACACCCACCACCCTCTGTATAAAAAATCTGTTTCAAATTTCTCCTTTAAACCTTGCCCCTCGCACCTTAAACCTGTGCCCCCTAGTAATTGACTCTTCCACCCTGGGAAAAAGTTTCTGACTATCCAGTTTGCCCATGCCTCTCGTAATCTTCTCTCAGGTCACCCCTCAATCACCATCATTCCAGTGAGAACAAACCAAGTTTCCCCAACCTCTCCTCGTAGCTAATGCCCTCCATACCAGGCAACATCCTGGTAAATCTTTTCTGTACCCTCTCCAAAGCCTCCACATCCTTCTTGTAGTGTGGTGATCAGAATTGAACACGATATTCCAAGTGTGGCCTAATTAAGGTTCTATAAAGCTTCAACATGACTTGCCAATTTTTAAACTCAATGCCCTGGACAGTGAAGGCAAGCATGCCGTATGCCTTCTTGACTACCTTCTCCAGCTGCATTGCCCCTTTCAGTGACCTGTGTACCTGTACACCCAGATCCCTCTGCCTATCACTACTCTTAAGGGTTCTGCCATTTACTGTATATTTCCTATCTGTATTAGACCTTCCAAAATGCATTACCTCACATTTGTCTGGATTAAACTCTATCTGCCATCTCTCTGCCCAAGTCTCCTGCTCCAATGTACGCTTTGTAAAGTGTAGAAGAGAAATACTTGCATTGTATTCCAATACACGTGACAATAATAAATCAAATCAAAACTAAAAATCCTCTAGTGCTGGATGGCCTGCCCTTCATTCTGAGACTGTGTCCCTTGATTCTAGAGCTCACTCTAGGCAAAGGGAACATCCTTCCTGCATTTACCCTGTCCAGCCTTATAAGAATTTTGTATGTTTTGATGAAATCATCTCTCACTCTTCTAAATCCTCGAGAATTCCGGCCTAATTTCCTCAATCTCTCCATTTTAGACAATCCTAGCAGCACAGGGGTCAATCTGGTGAACCTCTGCTGCACTCAGTGGTAGGTAAGTTGATGGAGAGGCTTCTTGGATAGGATGTATGCGCACTTGGAGCGTTGTGATCTGATTAAGGATACACAGCATGGCTTTGTCAAGGGGAAGTTTTGCCTTACGAATCTGGTAGAATTCTTTGAAGAGGTGACAAAAACGATTGACGAAGGACGAGCCGTTGATGTCGTCTATACGGATTTCAGTAAGGCATTTGACAAAGTCCCTCATGGTAGGTTGGTACAGAAGATTAAAGCTCATGGGATATGTGGTCAGGTATCTAGATGAGTAGAGAACTGGCTTGCAAAGAGGAGTCAGAGAGTAGTAGTGGAAGGGTCCTTTTCTAGCTGGAGGTCTGTCACTAATGGTGTGCCACAGGGCTCAGTACTGGGACCTCTTCTCTTTGTAGTGTATATAAATGATTTGGGAGAGGGAGTAGGTGGTGTGATCAGCAAAGTTGCTGATGACACTAAGATGGCTGGATTGGCGGGCAGTGAGGAGCAGTGTCTGGCAATACAACGGGATATTGATAGGCTGGTTGATTGGGCAGATACGTGGCAAATAGAGTTTAATCCAGATAAATATAAGGTGATGCATTTTGGCTGGAATAATGTAGGGGGAAGTTACATGATAAAGGGTAAGCCCGTAAGGAGTATAGAATCGCAGCGAGACCTGGGGGTGCAAGTGCACAAGTCTTTGAAGGTGGCAGTGCAAGTGGAGAGTGTGGTGAAGAAAGCCTATGGTATGGTAGCCTTTATAGGAAGGGGTATAGAATATAAGAGCTGGAGTCTAATGTTGCAGTTGTACAGAACGTTGGTTAGGCCGCATTTGGAGTACTGCATCCAGTTCTGGTCACCTTACTACCGGAAGGACGTGGAGACTCTGGAGAGAGTGCAGAGGAGGTTTACCAGGATGTTGCCTGGTATGGAAGGACTGGGGTATGAGGAAAGATTGGGTAAATTGGGGCTGTTTTCCCTTGAAAGACGGCGAGTGAGGGGGGATCTAATAGAGGTATATAAGATTATGAAGGGTATAGATAGAGTAAACAGAGGTAAGCTATTTCCTATAATAGAGACACGTAGGACAAGGGGCCATGGACTTAAGGTGAGGGGGGAGAGGTATAACACAGATATTAGAGGGAGGTTTTTCACACAGAGGGTAGTGGGGGTATGGAATGCTCTGCCAAGTAAGGTGGTGGAGGCAAACACGCTGGAGTTGTTTAAGAGTAACTTAGACAGGCACGTGACTGAGTTGGAGATGGGTGGATATAGGAGATTGTTTTAAATAAGGGTCATTAGCATTGGGGCATCCCTGGTAATGTAAATGGGTATAGTATGATAATAATGTTTTTTCTCTTTTCATTCACAGGTTTTAAGTCAGTCCACCTCGTGTCCAATGAGGGGCACACACGCGATGGGTCGTACGGGGGCTGCTCTTGGTTGCTCGAGATTGGCCTAGTGCTTCATGTCGTTAGTGTGTGCCTAAACTGGACCAGATACTGGGCAAGACGACAGCTCAGTGACTATCGCTGATTGCTGTGCAGATACATGGATTTGGGCCTGTGTCTGTGGGAGCTTGCGCATTCTCCCCGTGTTTGCGTGGGTTTTCTCCGGGTGCTCCGGTTTCCTCCCACACCCCAAAGATGTGCTGTTAGGCTGATTGGCAGGAATAAATTGTCCCTAAATCAGATTCCCTCAATCTGGATGGCCATAAAACATTAGACAGGGGTCGTGGGTGGAGAGGTGGACTGGTGGTGTTGAGATGGCAGCGTGGGCTCGTTGGGCCGAAGGGCCTGTTTCCTGGGCTGATTTTGTTCTTTGTTCTTTGTTCTCCCTCTCTGATAAGTGTGTCCTTCATTAGATAGGGGGCCAAAAAATATTTCAATGCAGTATTCCAGCTTGGTACATTTGCAGCTTGATTTCTGCTCTCCTACACTCAAGTTCACTTGCAATGAAGGCCAATGTACCATTTACTTTCTTCATTCATGTGGCTTCATTAGCCAAGTCAGCATTTATTGTCCATGAGAGGGCGGTAGTGAGTTAACTTCTTGGAACACGGCAGTCCATGTGGTGTTGGAAAACCCCACAGTGCCATTCAGGAGAGTGCTAGGATTTTGACCCAGTGACAATGAAGGAACAGTGATATAGTGCCAAGTTAGGATGGTGAGTGACTTGGAGGGTGACATGAAGGGGATGGTGTTTCTATGTATCTCCTGCCTTGTCCTTCTGGATGATAGATGGGTTGGGAAAGTACTGTCTAAGGAGCCTTGGTGAGTTTCTGAAGTGCACCTTTAGATGGTACACACTGCTGCCTCAATGCATCAGTGGTGGTGGAGTGAATATTTGTGGAGGAGTTGCCAATCAAATGGGCTGCTTTGTCCTGAATGATGTTAAATATCTTGAGTGTTGTTGATGATGCACTCATCCAGGCTATTGGAGAATATTCCAGCACATTCCTGACTTGTACCTTGTAGATGGTGGACAGGCTTTGAGGAATCAGGGTGTGAGTCACTCACCACAGAATTCCTAGTTTTTAACCTGCTCTGGTAGCCACAGTATTGATGTATCTGATCCAATTGAGTCTCTGGTCAATGGTAACCCCCAGGATGTTGATAGTGGGAGATTCAGTGTGGGAATATCATTAAACGTCAAGGGCAATTGTTCAATTGTCCCTTGTTGGAGAGGGTCATTGCCTGGCACTTGTGTGGAACAAATCTTATTTGAAACTTGATAGCCCAACCCTGGATACTGTTGAGATCTTGTTGTATTTGAATATGGACTGCTTCTGTATCTGAGGAGTTGCAAATGGTGCTGAACATTGTGCAATTATTGGCCAACATCCCCCTTCTGACCTTATGATGGAGAGAAGGTCATTGATGAAGCAGTGGAAGATGGTTGGGCTATGACACTACCCTGAGAATTTCTGCAGTGATGTCCTGGAGCTGAGATAATTGACCTCCAACCACCAAAACTATCTTTTTCTATGTCAAATATGACTCCAATAAGTGGAGAGTTTTCACCCTAATTGCCAGTTTTGCTAGGGCTCCTTGATGCTACATTCAGTTAAATGCAGCCTTAATGTCAAGGGCAGTCACTCTCACTTCACCTCTGGAGTTTAGCTCATTTGTCCATGTTTTAACCAAGGATGCAATGAGGACAGGAGCTGAGTGACATTGGTGGAGCCCATAGTGAGCTGCAGTGAGTTTATCCACCTTGCTTGTCCTACCTGTATGTTAGCTTTCAGCGATTTACAGTCATAGAGTCATAGAGGTTTACAGCATGGAAACAGGCCCTTTGGCCTAACTTGTCCATGCTGCCCTTGTTCATTAACTCCTAAGCTAAACCCAATTGCCCACATTTGGCCCATATCCCTCTAACTGTAACTGTCTAAATGCTTTTTAAAAGATAAAGTTGCACCTGCCTCCACTACTACCTCTGGCAGCTTGATCTAGACATTCACCACCTTCGAGACACTTTTGTATCTCTCCCCTCTCACCTTAAACCTATGCCCTCTAGTTTTTGATTCCCCTACCTTTGGGAAAATATATTGATTATCTACCTTGCCTCTTACGTTCCAGAGAAAAAACTCCCAGTCTATCCAGCCTCTCCTTATAACTCAATCCATCAAGTCCCGGTAGCATCCTAGTAAATCTTTTCTGCGCACTTTCTAGTTTAATAATATCCTTTCTATAATAGGGTGACCAGAACTGTACACAGTATTCCAAGTGTGGCCTTACCAATGTCTTATACAATTTTAACAAGATGTTCCACCTCCTGTGTTCAATGTTCTGACTGATGAAACCAAGCATGCTGAATGCCTTCTTCACCACTCTGTCCACCTGTGACTCCACTTTTAAGGAGTTATGAACCTGTACCCCGAGATCTCTTTGTCCTGCAACACTCCCCATTAACTGAGTAAATCCTGCCCTGGTTCAATTGACCAAAATGCATCACCCCGCATTCGTCTAAATTAAACTCCATCTGCCATTCGTCAGCCCACTGCCCAATAAGAACAAGGACACTCAGGTCCTTAACATTTCTCTCACTCACAAGCCCATGTGTCATCAGCAAACTTGGAAATATGACATTAGGTTCCCTCCTCCAAATCATTGATATATATTGTGAATACCTGGGGCATAAGCACTGATCCTTACCTATCTACTGACCACTGGTCACAGCCTGCCAACCTGGAAAACACCTGTTTCCTGTCCAGTAACAAATCCTCAATCCATTCCAGTGCATTTTCCCCAGTTCCATGTGTTCTAATGTGTCAGAGCTCTGACAAAGGGACATTTTGATTTGAAATGTTGGTTCAACTCTCTTTCCACAGATGCTGCCAGACCTGCTGAGATTTTCCAGCATTCTCCTATTTCTGTTTTGGGTTCCAGAATCTGCATTTACCCAAGGGTCACTTTAGCGTGGCCAATCCACCTAACCTGCACATCTTTGGACTGTGGGAGGAAACCAGAGCACCCGGAGGAAACACACGCAGACACAGGGAGAATGTGCAGACTCCACACAGACAGAGACCCAAAGCTGGAATTGAACCAGATGCTGTGAGTTGGCAATGCTCACCATTCCTGGGAGGTGTTTTTGTATCTCCCTCTGTGAAGGCACATACAAAGTATTTGTTAGTTTCTCTGTCATTTCTTTATTCCCCATTATAAATTCTCAGTAATGGGCCCACACTTGTTTTTTCCTAAGGAACCCTTCACCATCCACCTTCATGTTTCTCGCTAGTTTGCAGTACTCAGGGTCAATGCAGCATTCAAATTCTGCATGGACTCCTCTGTGAGAGATACCACACAGACACTCAGGGATCTCCTATGATGTCCCTCTGCTCTCCACTAGGCATCCAGCATCTGCCACCTGGTCAGTGCCCAGCATGGGTCCTGAATGCCAGTGCCCTGGGCACTCCCTGCTTTTGTAGCTCCTCCAGTGAGCGTGATATGCTCTCACTACCGTGCATTCAAAACTGAGCTAATCTGCTACAGCTCACCAAAATGTGGTGCAGAAAACGGATATGACATTGGTGCCTCAAGGGTTACAGTATGTCCTGAGGACAGTGCCTCTGATAGAGAAACACACTGTGTGAGTTAGAGCATCCTCACCCAGTGTTTGTGCAAACACACCAGTAGCTTGTTATGCCTCATGTGCTTGGCGAATGCAAAATTCAGGCCCTAGAATGTACAAGCAGGATAAGACATTAATGTTTGACTCAAGAAGGGATTGTAAACTTTGGGGCAATATTGGAAAATATGCTGTTATTTTCTGTGTTTAAAATAGTGATATTAATAGGGATGGCAAAAATGTGAAATTGCATAAAATAATTGGTGTCAGCAGACATGGGGGCCTCTGGTTATAAAAGAGAAACTAGAAAACATCTGTCAGAGCTTGCATCTTAACTTGGACAAGTAATGAATTTATAAGAACATAAGAAATAGGAGCAGGAGTAGGCCATCTAGCCCTTCGAGCCTGCCCTGCCATTCAATAAGATCATGGCTGATCTGAAGTGGATCAGTTCCACTTTCCCGCTTTCTCTCCATAACCCGTAATTCCCTTGTCTATCAGAAACCTATCTACCTGAGACTTAAATATATTTAGCGAGGTAGCCTCCACCACTTCAATGGGCAGAGAATTCCAGAGATTCACCACCCTTATCTTGGGACAGTCATGCTGACAAGAGACAACGTAGAGCATAATATAGTTTGAGAGGCATCCCAGAACCGATAAAAGGGAGAGAATCACAGACATTGTTGGCACACCTCAAGAAAAGACAAGGTGTGCCAACACTTGAGACAAGCAGGAGTAGGCCATCTGGCTCGAAGGGCCTTCTCCTGCTCCTATTTCTTATGTTCTTACGAGACCACAGTCAACAGAACATCATCCAGAAGACAATATTTTCCAAAGATAAATACAGAGACAGCTCCTGGAATGGAGATCGCGCTCACCATTTTAAAATAATATATATTTCAAAGTGATTTATTCCCGTTTTTCCCTTCAAAAAATACAATTTATCAGTGACTTTGGAGGGCAAGGCTGAGCGTTCACTCACAATTATTGTTGTTAAGCATTGATTGGCATTTATTAATTGAGATTAAAAACTATGTATTGCTAATTAAATATTGAGGGGGGGATGTTTCTGGTTGCACTCACCCCAAAGCCGAAATTCCTGCCTGAGGTCGATGGACCTTTCCACAGTCCATCAAATTTTCCATCCCATCGATCAGAATTCCTATGAAAATTCCACCTTCAGAGTCCGTACCTGCTGGGTCGAGGAGTGGTTAAAATCCTAATATTTATCTCAGATGTTTATAAGGATAGTGACCACAACAGCACCTTGACCATCCAAACCAGGCCTTTGAGTATGATTTGCCAGTTCTGTTTGTACTATCTCCTTGGCCAATGAGACACACATTGCAGGAGAAACGGACAAAGCCTCTCCAGTGGGTTAAGTCTTCTGGGTGGCAACAGCCGAGAAGCCATTACTGGATAATGTTTGGAGTAAGTAGGAGGCAGTGTTGCTACGGAGATATGGACATTACTTGTCTGTTATTTTTGTCAGGAAAACAAATGTAATATTGTTCTTTTGATGATGTTATTGTCTTATTTCTGATATACAGACAAGGTGTTAGGAGGTTCTGATTATTGTAATTTGAGTAACAGGCAGGGTGATTGCAAGAATTCATATTCACATTAAGAAGTGGTTTTGATGTGATAATGATCCCAGAGGAAACTTAATCAGATATTTACATAAGGCAGTAACAGGAGTAATGTTTCTCTTCAAAGGTAAATATGTGTAAAAAAAATGTAAGTTGGTAAAGTTAGGGTAAGTTTACGTCATTCCCGGGTTGGGTCATTGTCTGTGTGGAGTCTGCACATTCTCCCCATGTCTGTGTGGGTTTCCTCCGGGTGCTCTAGTTTTCTCCCACAGTCCAAAAGACACGCTAGCTAGGGTGCACTGACCGTGCTAAACTCTCCCTCAGTGCACCCGAACAGGCACCAGAGTGCGACGACTGGGGGATTGTCACAGTAACTTCATTGCAATGTTAATATAAACCTACTTGTGACTAATAAATAAATTTTAAGCTTTGAGTTCAATCAGTTCTGGGAAGAAAGTATCTTCTGGGGGCCTGATTTTACCATTTTCATTCTAAGTGATGAATTTGGGCACAATTCAGATCTGATTTGGAAATCTGCTATCCCCCATACACACTCAGCTTCAAAAATGTCGTGGGTGTGAACTGTGCTGTGTGAGGGGCTTATCACACCCGGAACGATCGGAGCTCCGAATGCACATGGGCAGTGAGAAAACAAATTGAAAAACACTCCCCCGTCACATCACTCCCGAGCTGCAAAAGGTGGATAAATGGCCCGGGAGCGAAAAGTGGGAGTGACGGTCACCACAGACATCGCCCCCACCTCTACAACATAACGGTCCCCCTTATCCACCCAACCTCCCCCAACTACCCAAACCAATCGTGACCCCCTGCCCCTTCGCCCCCACCGTTCACCCACAGAGTGGCAGCGCAGCCCCCCATGCACCCCCCCCCACCTGGGCCCTCCCCCACTAGAGATCCATCTGGCTTCCCCCACCCCCACCGCCCCACCCCCCCCCACCCCCCCACCCCCACCCCCACCACCGGTGAGTGAATCGGGCCTCCCCCACCCTACCAGAATACACCTCCTCCTCTCCCCCAAAACCAAAGAATGATCTGGCCTCACTCCCCTCCCCACTCCTCCCTCCCCCACAGGTACATCTGACTGCCTCCTCCTCCCTCCCACCCCCTCAGCAGAGAATGATCTGGCCACCTCCCTCTCCCCCCACCCCCCCACTAGAGAATGATTCCCCCTCCCCCTCCCTGGCCACACCCCCCCATCACCCACCAGAGTCTGGGAGCCGTTGGAAGCTCGGAACTCACCTCTTCAGCGACTGGAGCGCCCGATTGAGACTTTTATTCAGCAGGTTCATTTCGGCGCAATTCCAGATCAGTGAACGCAGGGGTAAAGGGGGAAATGCTGATAAAGTTGGGCGGACAGTTCATTAACTCAATTTAAACATATCCAAATGCATTTAAATAACCATTGCACCTGTTTCAGGTACTAATTGGATTATGACCATTCCTGGGCCTTGGTAAAGTGACCATTTGTGTGGACGGAGACACAGATCATGTTAATGCCCTCACACCCGACTTTAACATGTTTTCACACATGTTTTTGAGTGTGACACGGTGGTAAAATCGACCCCTGGGTGAGGCAATGGAGAGATCAGAGGCAAAGAAATCTGAAATGCAGGAATCTCGGTGAAGGGCCAGCTGTTCAGGGCTCTCAGAAGGCAGCTGAAATATCTGCTCCGAACTCCCAGAAACTTCAAACCTCAGAGGACATCCCAAGAGAAAACAAAGGCACTGGATAGTAAAATTACAGGGATTCTATTGATTTTAGAATCTATAAGCAGCCCTCATAATGTACAAAACCCAGAAAATGTTTTGCCAGCTGTTTCAAGTTGGGGTTTGGGTAGCTTGGCATTAACCACCAGCCACGCTAGACATTGTCTCGTTGACAATGACAAGTGAGTTCCATTCATAAAAGTAGTTCAGTTCCTTCAGAGAATGGTAAGTGAGTTGGAAAACAATCGCAGTTTGAGGAAATGCAGGTCCTTTCTCCAACACTATTTGACTCACACAGACTCAGGTAGCTGAATCCCATTTGAGAAGTTGCTGCAGTTGTTCAATAACTGGTTCTGAAAAAGTTAAAAGTTGATAAGGCAGAGGTAAACTAAAAGGAACAATAGTCTTTAAAAAAACAGAAGTTAGAGAACCAATGCTAGAGAAATTGGAATTTTTTGATTTGATTTGATTTATTATTGTCATATGTATAAACATACAGTGAAAAGTATTGTTTCTTGCACGTTATACAGACAAAGCATTACTGTTCATAGAGAAGGAAAGGACAGGGTTCAGAATGTAATGTTACAATCATAGCTAGGACAAAGAGAAAGAGCAACTTAATATATATAGGCCCACTCAAAAGTCTGACAGCAGCAGGAAAGAAGCTGTGTGGAGTCGGTCGGTACGTGACCTCAGACTTTTGTATCTTTTTACTGACGGAAGAAGTTGGAAGAGAGAATGTCTGGGGTCTGTGGGGTTCTTTGAAAGGGAGAAAGTCCACAATCAGAATACAAGATGAGAGATAATGGAGATGTTAAATTCACAGGTAGATTAGGCAACCAAGATAAAGAAATGAATGTCATTATATTTCAGAAACAGTTTGGCCACATTTCGTTGATGGAAAACCAGAAGCCAATTAAAGGAAGTTAGAGATACCCACAACAAACGTTAAGATATTGTGTGAGCAACAGGTTTGTTTTCTTCAGTCATTTCCTGACTTGCAAAAGGACTGTTCCTTTTAGTTTAAGTGTGTATCTGTTGTATGCACATATTTTAAAGTTGTTTAATTCTTTGTAGTGCTGTCTTGGATGTTATTTTCACTTTGCCATTTATATTATGTGTTTATTATTGGTGGGGTTTTACTGTCTGCAAGGGACAAGGGGTTTGAAACAAAGTATCTGCCAGGAACTTAATCCTCAAGTCGAGTTAAAAGGATGACTAAAGAGAAAGAGGAGAGTTTGTTGAAGTTCCATCAATAGAAAATGTTGGGTCAGCTGAGGCAGTGATGCTGTTGTTTCATCAGTAACTGTGTGGTGGGGGACAGAGCTGGCACAGTGCGGCTGGGGTGATAGTATGAGCTGGCACAGTACGGCTGGGGTGATAATAATGAGCTGCTGAATTAATGTTTGAAATGGAACAAAAAGAAGTTTCACATTGGAACATCGCTGAAACATTGGGGCAGGAATAGACCTGCACTGACATTTCATATAATCAGGGCTAATCGGAGACTCCAATATCTTTAACACTCACTATCCTCATCACCTTTACATAGAACATAGAAAAACTACAGCACAACAGGCCCTTCGGCCCACAAGTTGCGTTGATCATATCCCTACCTACGAGGCTTATAACCCTCAATCCTATTAAGTCCCATGTACTCATCCAGAAGGATGTACTCATCCTTTACCATATTGTTAATCAGAAATCTATCAATCTCTTGCTTTAAACTTACTCAATGACTGATCTTCCTCGGCCCTCTGAGATGGAGAATCCCAAACATCCACAACCCTCTGTGTAAATAAATTTCTCTCTCAGCTTGGTCTGTAATGGCAGCTTATTTTGGTGTTGTGTTCTCTGGTTCCAAGCTCCCCAGATAAGGGAAACATTTTACCCACATCTAATCTGCTTATTCCTCTAAGTATTTTGTAGCTTTCAATGAAATCATGTCTCATTCTTCGAAACTCTAGGGAATACAGACCTAGTTTGCCCAAACCCTCTTCATAAGATCTCCCCTGCATGTCTGGTGAATCTTTTCTGCACTCTCTCTAAGGCAATAATATCCTTTCGGAGGTAAACAGCATACGGTATTCCAGGTGCTGTCTAGCCAAGCTCCTATACAACTGAAACAAGACCTCAAAACTCCTGAACTCAAATCCTCTTGTGATTAAGGCTAACGTTCCATTAGCCTTGCGAATAGACTGCTGCACTTGCACGTTAGTCCTTAATGTGTTGTGGACAAAGAGACCCAGATCCCTTTGTATATTTACATTTCTAATTTATTACCATTTGGGAAAAAATCTGCACTTCTGTTCCTTCCAACAAAATGGATAACTTCACATTTTTCCACATTATATTCCATCTGCCATGTTCTTGTCCAATCATTAAATTGTCTGAATCCCCCTGTAGCTGCTTTACACCTTCCTCACTGTACACATTCTCGCCCAGCTTTGTATCGTCCATGGACTTGGAAAGGTTACACTTGGTCCCCACATCCAAATCATTGATATACATTGTGAACAGCTGGGGCCCAGGTACTGACCTTTGCAACAACCCGCTTGTCTCCAGTGTGAGAACGACCCGTTTATCCCTGTTCTGTTCCTCTGTCTGTCAGCCAATTCTCAATCCATGTCAGTATGTTAATGCCTGTCCCATGTGCTTATAGTTTTCTAATCGACCTCCAGGAAAGCTTCTGAAAGTCCCAATATCCCACGTCCACCAACTCTTTATGAATATTTTAGTAATGTCTTCATAAAGCTCCAACATTGAGAGGACGAGCAGAGTGCTGTGAACTTCACCCAGATTTAGGGGGAATGTGAAGAACTATTTGGTTTGTGGGATCTACATCCTGACTGTACAAAAATAAAACTTGGCTGAGTCTTCAATCTCTTTGGAAAAAGCTATAGGGTGGCCCAGGAGACTGAAGGCACTGAGTAGGGTGTAAGTGAGCTGCAAAGTGCGCCCAACGAGGTGAACCATTTGTGGCAGGAAAAGTCTGCCGTGGGGGACAGCCTGAGAGAGGGCTCAGCAAAGTCTAAGAGAATAGTACGGCACCGGGGACAGAGGCTGGTGTTCAGTGAGGGGGAGAACACTCCCAGAAAACTTGCCGGCGTGAAAAAAATATGTTTCCATTGCAAGAGGAAAGGTCATTTATAAACACAATGCAGAATGAAGCAGACAGGACAAAATGCAGCAAAAAACACAATGGATAGTTTAACATCGCTAAAGGAAGTGGCTGAGAAGTCCAACAAGGGATCCGAATCGTATACTTTTAACCAGGTCTAACTCACCTATAGAGATAGCATCAATGGTCAATGGCAGAGCTGGTGAAATGGGGGCTGCAGCCGGAATATCAGGGAGAAGGTATTCCGAAACCTCCAGAAAGGTCGGAAACTCTCACAAGGGAGTAATTCAGGATCCAGTTTCTCTGGGTGTACAGGAGAGACGCTGAAAGCAGTAAGGTCAGTTAGAAAGCAACAGAACCAAACAGCACAACTTCCCACTCCAGTGACCAAGGGTCACATGGGTCAGGAATGTTTGAACCTGATAAAGTTTATCTGCCGGGAGATATTATCATTTGGGATGGAAGTTTCAAGAGCTCCTGTGCAGGACACTCTGAAATTTCCAGGAGGAACTCGGGTGAATAAAAGGGGCTAAACCCAAAATGTATTTGAAACCCAAGAAAAAGCCTACATTTTTTCAGGCCAATTCAATGCCTTCAGCAGTGCCAGACTCACCGGGACATGTGAGGAACACGCTTCACCGGGGCCTGTGAGGAACACGCTTCACCGGGGCCTGTGAGGAACACGCTTCACCGGGACCTGTGAGGAACACGCTTCACCGGGACCTGTGAGGAACATGCTTCACTGGGACCTGTGAGGAACATGCTTCACCGTGACCTGTGAGGAACACGCTTCACCGGGACCTGTGAGGAACACACTTCACCGGGACATGTGAGGAACACGCTTCACCGGGACCTGTGAGGAACACGCTTCACCGGGACATGTGAGGAACACGCTTCACCGGGGCCTGTGAGGAACACGCTTCACCGGGGCCTGTGAGGAACACGCTTCACCGGGACCTGTCAGGAACACGGGTGCCGGTAATGCATGTCCCTCGCAGCTCTTCACAGCCCAAAGTTGCCTGAAGGCCTCCAATTCCCTGTTCTCTTATGTCACTAATTGCGTGCGGCCTGTCCCTCACTGGTCCGGATCTCTCTGCTGTCCAAAGGTCATCCCAAGGAAATGGCCAGGAGCTGAGAAATGATCGGATTACGGAGCAGCTTCTCAGGGCATCACCACGTCTATCAAACTGAACCATTTTACTCAAATAATCTGCAAATCAGCAGAATTAATTCAAAACCGAGCTTTATCTGTTGCATCAGATGTGGCAGATGCTGCTAAATTAGTACATCCTGCCAAAGAGACTGTAGACAGCGAGTAAATAACAAACACATCTCCTCTCCAAACAGGGCTATCACTCAGCAGGAGAATGAGCTGGGACAGGTACAGCTGGGTATACACACTATCATCACTGGGGTTTGGTACACAGGGTGCACAGGGTGAATAAAACAGTTCTGGTGTGAGACTGTTTTATGGGGGAGGGCTCAGAAAGACGGTCGTACATGGGGAAACACCATCGTCTTTTTGTTTATTGAGTTAATACTATCACCACGGGATGCCCCATGTTAAAGGTGTCCTGAATGTTTAGGGTGGATTTCACATTGCATAATCTCTCCAGGTCAGTGGCATTTTCATTCTGTTTATGAAGTCTATGGACTGGAGACCAGTGAAGTTTTGTACATGTCATCAATAATGTTTTGCATTCTGTGAAAGCCTCAGCTATGAAAAATGTGTAGTGGTTTCACAGGTTTAATTTTCAGAGAGCAGTGACTGAGGAGGTGAATCCAGGCAACAATGTCTCTACACTATTTTGCATTCATTTTGACACCATAAAGATTGCAGCCACACAGGATGAAGGAGCACATTTGCAGGAATATTTCTTTAACTCGGTATTGGTAGCAGTATCACTGCTTCAGAGAAGAGCGGTACCTGCAGGACAGAATGAAACGTTTGGAACATCAGAACACATTTGCCCACACAAAGCCTTCCCTTCAATGAATGGTGTGTTCAAAAAAAGGAACAGGCTTATTTAGAATAGCAAGGATTTTTGTGTACAGATGAAATAGGGGAAGGATGGACGTGTGCAGAAATAATCTTTATTGTGAGAGCAGAAGTGTGCAAAATTGATGGCTTAGCAATCACTAGGGTGATACAGTGGCACAGTGGTTAGCACTGCGGCCTCACAATGCCAGGGATGTGGGGACGATGGCACAGTGGTTAGCACTGCGGCCTCACAATGCCAGAGATGTGGGGACGATGGCACAGTGGTTAGCACTGCGGCCTCACAGGGCCAGGGATGTGGGGACGATGGCACAGTGGTTAGCACTGCGGCCTCACAATGCCAGGGATGTGGGGACGATGGCACAGTGGTTAGCACTGCGGCCTCACAATGCCAGGGATGTGGGGACGATGGCACAGTGGTTAGCACTGCGGCCTCACAGGGCCAGGGACTCAGGTTCAATTCCTGAGAGGGAGTCTGCACATTCTCCCCGTGTCTGCATAGGTTTCCTCCGGGTGCTCCGGTTTCCTCCCACAGTGCAAAGACGTGCTGGTTAGGGTGCATTAGCCATGCTAAATTCTCCCTCTGTGTAGCTGAACAGGCATCAGAGTGTGGCAACTAGTGGATTTTCACAGTAACTTCATTGCAGTGTTAATGTGAGCCTATTTGTGACTAATAAATAAACGTTAAATTGGTAAACGGACAAACTCTTAAAAACAATAATAATATTTCAATTAAAACTGTAGTTTAAACTTACAAAGGGCGTCAATAGTTTAAATGAAATATAAAGTGCTGCTTACTGTCGACAGGTGTTCAGCAATGAACTGACCTTTACCAATCTGCAGACGCCAAAAAGCAAGGATCACTGTTCTATGACAAAAGGCAACATTTTCAAAGCCATATAATGTTTAGCAAGAGCTCCAGAGGTCATAAAAGTGGATTCAAGCCGATAAACATCCGTACTTCAAAGCTTCATTTCGCTTTGACAAGAAGTTCGAACTTGGTTAAAACTTCATTTTCCAATAAATCTGATAAGAAATGGACACAAAGAACCACAAAGAGGAGACTGTGAGCCATAAACCATGGACAGAAAAGATAGACATCACTGAACATGTTGAAAGAATGCTAAATCATCGGGCTTGAGTGGTGCAGAGGTTGAGTTGAAAGCAGCAAGAAATTGGCTCAAGCTGTTTTATTGATTTGTGGGACAGGAGTGTCGCTGGCTGGCCAGCATTTATTGCCCATTCCTAGTTGCCCCTGGAGGGGCAGTTGAGAGTCAACCCCATTGCTGTGGATGTGGAGTCACAAGTTGGCCATATCAGGTAAGAATGGCAGATTTCTTTCCCTAAAGGACATGAGTGAACCAGATGAGTTTTTTGGACTTTTGACAACAATTTCATGGTCATCAGTAGAAATTTAATTCCAGTTTTATTTTCTAGAATTAAAATTCCACCGCCTACCATGGAGGGATTCGAAACCCAGGGTGCGAAAGTTAGCTGAGTTTCTGGATTAACAATCAAACAATAATGCCAATAGGCTATTGCCTTTCCCCAAGTTGACATTGATTATTGATGTGAAGGTTTGTCTACTTTGGAAATGCAAAGTAGATAATTCCACAAGTAAGATCCACTGGGGGAGTTTGAAGAAATGTGAACATTAGCAAGGCAGGATTTAACCCTGTCGTTTAAACAAAAAGTTCAAAATATCATCAGGCAATTATACTTTAAGATGGACTTTGATAGGACGGTACAATCCTGTTAATTGATGCCCACCTTGGAAAGAAGGAAATAAAACTGATTGTGAGCTGTGATCTGACATTGCAGCCCAGAAACGTGGTTAGTTTTTCCAGAGAGTGATGAATGGGAGCGATTATTCACTAGGTGCCTTGATGTGAAGGAACAGCAAATTCCAAGTTATTATGGTGAGTGTCTTGGAGGGTAAGTTGCAGGTGGTGATGTTCCATATATCACTGTCCTTGTCCTTCTAGATGGTAGTGGTTGTGAATTTTGAAATTGCTGTTAAAGGAACCTTGGTGAGTTAGTGCAGTCACTTCTCTGTCAGTGTGTGTGGGTATTGAGGGAGTGAATATTTAAGCTGGTAGATGAGGTGCCAATCAAATAGACTGCTTTGACCTAGATAGTACAAGCTTATCTTTGGAGCTGCAATCATCCAGGCAAGTGGATGATATTCCCTCACACTCTGGAGTGCCCTGTGGATGGTGGGGAGTCAGGAGGTGAGTTACTCGCCTCAGAATTCCTCGTCTCTGACCCGCTTCTTTAATCACAATATTTATATGGCTGCTCCAATCCAGTTTCTGGTCAGTGGTAAGCCAGCAGTGATGGTAATGTCACTGGATGTGATGGGGAGATGGTTAGATTCTCTCTTGTTGAAGATAGTCATTGCCTGGTCTGACACTGCCGATCAGCTGGTAGCCAAGTTCCGCACACATGAGGACGGTCTCAACAGGGATCTTGGGTTCATGTCGCACTATCTGTAACCCCCGTGACTTGCCTGGGTTTGCAAAACCTCACTTACTGTACTGTCTGGAGACAATACACATCTCTTTAAACTGTGATCAGTGCTCCTACCACTCACATTGTCAGCCACTTCAGGTCTTGAACAGCAGGTTAGGTGTAAGGATTCGCATTTTAATCAGTAATCTCTAAACTGTCTGTGCTTTATATGCTCTGTCTGAGGCCAGAACTCTCCATTCACCTGACGAAGGGGCTAACCCCGAAAGCTTGTGAGAATATTATCAAATAAATAGGTTGGACTAAAACCTGGTGTTGTCAGACTTTTTACTGTGTTTACGCCAGTCCAACGCCGGCATACCCACATCATGACTGCTGATCAGGCCAGGTCTGAACGTTGTCCATCTCCCCGACTGCTTCAGTATCCGGGGATCTGCAAATGGTGCTGAACATTGAGCAATCGTCAATGAACATCCCGGCTTCTGATCTTATCATGGAGGGAAGATTATTGATGAAGCAGCTCAAGGTGGTGAGGACATTACCCTGGGGAAGTGCTGTGGTGATGTCTTCCAACAGAGTTAATTAGCCTCCGACAACAACACAATCACTTTATTGTGCTGGTGATGATTCCAGTCATGAGTAACAGTGGACAACTAAACAACCACCTGGAGGAGGGTGCTCCACTAATGTCCCCATTCTTAAAATGATGTGGAACCATACACATTGGTGCAAAAGACAGGGCAAAAACATTTGTAACCTCCTTCAGCCAGAAGTGGTGAGTGAGTGATCCACCAAAGCCTCCCCCAGAGGTTCACAGCGTCACAGGTGCCAGTCTTCAGACAATTCGGTTCACTCCACGTGATATCAAAAAGTGGCTGAAGGAACAGATACTACAAAGACTAGGGGTCCTGATAATACCCGGGCAGTGGGAGCGAATACTTGTGCTGCAGTACCTGCTGCACTCTGAACCAAACTGTTCCAATACAGTGACAGCAATGATTCTCTTCTGAGTGGAATCATCACCAGCACAAGAAAATGATGCTCCTCCAAATTGAACACTACTTGGAGGAAGCACTGAGGGTAACAGAAATAGATTTTGGATCGGGGTCTTTAATATCTGTCACAAAGAATAGCCTGTTAGCAGAATCTCCAACCAAGCTGGCCAGGGACTGAAGGAACTATCTGCCAGACCACACCTGCGTGAACAAATAAGAGGCGAAACCTGACCTGATCTTGCCTTTATCTGTTCAGAGGTGCGTTTGTCCATGGGAATATAGTAAGAGTGACCACCACACGGTCCTTGTGCAAAGCAAGTTCCATCTTTACACTGAGCATACCCCTGAAATGGAGAGAAGTTAGGAATGAGCAATAAGTGCTGATCGAGCCAGCAATGTTCACATCCCATATAATTAACTTTTAAAAAATAGATGGTTAAGTGTACTTTTTAATATGAATGATTATAAAGTATTGCATAAAGGAACTTAAAACAAATAGGTCATGTAGGTGCAGCTGTTAACAAAGGTAAGATTGGTAGATTGCAAAAAAATGTTTACTGACACAGAAAACGAGATGATCACAGATAGCTCCAGTTAATGAGAAGCAACGATTGCATGATGAACCCTTAGAAATTTCCATCCATGTTGTAATTTCTATGAATCACGATTTCCAAATAATGTGAGCCCTTTGCCAGCAAAGTTAATCAATCAAATACATCTTGATGGAATTTGATTAAAAAAATCACACAAACAAGTTGCTTTAGTTTCTAAATAGATGATTCAAGAAACGTCGTCGGAAGACTGTGTATAAATTTAGCCACCTGAACTTAACAAGGCCCTTGATAGATTGTCGAGGTGTGGGTCAGAAAAAGAAAGATACTTTCAGGACTTTTGACTCTGGTCAGAAGAAAGATTAAGAAAGGATATGACGTAGTCATAAACCTTGCAAGCTAATGTACCTTGGCACTGCCCAGGCTACTGATGGAATATGGAATCAGATTTTCTATCACTCGCAGGGTGAGGCCAGGTTTGGGCGATCTTTGAAAATAACCCTGGCAGGACAGACAGTTCTTCCCTGCACCCTGAACTTCTATAACATAACAAAGAAAGAATGCAGAGAAGAGTTAAATGTTAAAAAGTGCTGGTTAAGATTGGCATAAAATGATTGAAAAAGAGCAGAAAATGCAAACTGCAAGATAAATTAAAGCACAAAACCCATCAGAAAAATCTTATACATGGAACTAATTTTACACTCCAGTCAGACATTCCTTTTCAATTCATCTGTTTCTACTTGAGGAACAAAACAAATATTTTAAGTAGTTTAACAGAAACCCCTGCTGTTCCAAGATTGAAAATAAACAAGATAAATGGTGCAAAATGTGTAGTCAGTATTTAAGTGACATCACTGTCCTCAAAGAAAGTGTTTACAAAGATCTAGCAATCTCCATTTGATTTGATTTATTATTGTTACATGTATTAGTATACAGTGAAAAGTATTCTTTCTTGAACGCATACAGACAAAGTTTACCATTTATAGGAAAGGAGAGGGTGCAGGATGTAGTGTTACAGTCACAGCTAGTATGTAGAGAAAGATCAACTTAATGCAAGGTAAAAACATTCAAAAGTCGGACAGCAGCAGGGAAGAGATAGACTAACGGGACTGATGGTGGACAAGTCCCCAGGACCGGATGGAATGCATCCCAGGGTTCTGAAGGAAATGGCTGAGGTGATAGTGGATGCCTTGGTGATTATTTACCAAACTTCACTGGATTCCGGGGAAGTGCCAGAAGATTGGAAAATGGCTAATGTTACACCGCTGTTCAAAAAAGGTAGCAGACAAAAGGCAGGGAATTATAGGCCGATTAGTTTAACGTTTGTAGTTGGAAAAATGCTTGAATCCGTCATCAAAGAAGAAATAGTGAGGCACCTAGAAAAGAATGGTTTGATAGAGCAGACGCAGCACAGATTCATTAAGGGGAAGTCGTGTTTGACAAATTTATTGGATTTCCACGCTAACACAAGGTGTTAGCGTGGATAGGGGTTTGGTTGTCTGATAGGAGGCAGAGAGTTGGTATCAATGGGTGCTATTCTGATTGGCGGTTGATGACTAGTGGAGTGCCGCAGGGATCAGTGCTGGGGCCTCAGCTATTTACCATTTATATAGATGATCTGGAGGAGGGGGCTGAGTGTAGGGTGACGAAATTTGCTGATGACACAAAGATGAGTGGAACAGCAAATTGTGCGTAGGGTGTGGAAAGTCTGCAGAGGGATCTGGATAGGCTGAGTGAGTGGGCGAGGACCTGGCAGATGGAGTATAATGTTAGCAAGTGTGAGGTTATCCACTTTGGCAGAAATAATAGTAGGAGGGATTATTATTTAAAGGGCGAAAAGCTGCAGCATGCGACGGTGCAGAGGGACCTGGGGGTCCTTGTGCACGAGTCGCAAAAACCCAGTCTACAGGTGCAGCAGGTGATCAGGAAGGCGAATGGGATGCTGGCCTTTATAGCGAGGGGGATAGAATATAAAAGCAGGGAGGTCTTGCTGCAACTGTACAGGGCACTGGTGAGGCGGCAGCTAGAGTGCTGTGTGCAGTTTTGGTCGCCGCACTTGCGCAAGGATATTTTGGCCTTGGAGGGAGTGCAGAGGAGGTTCACGAGGCTGATACCAGAGTTGAGGGGGTTGGACTATGAAGAGAGACTAAATAGACTGGGACTGTACTTGTTGGAGTTTAGAAGGATGAGGGGGGATCTTATAGAGACGTATAAGATAATGAAAGGGATGGATAGGGTAGAGGTAGAGAGACTCTTCCCGCTTAGAAAGCATAGTAGGACTAGGGGGCACAGCCTCAAGATAAGTGGGGGGGGCGGTTTAGAATGGAGTTGAGGAGGAACTTCTTCACTCAAAGGTGGTGAATCTCTGGAATTCTCTGCCTGTTGAAGTGGTGGAGGCTGCCTCGCTAAATATATTTAAGTCACGGGTAGATAGGTTTTTGACAGACAAGGGAATTAAGGGTTATGGGGAGAAAGCAGGAAAGTGGAACTGATCCATTTCTGATCAGCCATGATCTTATTGAACGGCGGGCCAGGCTCGAAGGGCTAGATGGCCGACTCCTGCTCCTATTTCTTATGTTCTTAAGAGGCTGTTCTTGAGTCGGTTGTTACATGTCCTCAGACTTTTGCATCTTTTTCTTGAAGGAAGAAGGTGGAAGAGAGAATGTCCGAGGTGCGTGGGGCCCTTAATTATGTCAGTTACTTTGCCAAGGCAGCAGGAAGTGTGGACAGAGTCAGTGGATTGGAGGCTGGTTTGCGTGATGGATTGGGATACATTCACAACCTTTCGTAGTTTGGATTTTGCTTTTCCTGATGATGTCATTCTGGCTTCAGTTCGGTCTATAGCATCCAGCAGCGGTGATGTCACCAAGCTGGCTCAGCAGTCAAACACTCGGCAATTCCCGGGAACAACATGTCAAAATGTACAGGTTGACTTTACTTTTCAGCCATTTTTGCAGAGAATTAAAGATTGAAACAAAAGCATGAGATAAATTCCAAGCAAAATTCAAATATATTTTTATTATTTTAAATATCTATGACAATAGCAGACATACCACATATATTAAATTAGATTTCCAGGCAAGAGAAATGGTTCAGTAGTAACTATAATTTATGTTATGATCCAGTGAGAACCTGTTAAGATCTAAAGAGAAATCTGGGCTGGGATTCTCCCAAAACAAAACTAAGGGCCCAACGGGTGGAAAAGTGGGAGATATTCCTGCCTGTTTCTTAGGCGTACTTCCCAGAATGAATCTCCGACAGTCTGTGCATCTCAGAGTGATTCACGCTGAAAATACAGGGGTAGGGTTCATCCTGTCTGAGAGACCAACAGCATAACGCTGAGTGGGCCACTGCACATGCCGATCTGTTAGTGCAGAGACCGGCACTTCTGCACTGCTCCCCCATCCACGCACCCCCCTCGCCCACCCCCCACCGCCCCCCCCCCCCCCCCCCCCCCCCCCCCCCCCCCCCCCCCACCCCCCCCACCCCCCCCACCACCACCCCCTCTCCCCCGGCCGTCACCAGCTTCCAGATCAATGGCCTCCAATCACTGGCCTTCCCCAATTTCTTCCCCAGACTCCCCCAATCATCAGCCTTCAAAATCCCGCCCTCCTCAGTTGCTGGTGTACTTGATGCCCCAAGTTCCCCACCCAGGCCAGCCCCAATCTCTTCTTCTGGGCCAGCCTCGATTTACTCCCCCCCCCCTCCACCCAACCCCCACCCATGGCCTGACCTGGCTCTCCCACCCCACCTTTCCCCCCCAAAGGCCAGTCCTGACCCACCCCCATTGCCAGCTCGATGCCACCCTGCCACACCACCCCCCATGTCCAGCCCCGATTACCCCTTCACTCTCTCTTGTACTGATCCCATTTGCAGAGCGGCAGCAGGTCTCAACCCCCAACACAAATCATAACCTCCAATAGGCCCTACCCCCAGAATGCCCCAGTCCCTCTGGTCCTAACCCTTGGTACTGCCCAGTGCCTGTTAGCCAGTGCCAGTGTGCCCCTGAAAGAATCCCACCCCTGAATATTTTGCTTTAACAAATAGAACTAAACTTTCACATTGTTGAACAAAAGCAAACTTTATTGAAAATAAATGACTTAAACAAGCACTATTAACTTAATAATATGGGTTAAAGCTATGCACTGAGTTATTCTTACTTGCTCCAAGAATTCTCTTATCGTTTATAATACATTAAGAGTTGTTTCTTTGTGTCAGGGCTATCCTACAGTGTGCCACAGTCCTCTGGAAACCACATGAATTTTCTTCAGTTCCACCTATTCTCAAAGGTAAGGCTTCTATTTACAGCATCTTAACTGGAGCTACCTCGGTACTTTGTGTTTGTTGCCTCCCCATAGCTTCCAATGCTAATCTGACGATTGCATTCTTTTGGCACAAGAATCTGTGGGGACCACTGTAGATTCTCCCACTAGCTTCAAACCCTTACAGTGATGTTTCCTTCACAAAATCTTAACTCAGATTAAACCCCACACTAATTCCAGGTGACAGCTGATGAAATTGGCCTTTTCTCAGTTTACACTGGAGGACAACTAATGTTATTTGCTTTAGTTGTCTTCACTTAGTGAGCTGCAAACTCTATACACCTCGTCCAAGCTGCAAGCAACCCTCTCAACAAAGACCGCGATAAATTGAAACCAGGAAATCTCCCTTGGCGCAATCCATCTCCAAGATGATGTAACGTGTTCTGGCCTGCCCTCAAACCAACAGTTAGATTTTAAGTATCAGTCAATTAAAATTCCTCCTTTGATCCAAAGACAAAAATAACCCCACGGTAGTGAGTTTTAATGGGTGTCTGGACAAAGTAAAAAGTCTGACAACACCAGGTTTTATTCCAACTGATTTATTTGATAATACTCACAAGCTTTCGAGGTTTCTCTCTTCGTCAGGTGAATGGAGAGTGAATGCAGAACTCTCCATTCACCTGATGAAGAGGGAAACCTCGAAAGCTTGTGAGTATTATCAAATAAATCAGTTGGACTAAAACCTGGTGTTGTCAGACTTTTTACTGTGTTTACGCCAGTCCAACGCCGTCATACCCACATCATGTCTGGACAAATACATGGATAGGATGGGAATAGAGGGACATGGTCCCCGGAAGGGTAGGGGGTTTTAGTTTGGTCCGGCAACATGATCGGTGCAGGCTTGGAGGGCCAAAAGGCCTGTTCCTGTGCTGTAATTTTCTTGTTCTTTGGATTTTACACTCTCAGGGCTCTTAAGCTAAGTTAACACCGGTTTATAAAACAGAATCTTCTCTCCGGATTGCCCTTTACTGCTATGTGGGTTAGGCGGATTAGCCATGCTAAATTACCCCTTAGTCTCAGGGGGACTAGTAAGGGTAGATGCATGGACTTATAGGGATTGGGCCTGGGTGGGATTGTGGTTGATGCAGACTCGATGGGCCAAATGGATTCTATGATTTTACGATTGCAAACATCATGGGTGGGATTTTCCAGCCACATTCACCCCAAAACTGGAAATTTCCGTCTGAGGTCAGCAGACTTTTCCATGCCCGCTCCGATTCCCATGGTGGGCAGAATGGGAAAATTACCTCCCATGTCTCCAGTTCTTTCTTCAGGAAACCCACCTGCTGTTTTATAATCTCGCCTTTTGAGCTGACTTTTTTTTATAGCGTAATGAACTCGAGGTTTGTTTGATTGCATTTGACCCCCATTTTCTACAACTAAAACTTTAATTCCCAAATTAAAAGTTGTATTCTAAAACACATGAAACATGAGTTAGATACTTGCAACTCTTAGTTCACCATTAAAAATCCTGCCACACCTCATTCTAGAGATGTAACTTTTTCAGGGTTCTTACAGTGAGACTGATCACATAAAAACACAAAAGTTCACATTAAATCAAATGTTCCCATCTGTGAGGAATTACTGACAGCAATTTCTGAATTTCCACATTCAAATGCAATGTGTGGATACCAGATGCTGCTGTCAGTTACAGAGAGTCATAGACTCCCTACTATACAGAAGGAGAATCCCTACTATACAGAAAGAAGCCATTCACCTTATCGAGTCTGCATCAACAAAAGTCTCATCTGCGCCCGATCACCATAACCCCACATATTTACCCCGCTAGTCCCCCTGATACTAAGGGACAATTTCAAATGACCAATCCACCTAACCTGTACACCTTTGGACTGTGGGATAACACCGAGCACCCGGAGCAGAATGTGCAGACTTTGAAGAACATGAAAACTCCACACAGTCACCCAAGGCTGGAATTGAGCCCTGGTCCCTGGTGCTGTGAGGCAGCCACTGTGCCACCACTGTCAGAACGCTGACAGTTTTGACATTATAAATTAAAATCTGGGGCATTGCATTTTCTGATTTTTATACAATACATTTTGGAGGAGAATTTAATAATCTTCCACTGGTGGTCTTGCCAACGGGGGATGTTGTGGAGGGGGGAGGTGGGGAGGAGCTCATAAAATTTCCTGGATGTCTTTCCCACCTCCCTCCTGCCTCTACAGGTGTCTGTGAGCAATTAAGGACATTATGGACCATTTCATACTCAACCTTCTATTCAGGGTATATGATATGACTCATGCCAGGCCTCCCACAGTTTGCAGAACCAGCCAGAGGGGTTCAGGTGAATCAAGGGGCAGAGGGTCATGCCTGGGCACTGCCCTGACATTGGTTGTGCAGTGTCTCTTCGCACAGCTGGGGCAGTGCTCAAGCAGTGCCAGGAAGCAGTATCAGGGTCGTGTGCCATGACAGGTTTGTACAGTGGGGGATGTTACATGATGGGGTTGTTATTTTGGGGGAGAAGGCCTGGTGTTCTAGGGAGGAGGTGTTCCAGGGCAGTTTGCCCTTGAGGTGTTGGATGTTTATAAGAAGGGAGGGGTGTTGAGCAGGGATTTTCTCTGAGGGCAGCTTTTCTGTGGTGTGAGCTGATGCGAGGAAGGATGTTCCATGGGGAAGAAGCTTTGGGAGGGGAGTGGTGTTTAGGCTGGAGGGGGGTGGGGAGCGGTGGAGTTGCTGTTCTGGAGGTGGATAGTGTTCTGTCAGGGGTTGCGGGGTGTAGCATGGGACGGGGGGCTATTCCATGGTGGGGAGAGTGGGAAATGTTTCACAGAGTTGTGGGGGGATAGGTCAGTGCAGGGAAGTATTCTGTTTTTAATGTTGTGTATCATAGCGCCATGAACTTTAACCTAAGCTGCTGGTGGGGTGGGATTTTCTGGTGTTACTTTGTGGGGCTTACCCTTTACCTTGGCTATCAGCCGAGTGATACAGCAGGGAAAGATGCCATAATGGCCAGCAGCTTCCATGCCGTTTTTCCCATCTACTGCACTTCTCTGCTGAAAAGTGGGAAAATTCCAAGGCATTCAGACTCTGGGAGCTGCTCGTAGTCCAAGCAACAACCACAACTGGCACCGGTGGACAATCAACTGCCGGCCAATCAGATTTCTGGCAGCTCTCTGAGATGGGACTTCCTCCTGATGAGAGGCAGAATTTCCACTTCCAGAGCATTGGCTGTGGAGTGGCTGGGATTGGTGGGGATGAACTTGCCATTGACTCTGCTGGTGACAGGACAGAAAGCATCACCATCCAAAATCTCCTGGCCGTGGACTTTCCTTCCTTCTTGTGTTCTCAGGCTTTTGAAACACAAGCTTCATGTTACCCAATCAATACACTCATATCCCCTCTCTATTCATTTCCAATTTCATCCTAAGGTCAGGAGTGCGAATGTTTGCTGGTGATTTTACAATGTTCACTATCAGACACGAATCCTCGGACAATAAAGCAGTTCATGTCCATAAGCAGCAAAACATTGGCAACATTCAGTCTTGGGTGATACGTGGCCAGTAACATTATCATTTTGAATGACAATGCAGTCAATGTGTGGAACGACCTCCACTTGCAAATTCTCCTCCAAAGTCACACATAATCCTGACTTGCAAAAGTATCACTATTCCTTCACTATCGCTGGGTTAAAATCCTGGAATTCTCTGAAAAAGCACTGTTGGTATACCTATATCACATGGACTGCCACAATTCAAGAAAGCAGTTCATCACCACCTCCCAAAGCCAATTAGGGATGGGCAATAAATTCTGGCCTAACCAATGACAATGCCCACATCCCATCAAAGAATTTTTAAACCTGGGTTTAACACATTAGTTTCCAATTTCTACTCACAATCAAAAAATTTGCATTATCCCAATAGTCAACTGTGAAATGAGAAGTACTACCTTTGAGTCCATTTAACTTTGCATATTATTCTAAACTGATTCCTTTCAAGTGTAAACTGTTCAACAACCCATTTCTTCCAAATGGAGTTTTCAATTATGTTTCAGACTCTGTTGTATTGATGAAGCTCGAGTTAGATATAAAATTTTATGGCATGAGTGATCTGTTAATAACAAACCATCAAAAATTAAGAATTAAGTAGGTTAGTTTATGACCTAATCAAGAACTTTTAACAACATGCATTTGGCAATGATAATCCTCTCGATAAAATGATCTATTATTCATAGTTAAAGATGGAACATGGGTATATAATAGAGGAAAATTCAGTGACCATGCCTATACCTCTGATAATAATATTTCTTTCTGATCTACATTGTGCTCAGTGAAGTTCCTGGTACCAGTGCCTGCAAAGTTGCTCCGTTCCCCACAACTGTAAAAGACCAGCCAAGTAGGACACATATGGGCCACCATCTTACCAGCCATTCACGCTGCGCTCCCACTGCAGCGAAGGTGGAGTATTTACTGTCCAGCCAAACCGCTGTTCATTGCGATGGGATGGGGAAGTCCAGCTGGCGTGAACAGTGGTAAGATTCCAGCCTTCACGTTTGTTAAAGTTTGTTAGTCTCAGAAGTTACTTATGGAGCGTGTTATGTATGTTGGGTCATACCCCTTTAAGAGAATGGGTCAGGTGACCTGGGACTCAAGCTCCACTCTGTGTTGACTTTGCTACAATACAGACGTGTTAATAAACAGTTTGAGTTAATTAACCACTGGTGGTTTATTATTAGTCTCAATGTCAGACTCAAACATAATATCGTTCACCCTTTTGGTGACTGAGTATTAAAGGGCAGCAGAGTGATACAGTGGTTAGCGCTGCTGCCTCACAGCACCAGGGACCCAGGTTTGATTCCTGGCTTGGGTCACGGTCTGTTTGGAGTTTTCACATTCTTCCCATGTCTGTGTGGGTTTCCTCCGGGTGCTCCAGTTTCCTCCCACAGGACAAAGATGTGTGGGTTAGGTGGATTGGTCCTGCTAAGTTGCCCCTTAGTGTGCAGGACTAGGCAGGGTAAATGCTTGGTATTATGGGGATAGGGCCCTGAGTGGGATTGTGGCCAGTACAAATTTGATGGGCTGAATGGCCTTCTTCTGCACTGTAGGGATTCTATGATTCTATAAAGGTTCTGTTTCACATGTAACCTGGACATCATTAAAATTCAAAATTAGCTAAAATTTCAAAATGAAGTACAGTTTTTACATATACATGACAAAAGTAACTAACTAGCCAACACACGAACGAGGAACAAATCATTGCGTAAGTTGCTTAAATAAATTACAGGCACAAGAAACAGTGTTGAAGCAATTGTACAATTCATATACAGCAGTTTATTGATATGTTTATTGATTTATCATTTATTTATTCTGAATTAGTCACAAAGAAAAAACAGAGAGAAAAATAAACAATCTTAAAGAATACCTTTTAAAAATAAAGGACATAAAATTGAGCAATGAACATATTTCAGTATAAATCTGGTTAAAAATGAAAAGTGTACTTTAATTACCTCTACCACTAAAAGTGACAGAGAAAGTCTGGAATTTTACCATTCCGGGAATCGGAGCGGATGAGGGGTGGACCATGGAAAGGTCCGTTGACCTCGAGTGGGACTTTACTGTTTTGAAACGAGCAATGCTGTAAAATCTCACCCACAATATTTTCTCTCCTGTTGGTCTGTTTGCCTGCATACAATATATCTCAAAAACTAATGGCTATATTTCAATTAAACATTGTGCACAGATAACATAAAGCCTAGGGAAGAATTTATTTATTTTTGGTGAAATATGGATCTGAACCTGGAATTTTTACAAGGATTGACCAGTTAACATTGGAAAACAGGGAGAATATACTTTATTTATTTATTCATTCCTGGGACATGGGCATCGCTGGCTGGCCTGCATTTGTTGCCCATCCCTAATTGCCCAAGGGTAGTTGAGCGTCAACCACATTGCTGTGGCTCTGGAGTCACACGTAGGCCAGACCAGGTAAGGACGGCAGATTTCCTTCCCTAAAGGACATTAGTGAACCAGATGGGTTTTTCCAACAATGATTTCATGGTCATCAGTAGATTCTTAATTCCAGATATTTTTATTAAATTCAAACTGCACCATCTGCCGTGGTAGGATTCAAACTCGGGACCCCAGAACATTAGCTGAGTTTCTGGATTCATAGCTTTGTGATAATATCACTCAGCAATGCCACCCCTTATTTTAAAATTTTAAAACATTTGAAAATGTTCCGGATTTAGAATGTCTGAGATTGTCTCAGCTGCTGCCTTAGAATTTGTCACAGCTGTCAAAATCCAGGGTTTTCAGAGGAGACTGCAGGATGTTGATTGACCTGAAGCCTTCTCAACGAGATTGGAAACTCTTTTTTTAGCTGTGTAGTTTCAGAACAACAACCGTACAGGAGACGACTTAAAGACTGGAGAAATTGTCAGAGGTAAAATTGGCAAAGGTATTCATTTTACTGAGTTTTCACTCGTTCAATGTATTTCGAATTACCAATCACAAAGCTGGTGTCAAACTTTTGCTCGAATAAATGAGTCTAGTGAAATTTGCACATCTTTATGAATAGAGCATTTGTTACAAACTAAATTGATTATAGTATGGTCTTAATGAAATCCGGGAACAACTTTCAATGGATACCTTTGGCTGAGCGAAATGTATGACTACCATAATGAAAGTGTGTCCCATTTTAGTTCAATTACAGACAATCAGTGACCACAATTCTTGCTGAAAGGTGAGGCTCAGGGCATGGAGATCACGTAAACAAACATAGAACATAGAACAGTACAGCACAGTACAGGCCCTTCGGCCCTCAATGTTGTGCCGAGCTATGTCCGAACCCAGGAACAAGCTATCCCCCTCCCTATCATTCTGGTGTGCTCCATGTGCCTATCCAATAACCACTTGAAAGTTCCTAAAGTGTCCGACTCCACTATCACAGCAGGCAGTGCATTCCACACCCCAACCACTCTCTGAGTAAAGAATCTACCTCGGACATCCCTCCTATATCTCCCACCATCAACCTTATAGTTACGCCCCCTACTAACAGCTACATCCACCCGAGGAAATAGTCTCTGCACGTCCACTCTATCAATCCCCCTCATCATCTTATAAACCTCTATTAAAAAACCTCTCATCCTCCTCCACTGCAAAGAGAAAAGCCCCAGCTCCCTCAACCTTTCCTCATAAGACCTACCCTCCAAACCAGGAAGCATCCTGGTAAATCTCCTCTGCACTCTCTCCAATGCTTCCACATCCTTCTTATAGTGAGGTGACCAGAACTGAACACAATATTCCAAATGTGGTCTCACCAAGATCCTGTATAGTTGCAGCATAACCCCACGGCTCTTAAACTCAAACCCCCTGTTAATAAACGCTAACACACTATAAGCCTTCTTCACGGCTCTATCCTCTTGAGTGGCAGCCTTCAGAGATCTGTGGATATAAACCCCAAGATCTCTCTGTCCCTCCACATTCTTCAGAACCCTGCCGTTGACCCTGTAATCTGCATTCAAGTTTGTCCTACCAAAATGAATCACCTCTCACTTATCAGGGTTAAACTCCATCTGCCACTTTTCGGCCCAGCTCTGCATCCTATCAATGTCTCTTTGCAGCCTGCAAGAGCCCTCAACCTCATCCACTACTCCACCAATCTTGGTGCCATCAGCAAATTTACTAACCCACCCTTCAGCCCCCTCTTCCAAGTCATTGATAAAGAATCCAATTCGATGGTATCTAAGTTCCCTTACAGAAATTACCAATGATTTTGGGCGAGAATCTTTAGCCTCCTCTCGGTGATGAGAAACAGCTTCACTGGCACTGAGATCTCCTGGATCCAGCTCGCCAAGAGGAATTCCCATTGGAACCACCCCCACACCCTTTGGAAACCCACAGCAGGGATTATGAAGCCAGTGAGACCAGAGAATCCCACCACCGTGAGTGGCCAAAGAATTCCTGCCTTTGTTCTTACTACATATCAAAATATATCAGCGGAACTCTTCCATTTGAACAGGTGCAGAAAAAATAAGATTGTTGTAGTGGGAGAGTTTAATTTCCCTGGTATAGACTGGAAAGTGCTTAGGGCTGGGGGTCTGGATGGGGAGGAATTTGTAAAATGCGTACAAGAAGGTTCTTTGGAACAGTATGTAGATAGCCCAACTAGAGAGGGGGCTATACTGGACCTAGTACTGGGGAAAGAGCCCAGTCAGGACATCAAAGTTTCAGTAGGGGAACGTGTGGCAAATAGTGACCACAATTCTGTAAACTTTAGGATAGTGATGGACAAGGATGAGTGTTGTCCTACGGGTAGGGTGCTAAATTGGGGGAAGGCTAACTATAGCCAGATTAGTCAGAAATTGATTGGGAGAGGCTGTTCAAGGGTAAATCCATGTCTGACATGTGGGAGTCTTTTAAGGAACAGTTGATAAGGCTGCAGGACAGGCAGCTACATTTGGAATACTGCGTCCAGTTCTGGTCGCTGCGCTATCAGAAGATTGTGGAGGCTTCAGAGAGAGTGTAGAGGAGGTTTACCAGGATGTTCCCTGGTATGGAGGGTCTTAGCAATGAGGAGAGATTGGGTAAACTGGGGTTGTTCTCCCTGGAAAGACGGAGACTGAGGGGAGACCTAATAGAGGTGTATAAAATTATGAAGGGTACAGATAGGGTGAACAGTGGGAAGCTTTTTCCCAAGTCGGAGGTGACAATCACGAGGGGTCACGGGCTCAAGGTGAGAGGGGTGAGGTATAACTCAGGTGTCAGAGGGATGTTTTTTACACAGAGGGTGTTGGGGGCCTGGAATGCGCTGCCAAGTAGAGTGGTGGAGGCGGACACGCTGGGATCGTTTAAGACTTACCTGGATAGTCACATGAGCAGACTGGGAATGGAGGGATACAAACAAATGGTCTAGTTGGACCAATGAGCGGTGCAGCCTTGGAGGGCCAAAGGGCCTGTTTCCTGTGCTGTATTGTTCTTTGTTCTTCATTTGTACTCCATTGGAATTTTAGTGGGCAGTTTGTGGACAATGTGAAATCCCACTGACAGTCAGGTGGGAATTTCCAGCTTTTAGACCAGTGCAGCTGGAGAATTCTGCCCATTGGGTGGGATTTTCCAGCTGCACTCTCCCCAAAATCCTACCCGGGATCAACGGACCTTTGCATGGTCTGCCCTCCTCGCCCCCCACCCTCTGTCCACTACCGCGCCCCCCCCACCCCCACTCCTCGTCTGCTATGGCTCCAGTGATGGGCGAGATGGGAAATCTCCTCCCATTACATCATTAGACAAATTGAAGAACCATCACTGTCCAACTTCAGCAGTACATTTTCCAGTAAAAAGCTTCAATAAATTTGAATGATTAATGATCGCATTCTCCAGAGAGTAGTCTGTAAAGAGCGGAAACACGAGTGGACTAATCAATAAATGTGAAATGAGTATGTTCCAGTCATCAATGATGCAGCGAAACAGAATATCTCTGATGTATTGCTGTCTGATGTACTTTATGGATAAAGTCCTTTTTGCAATATACATGTGCTGAAAATTACTATAATTCACCGTATAAAAATCCCAATTTTCCTTATATTTTGCAGTACAATATTTAATGTAATTAGAATAGGGCTTTGTGATGGAATTCTATTACAACATTCTTTGATGAGATAATTGCTCATTGCTTTATATTAAAAATCTGTAAGTTTTGCCCTCAGAATTATAATCAAACACTGCTATTAACATTTTCAGTAAAATGACCATCCAAACTATACGTGTTTAAGTTGTCTTTTTTGCATAAAACATGTTTATTCCAAATCTGAAGGAATGATTTCCTGAATTTCTTTATCTTAAAAGCATATATCACTGGATTCACTGCTGAATTTGCGTGGGACATAAATATTCCAATGCACAAAGCAAGTTTTGGGACACCATACTGGGGGTGAAAATACCAAATGACATTTAGAATGTGCAAAGGGATCCAGCAGGCAACAAACAGGAATAAAACTAAAGCCAGGGATTTTGCAAGTTTGAGCTCTTTCCCGAAATACTTTTTTGAGTCCGTAGCATTGGTAGTCTTCTTCAGTTGCTTCCTAATTATACAAAATATTTCAACATACAAGCCAAGCATGATGACCAAAGGCAAGAGCACCCACCCAAAGAAATTGAAGTACACCATGTAATCCATTCTGACCACCTTTGTAAACGTGCATCTGATGTACTTGTAGCTGGAATTCATTTCCTCCTTCTGCACCACGCCATTGCTTCTGTTGTGCCAACCAAACATTGGAGTTAACCCAATCAATATTGATGCAAACCAGCAGATTCCAACAGCAATCCAAGCTCTCTTCTGTGTAACAATAATCCTATACCTGTTGAAGAACATGAACAATATTTTTCAATGTAGAAACAAGGCTGAGACTGTGACTAATAGGAATTTTCATTGAGTTATAAACAATGTCAGTTATTTAGCACTTGTAATATACAAAATATCCCAAAGGGCTTCATTAGCACCATGCACCTGGGCATTGAACAAAAGCATGAGGACGGGTGACCAAGTGGTTTATAAAAGGGCTGGATTCTCAGGAAGATTTAAAGGAGTAGACAGAGAGTGTGAGAGAATTTTAGGATGTGGGACCAGGCAGGTGAAGGCAGTGATTCAGGTAGGGGGACGAATACACAATAGATCAAAGAGGAATGGATTTTTGGTGTGTGGGAGGGGAAAATAGTGTGGTATAAAGGGCTAATTTTAAATAATTTTCAATACAAAATAAATATAAGTTTATTTCTTAGTGTCACAATTGGCTGACATGAAGTTACTGTAAAAATCCCCTAGTCGCCACACTCCGGTGTCAGTATACGTACATTGTGGGGGAATTTAGCAAGGCCAATACACCTGACCAGAACATCTTTTGGACTGTGGGAGAAAGCCAGAGCACCCGGAGGAAACCCATTTAGACATGGGGAGAATGTGCAAACTCTGCACAATAATCCAAGCTGGGAATTGAACTGGGTCCCTGGCACTGTGAGGCAGTAGTATTAACCTCTGAGCCACCATGCCACCCTTGGTCTATATCATCAGTGATGTAAGATGCCATGGCCACAGAGCATGGAGAGATGGAGTTCTACGTAGAGCCTTAATGTCTGTATTGTACTGACTATAATGTTTAATAAATGGTAGAATTTATCAACATTGCCTTGCCTTCAGCAGTGTCCATAAGGCAAGACCATGACTAAGTCATAAGAACATAAGAACATAAGAAATAGGAACAGGAGTAGGCCAACTAGCCCTTCGAGCCTGCCCCGCCATTCAATAAGATCATGGCTGATCTGTCGTGGCTCAGTTCCACATTCCCGCCCTCTCCCCATAACCCTTAATCTCCTCTCTTATCAAAAACCCATCAACCCGCGTCTTAAAAATATTTAGCGAGGTAGCCTCCACCACTTCAACGGGCAGAGAATTCCAGAGATTCACCACCCTTTGAGTGAAGAAGTTCCTCCTCAACTCCGTTCTAAACCGCCCCCCCTTTATCTTGAGGCTGTGTCCCCTAGTCCTACTATCCTTTCTGAGTGGGAAGAGTCTCTCCACCTCTATCCTATCCATCCCATTCATCATCTTATATGTCTCAATGAGATCTCCCCTCATTCTTCTAAACTCTAACGAAAGTCGATCTAAGAGCCACAATGATGATAACACAGATTTGCGGGAATGGGTCAGCAATAAAGTGGGGTAAGGGAGAAGGTTCATTTTATCTTATTTCTACACTGCAATCTGAACTGATTGCTGTTTCAGTCAAACAGCTTCTCAGCAAACCAACAAGCATCTTGCTGATTATTCTGCAGCCGCTTAATGTAGTTCAGTGAATTTTCTGAACAAGAGAAGTTAGCTCGGTTTTGTAGTGTAGCTCTGTTTGCCAGCTCTGTGAGTTAACAATATAAGCTACATTATTGCTTGCAAAGCATGATGGCCATATGCTGTCCTTCAGTGCTGTAAATCTTCCTGTCATCCGATGGGCAGAAGTTTCTCACCCCACCCGTCATGGGAATCACAGTGGGCAGGACACAAACCATGCAAAGGTGGGGTTTTCTGACCTTGGGGTGAGCACAGCTGGAAAATCCTTCCCAATGTTTCTGCGGTGAGGAATATTGCTTGTCTTGTAAGCCAGAAGTCACAGACGCTTTTATCAGACAAGCAGGAGAGGACTTAGACTTCATTAACCTTATCTTAAAAGCTTCCTTGTGTGGTTTACATTTTGACAGCTAGGCCATGTACTTTAATTAATGGCCTCTCTTTTCTGCTTCAGTTGTGACTTCTACACAGCAATGAGAACAGACATCTGGAATTACGTTTGACAAATTTATTGGATTTCTATGAGGATGTGACTAGTGCGGTAGACAGAGGGGAACCAGTGGATGTGGTGTTTTTAGATTTCCAAAAGGCGTTTGATAAGGTGCCTCATAAAAGGTTGCTGCAAAAGGTTAGGGTGCACAGAGTTGGGGGTAAGGTGTTAGCGTGGGTAGAGGATTGGCTGTCTAACAGGAAGCAGAGTTGGTATCAATGGGTGCTATTCTGGTTGGCAGTAGGTGACTAGTGGAGTGCCCCAGGGATCGGTGCTGGGGCCTCAACTATTTACCATTTATATAGATGATCTGGAGGAGGGGGCTGAGTGTAGGGTGATGATATTTGCTGATGACACGAAGATGAGTGGAAAAGCAAATTGTGCGGAGGGTGTGGAAAGTCTGCAGAGAGATCTGGATAGGCTGAGCGAGTGGGCGAGGACCTGGCAGATGTAGTATAATGTTAGCAAGTGTGAGGTTATCCACTTTGGCAGAAATAATAGTAGGAGGGATTATTATTTAAAGGGTGAAAAGCTGCAGCATGCTACGGTGCAGAGGGACCTGGGGGTCCTTGTGCACGAGTCGCAAAAACCCAGTCTGCAGGTGCAGCAGGTGATCAAGAAGGCGAATGGGATGCTGGCCTTTATAGCGAGGGGGATTGAATATAAAAGCAGGGAGGTCTTGCTGCAACTGTACAGGGTACTGGTGAGGCCGCAGCTGGAGTAGTGTGTGCAGTTTTGGTCGCCGCACTTGCGCAAGGATATTTTGGCCTTGGAGGGAGTGCAGAGGAGGTTAACGAGGCTGATACCAGAGATGAGGGGGTTGGACTATGAAGAGAGACTAAATAGACTGGGTCTGTACTCGTTGGAGTTTAGAAGGATGAGGGGGGATCTTATAGAGACATATAACATAATGAAGGGGATGGATAGGGTAGAGGTAGAGAGATTCTTCCTGCTTAGAAAGCATAGCAGGACTAGAGGGCACAGCCTCAAGATAAGCGGGGTGGGGGGCAGGGGGGGTCAGTTTCGATCAGAGTTGAGGAGGAACTTCTTCACTCAAAGGGTGGTGAATCTCTGGAATTCTCTGCCTGTTGAAGTGGTGGAGGCTGCCTCGCTAAAGAAATTTAAGTCACGGGTAGATAGGTTTTTGGTAGGCAAGGGAATTAAGGGTTATGGGGAGAAAGTGGGAAAGTGGAACTGATCCACTTCAGATCAGCCATGATCTTATTGAATGGCGGGGCAGGCTTGAAGGGCTAGATGGCCTACTCCTGCTCCTATTTCTTATGTTCTTATCTTCTTATTATTCCACCTGTTGTCCTCTTTATCAGTCAGCTTTATAAAAAATCATTTATAGAATGTGGCCATCGCTGGCTGGGCCAGAATTTATTACCCATCCCAAACTGCCTTTGAACTGAGCTGCTCAGTAGGCAATTTCAGACTACTTGTGGGCCTGGAGTCACATGTAGGCCGTATAGGTAAGAACGCCCTTCCGTAAAGGTCATCAGTGAACAAGATGGGTTCTTAAGACAATGGTTTCATGGTCATCTTTAAGCATCTAATTCCAGTATTTTTATTGGATTCAAATGTCATCACATTCTCTTGTGGGATTTGAACCCAGATTTCCAGAACATTACTCTGAGTCTCTGGATTAATACTCCAATGACAATATCATTGTGCCACCACCTCTCTTGCCTGCTGAGATGTGACCAGTTGCCTTTATATGACAAACACATTTTCCTTTTCGTTTTCAATCGCTTGCTAAACTTTGTGTTCCTTGTACAAGTGTACACAAAACACTGAACATCAACAGTTAAAAGTTTCCGAGAAATGATTTTGTTTTTCCATTCTAATTGCCAAGATGAATATTCTCACACTTAACCACATTCTACTCCATGGGGAGAATTCTCCAAGCTCGGCTGTACCCACCCCACTGCCAGCAAGAATGAAGAATTCGGCACTCTGGCAAAACTCCATTCACTGCAGTGGCAGCAGAGAATCCCAGCGAGAGGTCAGAGATTTTCAGCATTTATCTGCCATCTTGTTGCCAACTCACTTCCAGTGCGCCTAAAGGATACTCCAGCCTTTAGGTGGCACGGTAGCACAGTGGTTAGCACTGCTGCTTCACTGCTCCAGGGACCTGGGTTTGATTCCCGGCTCGGGTCACTGTCTGTGTGGAGTTTGCACATTCTCCTCGTGTCTGTGTGGGTTTCCTTCGGGTATGCCGGTTTCCTCCCACAGTCCAAAGATGTGCGGGTTAGGTTGATTGGCCATGCTAAAATTGCCCCTTAGTGTCCTGAGATGCTTAGGTTAGAGGGATTAATGGGTAAAACATGTAGGGATATGGGGGTAGGGCCTGGGTGGGATTGTGGTCGGTGCAGACTCGATGGGCTGAAGGACCTCTTTCTGCACTGTAGGGTTCTATGATTTCTTTATTCACAACAGTGAATTTCTAATTGCTTCACAAAGCTCAATTAACTCTTGCTTAAGTAATTTATCTCCATTAATGGTCCAGTGACTAAGTATATAACACAGTACTGAACCATATCGATGAGGAAATGTAACAGGGGAATTCCTTACTCATGTAGAGTTAATGGATCTCAGTTAAGGGACACTGCAATTGGCCTCAGGGGTCCAGGCTTGTTGGAGGCAAAATTCAACCAAAGTCCCCATTCTAATCTAATTAGTACCACCGTGAACTGGAAACTATGCATTTAGGGTTTAGGTGAAGACATTATTAGATTTGACTGTGGATTCAGAACTCTGTTGATACTAATGCAGCTCACAACAGAAGATTTGCTGTGCTCAGTTCTGGTCGCCTCATTACAGGAAGGATGTGGAAGCCATTGAAAAGGTGCAGAGGAGATTTACAAGCATGTTGCCTGGATTGGGTGACATGCCTTATGAGGATAGGTTGAGAGAGTTCGGTCTTTTCTCCTTACAGAGACGAAGGATGAGAGATGACCTGGTAGAGGTGTATAAGATGTTGAGAGGTATTGATCAGGTGGATTCTCAGAGGCTTTTTCCCAGGGCTGAAATTGTTGCTATGAGAGGATACAGGTTTAAGGTGCTGGGGAGCAGGTACAGAGGAGATGTCAGGGGTAAGTTTTTCACTCAGAGGGTGGTGGGTGAGTGGAATCGGCTGCCGTCAGTGGTGGTAGAGGCAAATTCGATAGGGTCTTTTAAGAGACTTCTGGATGAGTACATGGGACTTAATAGGTTATAGGTAAGCCTAGTAGGTAGGGATATCATCGGTGCAGCTTGTGGGCTGAAGGGCCTGCTTGTGCTGTAGTTTTTTCTATGTTCTATGTTCTAATTACTACTAGAGAGGCGATGGTGACAATGGAATAATGCTCCAGCTTATACCAGGACTTTTACAAGAGGAAGAGGAGGCTATTGGATTGAGTCAATGGCTGTTAACATACTCATGATTGATTATATTCAAGCAATTTTTAACACTTTCTGAAATACCTACTTATTTATTGTCAGTTTAATGTTTTTATATTATTTTGCTCAAACTGGATATTGTGCCAAATTGAATCCAACCAGATAAAAATAATGCATTTTGATAACAGCACAAAAATACAAATGAGTTTGCATGTCACTAAACTTCATTTCACGTTGCAATATTTATCCATTTCTTTCCTTTTGTTTATTTGTAACTATCCATCTTCACATTATCCTCCAACAAGGAAAACACATGACCAGTCTAATAATACTTCTACATAGTGCAGACAAGAGACACAGGAAAGGTTTTGCTCAGGTTCAGTGTGTTGAGATATATATACATGTGTGTTTATGTAAACATATTGGTCCAGATTTTGTGGGTGAAATAAAAGTGAGGGCGTGAAGACTGAAATATAAATTGGGGAGCAACTGTGTGTGAAATGTGAAAATCAGAAGGTTGTTACCCTGGTTACCTTGCTCTTCTAGAGATTTTACTATAAAAAGATTCTTGTCCTGATAATTAATATTGAAATGCACAAAGTTGAGGTACTTTTGTAATAGATATCTGCTAAACTCACCGGAAAAGATCCAATCCAGTGTTGGGAAATTTTGAACAGCTGATAAGTCATAGTCTTTGACAGAAAAGTTCTATCAGACACTAAAACTTTTACAAGCCTCATGTCGTAATTCAGACAAACGTCAGTTTCCTGTCATCAGCACCCATTATTGTGCACCAGAGGAAGGAGCCGCAACCTACAGCTTAGAGTCAGCTCGCCTTCACCTCGGGACCTACAGCTTAGAGTCAGCTCGCCTTCACCTCGGGACCTATAACTATAATAGGTTCAAAAACTCCACTGACCACCAGCTGAGTCTCTTCTCTTACTCCATGAAATTCACTGGGAGATGTACTGATGATTCCTCCTGACCTTTATGGCTGTCATAACATCTCCAGTCGCATTTCTTCAGATTTTAATTATTGTTGGAAAATCTAAAAGTTGAAAATGTAACTTTGGCTCTTTTATCAATCTATCTGAATCCCAGTTTCCTTTCCTTTGTTTTATTTCACTTTCTGCTGATGGTTTGTTATTGCATTTGTTATTGAATTAATTATTCTAACTTACATTCTCGGCACAATCTTATCTGCCATTCATGCCACTTGAACCCATCCTCACCAACTTACCTGCCGTCACTGTGATGGTGGCATGGTGATAGTGTCACTGGAACTAACCTGGGGACCTGTGTTTGAAACCATAGTAGCTGGTGGAAGTGAATTCAATTAATTAATGTATAAAAATCTGTTATCCGGTATACTCCAGGAATGCAAATTAATCATTTATGATGGTTAATTAAGATGTAGGATAGGTCCTGTATTTTTATCCAATCAGAAAGCTCCAAGGTGATCACACGTGTGTTGATATTTCACAAGAGGTGCAGGAATGTATACATGTAATGATACATGTTGAGGGTACATGAGGGCCAATAGTGGGAGGCTGAGACTGATAAGTTGCAGGCGACATTTGTGTCATATAAATGCCAGGCAATGACTATCTCCAACAAGAGCGAATCTAACTATCTCTCCTTAACATTCAATAGTATTACCACCCTGAATTCCCCACTATCAGAAACTGACTCTAAATCTAAATATACGCGGTAATATCAACAGTGTAATGGAATCCTCACTGGGAGTAAGCAGTTCCAACAAAATTAATAAATTCAGCAGAAGAATACAGATACATGGGAACACCACCATCAGCAAGTCCCTTTCCAATTCGTACGCCATCCTAACCTAGGGCTTATTCCTGGGTTAAATTCCTGGAACTCCCTCCCTAACAGCACTATGGATGTTCCTATACTACATGGACTGCAGTGATTCACAAAGGTAGTTATTATCTATATAAGAAGTCCAAGAAGGAGGGAGCAAGGCCAAAACGTGGGGAGAAGGCTCCAACTACATCAAAAATCAGGAAAAAAGTTAAAAGGAAGGAGAACTCAAGAGATGTTATTAATGAAAGTGTTAGAATTCAAAAAGAAGATACAAAAACTAGCATAAGGGCACTTTATCTGAATGCTCATAACATTCGAAACAAGGTAAATGAGTTGACGGCACAAATCATTGCGAACAAGTATGACCTGGTGGTCATTACAGAGACATGGTTACAGGATGGTCACTACTGGGAGTTAAATATCCAGGGGTATCAGACTGCTCGGAGGGATCGACGGGAAGATAAGGGAGGTGATGTAACTCTGGTATTTAAGAATAGCATCAGAAAGGTGGTGAGAGATTATATATGTTCTATGAAAAAAAAGGTTGAATCTATTTTGTGTGGAAATTAGAAATAGTAAGGAGAATAAGTCACTGATAGGCGTAGTCTATAGGCTACCGAACAATGACATCATGGTGGGGTGAGAAATAAACAAAGGAGTAACTGATGTCTGTAAAACTGGTGCAGCAATTATCACAGGGAATTTTAATCTACATATCAGTTGGTCAAACCAGGTCGGTCAAGGCAGCCTTGAGGAAGAGTTCATAGAATGTATCTGCGACAGCTTCCTTGAACAGTATGTAATGGAACCTACAAAGGAGCAAGCTATCCTAGATCTGGTCCTGTGGAATGAGACGGAATAATGAATGATCTTACAGTTAGGGATCTTCTCAGAAGCGGTCATAGTATGGTTGAATTTAAAATACAGATGGAGTGTGAGAAGATAAAATCTGATTTCAGTGCCTTGTGCTTCAACAAAGGAGACTAAAGGGATGAGGGAGGAGTTGGTTAAGGTAGACTGAGAGCAAAAACTTTATGGTGGGACAATTGCGGACAGTAAGAAGTCTCACAACACCAGGTTATAGTCTAACCAGAACACACCTGATGAAGGAACACAGTTTCCAAAAGTTTGTGGGATTACTATCAAATAAACTGGTTGGACTTTAACCTGGTGTTGTGAGACTTTTTACTGTGTTTACCCCAGTCCAATACGGCATCTCCACATCAGGACAATTGAGGAACAGTGGAGGACTTTCAAAGTGATCTTTCACAGTGCTCAGCAATCTTTAAGGGTAACTGAAAGTCATGAAAAAAGCTATAAAGAAAAGATGAACTATGAGAGTAAATTAGCTCAGAATATAACGACAGCAAAAGTTTCTACAAATATATAAAACCAAAAAAGAGTGGCTGAAGTAAACATTGATCCTTTAGAAGATGAGAAGGGGGATGTAATAACTGGAAATGAGAAAATGGCTGAGGCATTGAACAGGTATTTTGTGTCGGTCTTCACTGTGGAAGACACAAATAACATGCCCAAAATTGATGACAAGCAGGCTATGGCAGGTGAGAGCCTAGAATCTATCATTATCACGAAAGAGGTAGTGTTGGGCAAGTTAATGGGGCTAAAGGTAGACAAGTCTCCTGGTCCTGATGGAATGAATCCCAGGATTCTAAAAGAGATGGCGGGAGAAATAGCAAATGCACGAGTGGTAATTTACCAAAATTCGCTGGATTCTGGTTCCCACAGATTGGAAAACAGCAAATGTGACACTACTGTTTTAAAAAAGGAGGTAGACAAAAGGCTGGTAACTATTGGTTGGTTAGCTTAAGTTCTGTAGTAGCAAACATGCTTGAATCTATCATCAAAGAAGAAATAGCGAGACACCTGGACATAAATTATCCCATTAGTAAGACGCAGCATGCATTCATGAAGGTAAGGTCATGTTTGACTAATTTGGTGGAATTCTTTGAGAACATTAAATGTGCAGTGGACAATGGGGAACCTGTGGATGTGGTGTATCTAGATTTCCAAAAGGCATTTGACAAGGTGCCGCACCAAAGACTGCTGCAAAAGATAAAGGTGCATAGTGTTACGGGTAATGTATTAGCATGGATAGAGGATTGGTTAACTAACAGAAAGCAAAGAGTAGAGATAAATGGATGTTTTTCTAGTTGGCGATCAGTGACTAGTGGTGTGTCTCAGGGATTAGTGTTGGGACCACAATTCTTTACAATTTATGTAGATGATTTGGAGTTGGGGACCAAGTGTAGTGTGTCAAAATTCGCAGATGACATTAAGATGAGTCAGGGGAAAGTGTACAAGGACACTGATAGTCTGCAAAAGGATCTAGATAATCTGAGTGAGTGGGCGAGGGTCTGGCAGATGGAGTACAATGTTGGTTAAAGTGAGGTCATCCATTTTGGTAGGAATAACAGCAAAATGGACTATTATTTAAATGGTAAAAGATTGCAGCATACTGCTGTGCAGAGGGACCTGGGTGTCCTTGTGCAGGAATCTCAAGGAGTTGGTTTGCAAGTGCAGCAGGTAATTAAGAAGATAAGTGGAATTTTGTCCTTCATTGCTAAATGAATGGAGTTTAAAAACAGGGAGATTATGTTGCAGCTGTATAAGGTGCTGGTGAGGCCACACCTGGAGTTACTGTGTACAGTTTTGGTCTCCTTACTTGAGAAAGGATATACTGGCACTGGAGGGGGTGCAGAGGAGATTCACTAGGTTGATTCCAGAGTTGAGGGGGTTGGCTTATGAGGAGAGACTGAGTAGACTGGGGCTATACTCATTGGAATTCAGAAGAATGAGGGGAGATCTTATAGAAACATGTAAGATTAAGAAGGGAATCGATAAGATAGTAGCAGGGAAGTTGTTTCCACTGGCGGGTGAAACTAGAACTAGGGGGCATGGTCTCAAAATAATGGGAAGCAGATTTAGGACTGAGTTGAGGAGGAACTTCTTCACACAAAGGGTTGTGAATCTGTGGAATTCCCTGCCCAGTTGAGGCTCCCTCATTGAATGTTTTTAAGGCAAGGATAGATAGATTTTTGAACAGTAAAGGAATTAAGGGTTATGGTGAGCGGGTGGTAAGTGGAGCTGAGTTCATGAAAAGATCAGCCATGATCTTATTGAATGATGGAGCAGGCTCGAGGGGCCAGATGGGCTACTCCTGCTCCTAGTTCTTATGTTCTTTTGACTCACACGGAGAGAAAGAATAAATACAGTATGTGTTCCAGTTAGAACCCGGTGGGATGACTTGATATATCAACATGTTCTATTTTCAGAAAGACAGGGTGATTGACAGAGGAGGTGGAGGGATGAAGTCTTTACCTGGTGGGGATCCTGGCTCGCAGGTAACGATCCACAGCAATAGCCAAGAGGGAGAGGATGGAGCTTTGCGTCAATGTTATCAGGATGCAGGTTATAAAGAGACAGCCGTAGAAATGTGTCCTTAAGCCCAGGCTGATGGTGATAGCCAGGGGGATGGCCAAAGCCCCCACGCCGATGTCAGCCAGGGCCAGTGATACGATGAAGCAGAAGGTGGTGTCTCTGAGAGCTCGGTTTATTCTGACTGCCCAGCACACCAGCACATTGCCCAGCACCGAGGCCACTGCGATCAGCACCTCCACAACAACGTAAATCACATCCAGCACATCCCAGGAGGTAGCCGAGTCTGACATACTGCCAGAAACTTTACCCCTCCCAGGTCTCAGCACTCCACCTCAAACACAAGCACCGCTGTCTCCTCTGGGGAAAAGTAAACTTGGTTATTAACTCTTGTAGCGTGATATTTTAGTATTTATTTCCCGGTTGGTCAGAACGCTGTGTTCATTGCGACCTCCTCAACTCGCACTTTCTCAGTTTCCACCCCATCATCTTAATTTGTGGCATTTCCGAATCCTACCCCATTCACCTCGTCTCTGTGAGTAGCTTCCCACTCCTCGCTGTGAAGATTTCTGTGTCACCAACAGCCAAGTTGTCCCCGTTCGAGTCTGGAAGCAAAATTCTAAATCTTCCTTGAAATGTTCTCTGCGTTTCTCTCTCTCAAGCGGCAGGTTTATTGTAGAGTCTTACATCTCAGTGCAAACATCAGCAAATCAATATCACCATCAGGAGATACCTCCTTCCCAGCCGCTGGATTGTTTGGAGCTCTTTTCTCTGTGTGTCTGTCTGTGTGTGTGTGTGTGTGTCTGTCTGTCTGTGTGTGTCTGTGTGTGTGTGCCTCTCACACTTTGGCAGAGTGTAATGTTCATCTGTTTCCACTTCTCTTGTGAGGTTTGTAGACTGTGGGTTGCCAGTGCGGTGGGAGGGACTTGTGCTGTGCCTGAGTTGAGTGCATTCAGTCAGTGTTTTAAAATTGTACAATCACCTCAAAAAAGTTCCGCAGATTTCATCCCTTCAGCTATGAAAAGGGCGTCATTAAACGAATCTAACTCAGCTCTACTGTGTGCAGAATTACACAGAAATAAATGGTGTTCTTAAGGGAGGTTGGTGGGGGTAAAGGGAGGGGTAATTGTAGGGAACACCGGAGCATTCCAAATCTACCAATTCTCCAAAAAACTAAAATTAAAACCAAGCTGTCACAGAATCCCTACACTGCTGAAGGAGGCCATTCAGCCCATCCAGCCTGCACACCACAATACCACTCAGACCCTATCTCCATAAGGCCACGCGTTTACCCCAGCTAATCCCCCTAAGGGACAATTTGTCATGGCCAATCCATGCAACCTGCACATCTTGAACTGTGGGAGGAAACCCACAAAGACATGGGGAGAATGTGCAGACTCTGCACAGACAGTGACCCAAGCTGGGAATCGAACCCGGGTCCCTGGTGCTGCGAGGCAGCTGTGCTAACCCACTGTGCCACCCAGTTCTAAATTTTTAACAATATGTTTTCAAATTAATTTGGTTTCTGGTCATTGTCACACATTGTGATTCGCAGTTTTTATTATTGTTCAGTACCATGCATGATAAAAAGGTTCATTTGATCTTTTTAAAAAGAAGCTGTTTAATTTGCATGGGTAAATGACATCAATGTGAGCTGTGTCCAAATGGCAGAGTTCCCAAAGCAGAGTTCTCAGTAAAGTGCTGAGTAATTTTCCAATAATGAAACGGAGTAGATCTTTTTTGTGGGGTTAGGAATGAACACATGTTTGCTGTTTTTGAAGCTCTCAAGGCAAGAGTCTTCAAAGTTCTGGAACTTGCCTTATCCCTCTTTTTCAGAACCCTATTCAATGATAATCTTTCAGTCTTCCTTAGACAAAGGAGTGGTGCCAGAGGACTGGAGAATTACAGATGTTATGCCAGGGACCAGTGTTAGGACCCTTATTCTTCCTGACATACATTCTGGTGTTCCTTCACCTGGGTGGAGCTGTTTTGAATCCTGATGCCACATTTGTTAGAAGGGGTGATACACTGGCACAGTGGTTAGCACTGCTGCCTCACAGCGTCAGGGACTTGGATTCACTTCCCAGCTTGGGTCACTGTCTGTGCAGAGTCTGCATGTTCTCCCTGTTTATGCATGGACTTCCTTTGGGTGTTTCGGCTTCCGTCCACAGTCTGAAAGACGTGCTGGCTAGGTGGATTGGCCATGCTAAATTCTCCCTCAGTGTACCCGAATAGTGGAGTGTGGCAATTAAGGGCTCTTCACAGTAACTTCATTACAGTGTTAATATAAATGGACTTGTGACACTAGTAAATAAACATAAAATAAACAGTGCTACCTGGATAGTTGTTGGAAAAAGCAGCACACGCAATTGGCCGAATGGCCACATGTTCTATGATTCTATGGAAGACAATGATTGAAGGAAAATGTTGAACCCTGTAGTTTAATGCATATATTTTCTGCTAAGATCTTGAACTCAAAAAGTAATATTTTCTGAAAGAACACATTGAAATACAAATGTGTAGATGTGGAATGGGGACAAACTTTGCAGCTAGAGGAGATGGTGGCACAGTGGTAATGCCATGTGATTCATACTCCTGAGGCCCAGGCTAATGGTCTGGTGATATGGGTTCAAATCCCACCAGGGCAGCTGGTGGAATTTAAATTCAATTAACAAAGTCTGGAATTGAAAATTAGTCTCAGTTATGGTGACCATGGATCTCTCATCAATTGCTATGAAAACATGTCAGGTTCACTCATGCCTCTTAGGGGGGAAAATCTATCACCTATACCTAGTCTGACTGACCTGGGACTGTATACCCGTGACAATATGGTTAACTCTCAAATGGCCTAGCAAGACACTCAGTCTAAGGACGGGCAACAATGCTGACTCTTACAACCCATGAAAGGGTAAAGAAAAAAAGCAACCTGAATCATTTCAATTTTGAAGGGAGGAAATTGGGAATAACATGCTGTGTTTTATCACCACCCTTCGGGGAGGTAGTGGCCTAGTGGTATTGTAACTGGATTCATAATTGGGGAACCTGGCATAATGCTCTGGGGACCTGCATTCAAATCCTACCAAGGCAGATGGTGAAATTTGAATTTAATTTAAAAAATCTGAAATTAAAAGTCTAACGATAACCTTGAAACCATTGCCAATTTTTATAGAAACCCATCTGGTTTATTAATGCCCTTTAGAGAAGGAAATCTGCCGTCCTTACCCAGTCTGGCTTACATGTGACTCCAGATTCACAAGCGAAGTGGATGACCCTGAAATGCCCTCTCAAAGGGAGGTCAGTTCAGGATGGGCCCACACAGGGACATCCACATCGTACGAACAATTTGCAAAAAAAGTAAGGTACTGGTGAGTGGGGTTTAAAGGCAGTTCTTTCAGAGAGTTACGGGGAGGCAACCATGACGTTACAGGAATATAAAAGAAATGCTGATGAAGCAGCACCAAAAACTCATATTATTCATTTGGGTTTATGGAAAGACAATCCAAGTGAAACTGAGAATTGGTCCCTGTCTCGTTAGGGATCAGTGTTAGAACCCTTTCTCTTCCTGACACATACTGTGGTGTTCAGGGCATAATTTCAAAACTTTCAGGTGATACAAAGAAAGGAAATGTTGTTAAATGTGATGACAAAGGGCTCCAGAGATAAAGACAGAAACGACAGACCAGTGAGTTTGACTTTAGTAGTAGGGAACCTTCTAGAAATTGTAGTTTAGGACAAAATCAATAGCCATTCGGACAAGAACATAAGAAATAGGAGCAGGAGTAGGCCATCTAGCCCTTCGAGCCTGCCCCGCCATTCAATAAGATCATGGCTGATCTGTCGTGGCTCAGTTCCACTTTCCCGCTTTCTCCCCATAACCCTTAATCCCCTCTCTCATCAAAAACCCATCAACCCGCGTCTTAAAAATATTTAGCGAGGTAGCCTCCACCACTTCAACGGGCAGAGAATTCCAGAGATTCACCACCCTTTGAGTGAAGAAGTTCTTCCTCAACTCCGTTCTAAACCACCCCCCCCTTTATCCTGAGGCTGTGCCCCCTAGTCCTCTATCCTATCCATCCCATTCATCATCTTATACGTCTCAATGAGATCTCCCCTCATTCTTCTAAACTCTAACGAGTACAAGCCTAGTTTATTCAGCCTCTCCTCATAGCTCAACCCCCTCAACTCCGGCATCAGCCTAGTAAACCTTCTCTGCACTCCCTCCAAGGCCAAAATATCCTTGCGTAAGTACGGCGCCCAAAACCGCACACAGTACTCCAGCTGCGGCCTCACCAATGCCCTATATAGCCGCAGCAAGACCTCCCTACTTTTATATTCAATCCCCCTCACTATGAAGGCCAGCATCCCATTCGCCTTCCTGACCACCTGCTGCACCTGCAAGCTGGGTTTTTGCGACTCATGCACAAGGACCCCGAGGTCCCTCTGCACCGTCGCATGCTGCAGTTTTTCTCCACGTAAGTAATAATCCTTCCTACCATTATTCCTACCAAAGTGGACCACCTCGCACTTGCCAACATTAAATTCCATTTGCCAGTTCCTGGCCCATTCGCCCAGCCTATCTAGATCCTTCTGCAGACTCTCCACACCCTCTGCACAATTTGCCGTTCTACCAATCTTGGTGTCATCAGCAAATTTCGACACCATACACTCGGTTCCCTCCTCCAGATCACCTATATAAATGGTAAATAGCTGAGGCCCCAGCACCGACCCCTGGGGCACTCCACTAGTCACCAACCGCCAATCCGAATAGCACCCATTGACCCCCACTCTCTGCCTCCTGTTTGACAACCAGTCCTCTATCCACGCTAACACCCTACCCCCAACTCCATGTCCCCTGACCTTCTGCAATAACCTCTTGTGAGGTACCTTGTCAAACGCCTTCTGAAAATCAAGAAAGACCACATCCACCGGCTCTCCTCTATCCACCGCCCTCGACACATCCTCATAGAACTCCAATAAATTTGTCAGACACGACTTCCCCTTAACGAAACCGTGCTGCGTCTGCTCTATCAAGCAGTTCCCCTCAAGATGCCTCGCTATTTCCTCCTTGATGACGGATTCTAACATTTTACTTACAACAGACATTAAACTAACCGGCCTATAATTCCCCGCCTTTTGCCTGGCACCCTTCTTAAATAACGGCGTAACATTAGCCGCTTTCCAATCTTCCGGCACTTCCCCGGAATCCAGCGACGTCTGGGAAATAACCACCAAGGCATCCGCTATCACCTCCACCATTTCTTTTAGAACCCTCAGATGCATTCCATCCGGTCCTGGGGACTAATTAAGGAAAACCAGCATGGTTTCATGAAGGGAAAATCATATTTAAGTAACTTACTGGATTTGTTTGATGAGATAACAGGGAATGTTGCTAAGGGTAATGCTGTTGATGCGATGTATATAGATTTTTAGAAGATATTTAATGCAGTGCTATGCAACAGATTTGTGAGCAAAATTCTAGCACACAGAATAAAAGGGAAAGTGGGCACTTGGATAAGGGATTCGCTGAATGACAGGAAACAGAGAGCAGTGATAAATGGTTGTTTTTCAGACTGGGGGAAGGTTGGTAGTGGAGATCCCCAGGAATCAGTGTTCGGACCCTTGTTTTTCCTATTATATACTGGTTACTGGGATAAGGCAGGAGATTTGGATGATATGTAAAATGCTCTTTCAAAGAGCCAGTGCAAACTAAATGGGCCAAATGGCCACCTTCTGCATTGTAAAGGTTCTTTGATTTTGTGATATTATCCTATCACTGTGAGTCAATCTGCTATCGTACATTGCTGCTTGTTAAACCCATGTGATGCAAATAGAATTTGTTCATTAAAACAACCCAGAAAATAACAAAGTGTTGAATGATCAAAATTGGCGAACTGTTCTATTGAAAAAAATTATCAAAAATAAAAACACAATTTATGGCACCTGGAAATCCTCGATGGATGAAAATTGAGCAAATTGGTAAATTCCTACAGAAAACCATCTCATAAGAGCAGGGGAGGATGAACATTTTCAATGGTAGAATATGAAGAGAGAGTTAATACTCAACAAACCAGACCAATAGTTGTAACTGAATCTTACAGTGAGTTTATCAACCCAGGAAATTCATCAAGTAGCCAAAGACATTGGAGCTATGGGTGAGCAATCAAACTGTTTTTCTGGTTATCTGTTCCGATTAATGATTCAGGACAGCGAAGAGTGTGTTTTGCGTAGCTTCAAGTGCAACACTCAAGCCACTTAGACATGAAGTTCAGCCAAAAGATAAAAGCTAGTTGTCAACTGGAACACAGTCTGACTGAACAAAGCTCAGACATCTTTTCTCTGTAATAGTCAGCTGTCAGTACACATTTTGCACACCTATTAGACAGAGTGACTCTTCTGGCCACCTGCAATTTGTGACCACAATTACCTTCAAACACCTACCTCAAGTGCCTGAGGTATCTTATCAATGTTAACTAATATTGCACGGACCTACGGGGATTGAATTGACTGAGTGTGGCTGTTCCAAATAAATCTTGGTATGAATTAATCCTTTTGCTTGTTGGAAATTGTACCTAAAATTAATCAAATTGTACCTAAAATAATCAAATAGGCAAGAGGATAGTTGGCCTTTACATCTGGAAGAATAGGACACTAGAGATTGAAGGCACACTGCAGTTATACAAAATCCCAGTCAGACAAGACATGGAGTATTATGGGCAATTCTAGGCACCACACTTTGTGAAAGACATTTTGGACTTGGGGAGAATGCAGTTTATATTTATTAGAATGGTACCTGGTCTCCTTGATTATGAGGGAGCCTACACAAACCAAGGCTATATTCCCTAGAACTTAGAAAGTTAGGGGATGAAGTTTATGGGGAAAAGAGGGGGAGGTTAGTCAAAACTATTTCCACTAATTCAAGAGTTTCTGGGATGTATAGTCGAGAAAAGACTAATGCCAGGCTTTTCAAAAGCAAAAGTACAAAACAATTTCTTCATGCAAAAGGTGTTAGAAACTTGAAACTTTCTTCCATAAATAGTCACTGAAGCCAGATATATTGTTCATTTGAAACAGTGTTTGATAGACATCATTAGCCAAGGGAAATGGGGCAAAGGCAAATATGGAGTTGGATTACAGATCAGCAATGATCTCAGTGTATACTGGAACAGGCTCACGGAGGTAAATGGCCCCTTCCTGATCCTATGTTCTTGCAACTTGTGTTGGATCCTCCCCTATAAATAACTGTTTAATTTTACATGTTTTGATCTGGACTCCCAAAAATCATTTCTAAATCTTGGAAAGTGACCAAACATCATAAAATCTAGAAACCCATCCAGATTCTTTGGCCTTTCTGCTTATTGCTTTTATGTCCTGTTTACAGCATTAGTCCAGATTTTGCATGAGTCATTCATTATCTTTACACTTTCCCACAAACTTTCTGTGGGCTTTTCCACCAGAACATGAATTATTAGTGAACTCTAAGTAGTTAACACTGCTGCCTCACTGTGCCAGGGATCTAGGTTCAATCCCAGCCTCAGGTCACTATCTGTGTGCAGTTTGCACATTCTACCTGTGTCTGCGTGAGTTTCCTCAGGATGCTCCAGTTTCCTACCACGGTGTGGGTTAGGTGGATTGGCCACTTAGTGTCAGGGGGATTAGCAGGATAAACGAGGGTTACAGGAATAGGGCCTCGGTGGCTAGTACAGACTTGAAGGGCTGAATGGCCTCCTTCTGTACTGTAGGGATTCTAGGATTCTATAAGAGCAAAATATGCTCTAGAGGGGATCTGAGACTTATGTGAATAGGCCAAGTAGCAGTGTGACACTGTAACCAATCTTAGTAAAACACTTAGACAGGAATTTAATGTCTTCACAATATGGGCTGAGTGGTGGGTTTGCTGCTTAACGGGGTGTGATGTCATGAAATTGAGAGCATTCCATCTTCCCAACTTCCCTCAATTAAGTGAAGAGTGGAAAATGTTGAGGTTGCCTCTTCTCACCCTTAGGCCAACTGAAACCCAAATGTGGTCAATTAATGACTACTGAAGAGTCTCCACTCACCATTGCTGGCAGCCACACGAGGCTGACAGGCTGCCAGGAAATGCCATTGCAGCTTGCCTATGAACTGGGCACATCATCCGGATTCCACACTTAGTGCCCAATGGAAGGCCCTGCTGGTGGGAAGGGTTACCCCCATGGAAATGCCTTCCCACCACAATCTTCGAGCTGCCCTTTACCCACTCACCTGACCACTCCTGATGAAGCAGCTCCTACCCCCAGCCAGATTCCAGGGTCTCCATCACTGTTTCTCCTCTCTGATCTCCTGCAGTAGCAGCAGTGCCCACCGTTCACAGTAACATTCCTGGTACTAAACTGCTGCCACCCTCCAATTGGTTGGCAGTCATTGGAGGTGAGACATCTATCCTAAACCTCGAGGAGTTACGGTGGCCGAGAGGTAAGGACCTGATTGGGTCGAAATTATCCAGGAGCAGCTGCAGTGGGATTGCCATCAGTTGGTGCACTGGTCCATCAAATCTAAACCCACAGTGTCTGTCAGCCTGGTTTATCTGATGTGAAATCATTTACAGAAGGCAAAATAAAGGAAGGAAAATAATGATGGGTTTGAGAGAGAGAGAAAGAAATAAAATTGATTGAAAGAAAATTTAAAAAAAATTCGTAACATCTCCGATGTTCCAATCCCGGCTGATGTTACTGTTGGACACTCAGACCCCAGAATGGAACCCTGGCCTGATCAACCATAAGTTTGATTTTTGTTCAGAGACTCAGAAGAACAGGGTCACAGGACTGCCAGTTAACTTTTACCAGAGAGTATATCAAAACAATGAAACACTGATTAAACACGAGAATTATAGGATCCCTAAATTGCAGAAGGAGGCCATTTGGCCCATCGAGCCTACACCAACAGCAATCCCACCCTATCCACGTAAAGCCATGTATATACCCTGCTAGCCTCCTTGAGATTGTCTATAACATAATGCTCCTTCATCAGACCGATATATCGTCCCAGATGTGCTCAAATTTTGAAGAACAGGTTACAAAATATATCTTATCCTATAATGTTCTCAGTATAGACAGTTCATGGAACTGATAGACCACACGTTACCAAACACAACACAGTCTGAAACCAAGCAGATGCCACTGAATATAAATTCTATGGAGTTCTCATCACACCCCTCTCGATACTTATCACACTGTGAGCCAACTGTCTCACTGGAACTCTGATTTCCACACTAGTGTTTCCAATCATCATTCTCAAAGAACACATTTTGAAATCTTCTCCCCCACAATGCTTTCTTTCATCAAGGATCCACTTTCAAGATTTCAGTTGCCCCATTCAGTATTCCTCTGCTTTGGATTGCTATGTTCACTAAAGCTTCTCAGATACTCAGCCATGCCAATAGAATACCACTGCTTCACAGGCTGCATTAAGGCCTCACCAACTTGAGGATTATTTGGATGGCTGGCTTCTCTCTATCCAATTTCACCAGATCTGCATCTTTTAGACTCCATTATCAAGGATTTCATAGCACAGCATTTGGGAAGTCCATAAGACCATAAAACATAGGAGCAGAATGAGGCCACTCGGCCCATCGAGTCTGCTCCGCCATTCAATCATGGCTGATATTTTTCTCATCCCCATTCTCCTGCCTTTTCCCCATAACCCCTGATCCCCTTTTTAATCAAGAACCTATCCATCTCTGTCTTAAAGACTCAATGATCTGACCTCCATAGCCTTCTGCGACAAAGAGTTACACAGGTTCACCACTCACTGACTGAAGAAATTCCTCCTTGTTTCTAATGTAAATGATCATCACTTTAGTCTGAAGTTGTGCCATCAGCCTAAAGTAGTTGGAAAGCAGTGATATAATCAGATAGAGTCAGCATGGATTTACAAAACAGAAATCATGCTTAACATATTTACTAGAATTCTTTGAGGATGTAATCAGTAGAGTTGACCAGGGAGAACTGGTAGATGTGGTTTAGTTAGACTTGCAGAAAGGTTTCCACAAAGTCTCACATAGTAGATTACTAAGTAAAATTAAAACTCATGGGATTGCGGGTAGTGCCTTGAGATGGATAGAAACTGGTTAGCAAACAGGAAGCAAGGATTTGGAATAAATGGGTCTTTTTCCAATTTGCACACAATGACTAGTGGAGTATTACAGGGATCTGTGCTAGGACTCCGATTGGTCACATTAATGATTTGGACAAGGGAACAAAATGGATATTCTCCAAATTTGCAGATGATGCAAAATTTGATGGGAGGGTGAGCTGTGAGGAGGATGCAGAGATGCTACAGTGTGATTTGGACAGGCTGAGTGTATGAGCATATGCATGGCAGATGCAGTATAATGTGGATAAGTGTGAGGTTATCCAATTTGGTAGCAAAAACAGGAAGACAGATTATTACTTGAATGGGTGTAAATTGAGAGAGGTGGATACTCAGTGAAATCTTGGTGTCCTCATGCATCAGTCACTGAAAGTAAGTGCACAGGTACAGCAGGCAGTAAAGAAGGTAAATGGTATGTTGGCCTTCATAGTGAGAGGATTTAAGATAGGAATAGGGTTGTTTTACTGCAATAGGATTGGCCATTGATGAGGCGACACCTGAAGCATTGTGTGCAATTTTGTGTCCTTTTCTGAGGAAGGATATTGTTGCTCTAGAGGGAGTACAGAAATAAAGCTTACAGGCTGATTCCTGGGATGGCAGGTCTCTCATTTGAGAAGACTAAGTCAATCACAATTATATTAATTGTAGTTTGGAAGAGTAAGAGGGGATCACATAGAAACGTACAAAATTGCACATTCTCCTCGTGTCTGTGTGGGTTTTCTCCGGGTGCTCTGGATTCCTCCCACAGTCCAAAGATGTGCTGGTTAGGTTGAGTGGACATGCTAAATTGCCCCTTAGGTCATGAGATGGTTAGGTTCGAGGGATTAGTGGGTACAATATGTAGAGATATGGGGGTAGGGCCTGGGTGGGATTGTGGTCGGTGCAGACTCAATGGGCCAAATGGTCTCCTTCTGCACTGTAGGGTTTCTATGGTTTCTATGAAAATAAAGGTTTTTTTAAAATCTCCTAATGCAAATTTTGACCCAGTTCTTACTTGCTTACAGAAGATTCAACTTGGCTAGCCTTGTGCCTGTCTTTCAGACCTAGATATTTTGATTGATGTCTGCAACCCTGTATATTCCCAGACCCCAGCTTAATTAACTTCATCACCTATGTGCAGACACATAAATAACACAAGCCTACTTCGTAGAATAACACAGTAAATCTCCAAAGTATTAAAATAATAACATTTTTTTCACACAAAGACTTACGACACCATTGAAAATAGTTTGCATGGACTTGTCTGGTTTATTTAGTATGTGTCTAGTGGGTACATATTGCAACTCTATCCATTCCTTATACTTCATTGGTGAGTAGTGCAGTGAGACACTGGTAGGGCAAAGCTTCCATAGGAGCAGAGTTACCCAAACCACAGCATCCTGATTGCTTATCTGCACTTGTATGGATGCTGCTAGTCGCTATCTAATTTACTCTTTATTAAAGGAAATGGTGACAGTTTCACTGTTACTCTTATGATGAAATCTGGGCCACTGAGTACTAATGTTAGAATCAGGAGAAAGCGCCTTAGAAACCTTGATGGGTTTGAATTAACACTTGACTTCTTACTCTGGACTTCTCTGCACAAAGGCAGGTCAGACCAACAGTGTCACATTCTCCAACACAGGTATGGCAAGGAGGCAGGTACTGAATCCACTCCAACTGGACTGGGGATCCAACCCTATGCTGTTGGCACCACTGGATATCGAGTCAACTGAGCCATCCCTATTCCCTCCTTTCTAAGGAAAAGGGGATGCTGTGGGGACATGCATTCTGACATCCACATTGTGACTATGGATTGCAATGGTAGATGCTCCAATCTCTTCCTATTGGATAGATGATCAGGAATCTCTCCCACTCTTACCACCTACTATCTGTAGATGTTGGATGGATTTACAAGTTGCTACTTAGACGTTATGCCATTATGCACATGCCCCTCCTTAGCCAGCGAGTGCTGGAATGGGAACTGAACATGGAGCTTCTGTTTCAAAGGCTCACAAATACCCACTGAGACACATGTCCTCAACATTTAACGAGAGCTTAGATATTCCTGGCTGTCAATTGATATTCATGTAACCTTATTGCTAGTGAACTTGAAACCCATGAAGTCCAATCTGTAAATGGCACCTAATCAATAATGTAAAAATAAATCTACAGAAAGTGAACAAAACCTATTATTGGATTTCTGTGAGGATGTGACTAGTGCGGTAGACAGAGGGGAACCAGTGGATGTGGTGTTTTTAGATTTTCAAAAGGCATTTGATAAGATGCCTCATAAAAGGTTGCTACAGAAGGTTAGGGTACACGGAGTTGGGGGTAAGGTGTTAGCGTGGATAGAGGATTGGCTGTCTAATAGGAAGCAGAGAGTTGGTATCAGTGGTGCTATTCTGGTTGGTGGTTGGTGACTAGTGGAGTGCCGCAGGGATCAGTGCTGGGGCCTCAGCTATTTACCATTTATATAGATGATCTGGAGGAGGGGGCTGAGTGTAGGGTGACGAAATTTGCTGATGACACAAAAATGAGTGGAAAAGCAAATTGTGTGCAGGGTGTGGAAAGTCTGCAGAGGGATCTGGATAGGCTGAGCGAGTGGGCGAGGACCTGGCAGATGGAGTACAATGTTAGCAAGTGTGAGGTTATCCACTTTGGCAGAAATAATAGTAGGAGGGATTATTATTTAAAGGGCGAAAAGCTGCAGCATGCTACGGTGCAGAGGGACCTGGGGGTCCTTGTGCACGAGTCGCAAAAACCCAGTCTGCAGGTGCAGCAGGTGATCAAGAAGGCGAATGGAATGCTGGCCTTTATAGCGATGGGGATAGAATATAAAAGCAGGGAGGTCTTGCTGCAACTGTACAGGGCACTGGTGAGGCCACAGCTGGAGTACTGTGTGCAGGTTTGGTCACCGCACTTGCGCAAGGATATTTTGGCCTTGGAGGGAGTGCAGAGGAGGTTCATTAGGCTGATACCGGAGATGAGGGGGTTGGAATATGAAGAGAGACTAAATAGACTGGATCTGTACTCGTTGGAGTTTAGAAGGATGAGGGGGGATCTTATAGAGATGTATAAGATAACGAAAGGGATGGATAGGGTAGAGGTAGAGAGACTCTTCCCGCTTAGAAAGCATAGCAGGACTAGAGGGCACAGCCTCAAGATAAGAGGGGGGGGAATAGTTTAGATCAGATTGAGGAGGAACTTCTTCACTCAAAGGGTGGTGAATCTCTGGAATTCTCTGCCTGTTGAAGTGGTGGAGGCTGCCTCGCTAAATATATTTAAGACACAGGTAGATAGGTTTCTGATAGACAAGGGAATTAGGGATTATGGGGAGAAAGTGGGAAAGTGGAACTGATCCACTTCAGATCAGCCATGATCTTATTGAATGGCGGGGCAGGCTCGAAGGGCTAGATGGCCGACTCCTGCTCCTATTTCTTATATTCTTATTTCTTACGTTCTTATTCTAAAAATATAGCAGGATGAATTATAATTTGTTTTTAATTTTGATTTTTAAAATATTTTCCAAGAAGGCTATTAAAAGTAACAGGTATACTTACACACAGTATTGTTATTCTAAAGCTTTTAACCAAAGGAGCAATTATCCAGTGAAAGGATACAATAGTGTTGCTCTTCACTTTTCATTTGAAGGATGATTCATAAAGCAATTACAATCGATTTATATTTTTGTTTGCAAAACTAATGCATTGAAACAATGCACTAGCAAAGCAGAAGATCATATTGCTGCTTTCTGAGCCCTGAAATATATTTTTTGCATCTACGAAAGTTTATTTATTTGTGTCACAAGTAGGCTTACATCAACACTGTACTGAAGTTACTGCAAAAATTCCCTAGTCGCTACACTCCAGTTCCTGTGCAGGTCTACTGAGGGAGAATTTAGCAAAACCAGTGAACCTGACCAGCACATCTTTTAGTCTCTGAGAGGAAACCGGAGCACCCAAAGGAAATCCACACAGACACGAGGAGAATATGCAGTCTCTGCAGACCATGACCCAAGCTGGGAATTGAACCCAGGTCCCTGGTGCTATGAGGCAGCAGCGCTAACCATTGTGCCACCAGTTTTACAGGAGAGTAGAAAGAAGTTTGAGTGTTGCCTTTTCCAATATAGAGCATGTATTCCAAAGGAAGAACCCCTGCGATTGAATAATTTCTTGGGTCTGGCAATCCTACTCATGAAAGATATTTCACAGGTGAGAGTTTGACCAGAAAACAAAACAAACAATAGCCTTTGAGACAATATTGAGAGTCATTTCCTAATGTACTTTGGATTTTATCCCATTTCAGATTGATTTAAGCTTTTGCAAAGTTTAGATGGCTGCGAAAGCATCCATTTGTACAGCAGGAGCTTACTTTATAATTGACATCGATGGTGCAGAGGAAAGAAAAAGATTAAATTCAGAACATACTTGAAAGGAAAGAAAACCTTTTACAACTTGAGTGAAAAGTCATAGTCATTTTAAAGCTACCGTGATTTACTCCTCAAAAAGTGATCCTAGATCTAAATACCAAAGAAGAGAATTTGACAACTGGATGATGTTTATTGGGATGAAATGTTTTGTTTCAATATTGTTCTACATGAGGTTATTTTACACAACAGGAGATGATGATCTTGGAGGTAATAACGTAGCCTGGTTTGAAGATAAATATGGGCAGTGGGAAGAAAAGTAGCATTTTTTGGTTGGTGTAGGGCACTCAGGTCAATGCTAGGATCTCAGTTATTTACCAACCGTGTATTGTGTATCCTAGATTACTGATGGTGACCTAAACTGCGAGGATGAGATAAAGAGGTTGCAAAGGGCCAGAAACAGGTTAAATAACTGGACAAGGAAATGGCAGATGGAAGCTAGGGAGTGATTATACCATCTACACTGGAAATGCTCCCACCAGCAGGAAAATCGGAATGCTTGGTGTCAGCAATGCATGTCAGGTGGAATTCACTCACTTTTAGGATGTAAAAATATATATAGTGCACAATACGCCAGCCATTCCAGCTTCTCAGCGATCGATGTACCATCAGGCCCCCTCTCCCTCCACCATGACATGGCTACCTTCCACTGACAAGGGGAGCAGCCCCCCAAACCCTCAGTGCAGAGGGACATCCTCCGCTATCACTAAAAGGATGCCCACCCCCCCAAACACACAATCATGAAGGTGATGCAACACCCCTCCCATCCCCAACAAGAGAGAAACATTCCAGGATAGGGTAGCCTTGGATCTACCCTCTAAGGAACCTTTTGGGCCCTGCTCTTTGCCAATACCAACCTTGCGCTGACCCGTCACCCTGGCAAGAACACTCTGGCAGTGATGCCCTGCCCTGGTTCCTCACTCCAAGTGGGTGCCAAGGAGGTAAGTGCTTTTCCCATGTGCTCCTCTGCCACTGCCAAGCTGCAGAGGGAGAATTCCTGAATGGTGTTGGGTGGGCTCGGGCTGGGGGTGGGGGTGGGGGGAAATGGGTTGACCTTGGGACTCTCCCTTGAATGCATGGATCATAGAGGTTTACAGCATGGAAACAGGCCCTTTGGCCCAACTTGTCCATGCTGCCCTTTTTTTAAACCCCTAAAATAATCCCAATTGCCTGCCTTTGGTCCATATCCCTCTATATCCATCTTATCCATGTAACTGTCTAAATGCTTTTTAAAAGACAAATTTGTACCCACCTCTACTACTATCTCTGGCAGCTTGTCCCAGACACTCACCACCCTCTGTGTGAAAAAATTGCCCTTCTGGACATTTTTGTATCTCTCCCCTCTCACCTTAAACCTCTGCCCTCTAGTTTTAGACTCCCCTACCTTTGGGAAAAGATATTGACTAGTTGATCTGTGCCCCCCCGTTATTTTGTAGACTTCTGTAAGATCACCCCTCAGCCTTTTATGCTCCAGAGAAAAAAGTCCCAGTCTTAAGAGCTTTCTTTGTTTACAAGCATCATGATTAGAAAAGCGGTGGAACTTCCTGCATAGTGTGTAATTGACCCAACTGGCAATCAGAACAACACTGTTTCTAAATATTGAACAAAAGCAAGTCCTTGAGATGCATTCAACCGTAAAGGAAAAGTAAACCTTCTCAAGGGCAACTAGGGATGGGTAATATATACTGGCCAGCCAGCGATATCCACGTCCCACAAATTAATAAAATAAGACAAACAAACTGCCTGGTGTGCAATTAATCCAACTTGTCAGATAGAGTGGGAGTTTTATGTAGTTCTATCTGAGATCTACAAATTTATAATGGTATACCGTGCAATATTTTGAACCACATAAGTCATAAAGACATTCAGCTTTACTGCACAGAGAAAGGCCAAGTATTTTAAATAATGACAGCAGCTTCCACACAATCCATAACTTTCTAGTAAGTTTTTGGTTGCTTTGGCCATCTTTCCTGTGATGACTTCAGCCAGGTTAATGAGATTGCTAGACTACAAACTACCTGATTAGTCTTCCCTATGTTAATTTGAGTTGGTTTATTTGTTTGGTATGAAAAGGGATACCTGATGAGTCCGAATTGATGGTTAAATCATGGAGCCTCATGCTCCCTATTTAAAGCAGGTGTGTCAGACTCCCAGCCTGCATTCAGCAGGGAGCAACTGGAGAGCTGGCTGTGTACAGATGTATGGTGTAAATAAAGTAACTTGGTGACAGGGCTTTGGCCTCCGTGAAGTTATTACCACAGAATCTGCTCATGTTGCTCCTTTATAGCTGGTGGCGTAATTTCACTTCCTTCCTATTTATTTTTATTCTGAAACATGACCTTCGTCAAGTATTTTCAAGACTAATCTGTTGAATATAATACTCATAAATAGCTGACGTATTGCAGAGGAAGTCGAAAATAAATATCAAAAATAACTTTCTTCCAAATTTGGAAAGTCAGCAGCTTGTATACTGTGTAAAAAAAGGAACATTTCAGTCTCTCAGGATTTACTTCTCTTGGTTTATAATGGCCCAGTGAAGGAGATTGGTGAATGGGAGATTAGGGTTGTGTTTACTGGGTCATTTGAGTTGCTTGCAGGCATACAGTGATGGTGATGTAGTGGTATTGTCACTGGACTAGTAATCCAAAGGCCCAGCAGAAGGCTTTGGGGACCCAGGCTCGAACCTGACCACAGCAGATGGTGGAGTTTGAAGTTAACAATTATCCAACTATGGAACCATTGTTGATTGTTGTAAAAGCCCATCTGGTTTACTAAAGTCCTTTAGGGAAGGAATCTGCCATCCTGACTTGGTTTGGTGTACATGTAACACCAGACCCACAGCAGGGAATCTTATCAGCCCCTCTGATATGGTCTTGCAACCCATTCAGTCCAATTAGGGATGGGCAATAAATGCTGGCCTGATCAGTGAGGGACAAGGTTTAAAGGAGATGTATAAGGCATGTTTTTTTACACAGAAGGTGGTGGGTGCCTGGAACTCACTGCTGGGGGAAGTAGTGGAAGCGGATATGACAGTGACTTTTAAGGGATGTCTGGATGAATACATGAATAGGATGGGAATAGAGGGATATTGTTCCCCGGAAGGGTAGGGGGCTTTAGTTCTTTCGGACAGCATGGTCAGTGCAGGCTTGGAGGACAAAAGGCCCTATTCCTGTGCTGGAATTTTCTTTGTTCTTTCTCTGTTCTTTGTCTTACACACCAGATAGTTTGGTGAAAAGTTTTGAAGTGGGGTAATCAAAATAATTTGACATCAAACATCAGTAGCTTTAAAGTAGGCAGATATAATTAGGAGCTTTAACAGCTTTCAAAGAATAGTTATTAGAGCCCCTTCTTAACATGACAGTGAGGGAAAGTAACAAGCACAGGATTAATGATGCTCACAGGAAGCAAAGGTGTGATAAGAAACTCTGACCTGAGCCAAATGGATAAAGGGGACAGCTGTGACTTGTATCATTCTGCTTATTAGGATTTTGTAGTGATAACCAAAGATTATAATAAATATGTTCCAAAACGTTTATTTTAGACACCAGACAGACACCTTGGGCGAGTGTGTGGGGGGTGGGGGGCTTGTTCTTTCTCGTGGGCTTCAGCCTTGGACTTTCAGCATGGACTCGGGTCAAGCGCTGACCTCGAATGTTTGTGCTGACTCTGAGTCCGGCAGCAGGAAGCAATGATGCAGGTGGAGGACGTGGTGGAAACTGTCTGAGTGGCGGTGCCACTGTCTCAGTGCTGGTAAAGCAGAACTGTGTGTGATCAGCACTGCACAGGCTCAGGGTGTGTGTCTGTGAGTGAGAGAGAGAGGAATTAGGATGGGGGGGGAGGGGGGGGTGCGGGGGGGCTGTGTTGCCATTCTGGAAACTGTGGGGAATTATGGGGAGTGTGTGTTGCTGGGGGGGGGGGGCGGGTTTGGGGAGTGTGTGTTGCTGGGGGTGGGGGGGGGTTTGGGGAGTGTGTGTTGCTGGGGGGGTGGGGGGGGTTTGGGGAGTGTGTGTTGCTGGGGGTGGGGGGGGGTTTGGGGAGTGTGTGTTGCTGGGGGTGGGGGGGGGTTTGGGGAGTGTGTGTTGCTGGGGGGGGGGTTTGGGGAGTGTGTGTTGCTGGGGGGGGGGGGGGTTTGGGGAGTGTGTGTTGCTGGGGGGGGGGTTTGGGGAGTGTGTGTTGCTGGGGGTGGGGGGGGGTTTGGGGAGTGTGTGTTGCTGGGGGGGGGGGTTTGGGGAGTGTGTGTTGCTGGGGGTGGGGGGGGGGGTTTGGGGAGTGTGTGTTGCTGGGGGTGGGGGGGGGGGTTTGGGGAGTGTGTGTTGCTGGGGGTGGGGGGGGGTTTGGGGAGTGTGTGTTGCTGGGGGTGGGGGGGGGGTTTGGGGAGTGTGTGTTGCTGGGGGTGGGGGGGGGTTTGGGGAGTGTGTGTTGCTGGGGGTGGGGGGGGGGTTTGGGGAGTGTGTGTTGCTGGGGGTGGGGGGGGGTTTGGGGAGTGTGTGTTGCTGGGGGGGGGGGTTTGGGGAGTGTGTGTTGCTGGGGGTGGGGGGGGTGTTTGGGGAGTGTGTGTTGCTGGGGGTGGGGGGGGTTTGGGGAGTGTGTGTTGCTGGGGGTGGGGGGGGGGTTTGGGGAGTGTGTGTTGCTGGGGGTGGGGGGGGGTGTTTGGGGAGTGTGTGTTGCTGGGGGGGGGGGGGTTTGGGGAGTGTGTGTTGCTGGGGGTGGGGGGGGTTTGGGGAGTGTGTGTTGCTGGGGGTGGGGGGGGGTTTGGGGAGTGTGTGTTGCTGGGGGTGGGGGGGGGTGTTTGGGGAGTGTGTGTTGCTGGGTGGGGGGGGGGTTTGGGGAGTGTGTGTTGCTGGGGGGGGGGGGGGGGTTTGGGGAGTGTGTGTTGCTGGGGGGGTGGGGGGGGGGGGTGTTCAGTTTAACCAGGTCAGCATCTGAAAAACGGGGAGCTGTCTTTCTGGAGGCCATTTCTTCCTGCCCCCCCCCTGTCCATCCTCGGGGGGGGGGTTTGTGGAGCTGCCCCTTCTTAGGGCAGATCAGCTGCAGGCAGTTTGGGTGCGTCACACGCCCGTCAGAACATTCCGGCGAGTTTAATGTATTTTGCCTTGTTACGATGAAGCAGAAGCCAAGTCAGCGCTCACAGTGTGCTGATGGGGGTGGGGGGCAGGCGGGGGATGGGGGGGGGGGAGCTGTGGAGGAGGTGGGGGGGGGTGGAGTGGTTGGATTTGTGCCTCTGTGGTGATCAGGAGCAGGGGAGAGAGAGGGTCATGAAAGTCAGGCAGGAGGGCGAGGGGGGCGATGAGGGGGCAACGTGCAAAGAGATCCAGTGGAGTGTGTGGTGGGATGGGGGGGTCAGTAATGTGGGGAGGGGTTCCGATGTCTGTGGTGGAGAGGGGGGGGCTGTACCTGGCCCGAGAGGGATCTGCAGGAGAACAGCTTTATTTTTCACTTCTCCAGCGCACGTGCAGCTTGAGGCTCCTTTCTGAGTTGCCGAATTTAACCCACTGCCTCCTATTGGCTAGAAACAGTCCAGCCCAAAATTTCAGAGACAAAATGTATAAGATTGGGAGTGAAAACCCACCCAAAACATGGCTCAGAAACTCCCCCATTTTCACGCTAGCTGGAGACTTAGAAAACATCTCGTCACATTCCACCCCATGTGGGAGCAGGTTGCGTTCTCCGAGCATGTTTGTGTTGCTGCAATCCAGAGTCCTGCGCGGTTTCACTCTTTCACCACAAGACTTTGGTGCAATCAGCAGGATTCTCACAATGTCACACACTGGCATCAGATTAAATGCTGACAACGGAGGAACGGCAAGTAAGATTCACCCCACACAACTGCCAGGCAATGACCACCAGTGAGAGGCTATCTCACTACCATCCCTTGACATGCTGTTACTGTCACTGAATCCCCCACTGTCAACATCCTCGGGGATACCACTGACCAGAAACTCAACTGGACTCATCACAGAAACACAGTGACTGCAAGGACAGGCCAGAGGTTGGGAATACTGTGGCCAGTGAGTTGGTTTTAGGGATTCAATTTGAGTGATTTCAATCTTTGACCACAACAGTTTCCTATATTTAAATCCGTAGCAGTATGTAATAGATTCCTTCATGTCTCAATGGATTCTATTCTGCATCAATGTGTCACTTGAGAAATCTGCCAGGGGTTCTGTACCACAGTCTATAGCAAGTCTACCTTCACTGCTCAATACATGTGTTCAGATTCTGTCAGTTTCATTTGTTCACCATGCAAGGTTGATGCTGCAATGGGCCACATCAAAGGCATCCTGTGGGATAATGGCTATGTCAATCAGATCATTTCACACTGTGTATCACACAAACTCATGACTGGACCTAACGTCATCAGATGTGGATCTGAAAAGTGTCCAGTTTACCTTAGATTACCATTTCAGAATGTCTACAGTGCAGGAGGAGGCCATTCAGCCCATCAAGCCTACACCAACAACAATCCCATCCATGCCCTAACTCCATAATCACACGGATTTACCCTGCTAATCTCCCTGGCACTAAAGGCTATTTAGCACAGCCAATCAACCTATCCTGCACAACTTTGTAACAGCGGGGGAAACCGGAGCACCCCAAGGAAACCCACGCTGACACAGGGATAATGCGAAAACCCCACACAGGCAATCACCCGAAGCTGGAATTGAAACTGGGTCCCTGACGCTGTGAGGCAGCAATGCTAACCACTGTGCCACCGTGCCAGCCATGTGCCACTGTGTTGCTCATACGGAAAAGCAAAGAGCATAAGACCATAAGATGTAGAAGCAGAATTAGACCACTCTGCCCATCAAATCTGCTCCACCATTCGATCTTGGCTGACATTTCTCTCATCCCCATAACCCCTAATCCCCTTATTAATCAAGAACCTATCTGTCTCTGTCTTAAAGATATTCAATGACCTGGTCTCCACAGCCTTCTGTGACAAAGAGTCCCACAGATTCCCCACTCTCTGGCTGAAGAAATTCCTCCTCATCTCTGTTTTAAAGGATCATCCCTTTAGCCTGAGGTTGTGCCCTCTGGTTCTAATATCTAAAATATTTAAAAGTATCTGAAACATTTGAGCACAGGTGAAGCTAGTTGTTTCATGCTGAAACTATGCAGTAGCTACACAGGTGGTATTGGCCGTAGCAGGATGCTGTCTCCAAATCAAAAAGACGTTCTGCTTACCACACAAATGAGTAATGTGGTAGATAATTTCAGTGTTAGTGTAATGCTAGCTATGTAGGCTGTACATCTCAAATACTGTTGGAACGTATCAAACAGCTTGGCTGTTTGCAGTAGGCAACCTATAGACATACCCAACCAGCCCGTGCTAATAACACTCAAACACAGTGTCTAATATTAGATTGATTCAACAATTGGACAACATATGCTAAATAATTGTCAGTTTGCTAAGAGTATCAGCCATTTAAAATTGCTGGCCATGCTTGCAATGTGACATGTTTGTGTGTATTGGAAGCTAGATATATTAATACAGAGGGTCCTGTCCTTTGCAGACAGAAAGAACACATGCACACATTGCATCTGTTTCAGCTGAACAAAATAACTGACAGTCATTATTTGGTTCATTCCTCAGGGCAATTCTTTGATTGATCAGAGTCAAACTGCCTGCTTGGCAGGTAACTGTCAGTCACTATCAACTAGTGGCATTCTCTATGACAATGGCTCTACCAATCAGAGTCCATTTGTCAACCAATCACTACTCACTTCTCATTCAATATAAGATTGGTGTTTTCCCTGACATTTGTACTCTGGCGATTGGCCTGTTAAGTGTGAGATGAAAAGCTTTAACAAAATGGCTTTTTTCAGCAATACTGAGGATATCAGTGTCAAATTGTGCCTTTGGGGGTCATATCTGTTACACATTTACTTGTATATTGGTGGAATTCTAGCATTTATTGGTTCTTTTTCTCAATCTTCAGTGAGAGGGCAACATGATGCTCTCAGTTTCTCAGTAAGAGATCACTGATAGTGACAAAATGAAACAACTGCTTCAGATTCATGAATTATTGATGTTAGAGTGGGAGAAAAAGGGTGTCGGATTCTCACATCAAAGGTGATGCTGAACAGATAGTGTGTTTTATTTTTACTGTGTAAAGCAGTACAATTCAATAACCCACTATCTTGTGTGAAGTCCACTTGAATAAAATAATGCAAATGGCGACACAACAGAATGGTACAGTGGCATCTGGATTCACATTTTCATACAACATAAGCTCAGGATTTCAGGAGAACTTTGTGAACTTCCCAACCAAGAAGACGAATGTAAAAGATCGAACTTTTGTAATCAGGTTGTTGTATCTGCGGCACGGATGCCGGGTTAGCTGCCAAATATCATTATTTTGTTTTCTTTTGCTGTGGAGCTAAAACAGAAGAGGGAAGATAAATAAAGAAGATTTATAAATCACTAGCTTGGCCTCAGCTTGACCTGTGTCAAATTCTGGTGCCGTACATTAGGAAGGATGTTAAGGTCTCTGAGAGGATGTAGCGGAAATATATTGGAGTGGAGCCAGGAATGAGGGTCTTCAGTCATGTGGAAAGACTAGAAAAACTGGGATGAGTGTCCTCAGAAGATGGGTGGTGTGAAGGGGGAGATTCCTTTCCACTGGCAGGAGGCTAAGGGAATTAGAAGTCACGGTTTAAAGGCAATTAGCAAAAGAACCAGAGGAGGTGAGGAGATATTTCATTGTTAAGATCTAAAATGCATCACGTGAAAAGGTGCTGGCAGTCAGATTCAACAATAACTTTAAAAACTGAGCTGGCTAAATTTTGGAGAGGCAAAATAGTTTTGGAGCAATGGGAAGGAATGACCAAAGAACAAAGAACAGAACAGCACAGAAACAGGCCCTATGCGCCCCCCGCCAAGCCTGTATTAATCACATTGTCCTATTTAGATCAACTACTTATATCCCTCTATTCCTCGTCTGTTCATGTGTCTATCAAGATAAGTCTTAAATGTCACTAACTTATCCGCGTCAGTAGCCCCGCTTGGCAGTGCATTCCAGGCTCCCACCACCCTCTGTGTAAAAAGCTTCCCCTGTACATCTCCGCAGAACCCTTTCCCCCTTATCTTGAACTTGTGCCCCCTTGTAATTGTCATTTCTGCCTTGGAAGAAACTACCAACTGCTCACTCTATCCAAACCCCTCATAATTTTAGAAACTTCTATCAGGTCACCCCTCAGTCTCCATCTTTCCAATCAATTCAATAGATTCTCCAAAGAGCCTGTATCAGTAAAATGGGCCGAATGGCCTCCTCTGTCCTTTATGATTCTGTGATTCGATAGTCTGTTTCAACAGACAAGTATTTCACTTGTTTGATCCCTGCCCTGACTAGTGGGTGACTCGTGTAGCTGTCAGTAGCCAACAAAATGTAAAACCCAGCTTGGAAAACTCTGCTTTTGTGTAACACGGTTTTGTTAGAAGTGTTATCTTTTGATGCATTGTTGCAACCAAGTCGATAGTTGTGAATATATCCCAGTTTCCCACTCCTGAGGTTGGCTTTCACACAATTTGAAATTTTTTAAAAGGTTGTAACGTTTTCCAATTCAGAATGGAAATCCAAGGTGATGACAGGGTGAGGTGACTTTGGTTGGTACGTGACCTCAGGCTTTTGTGTCTTTTTCCCAATGGAAAAAGGTGGAAGAGAGAATGTCCAGGGTGTGTGTAGGGTCCTTAATTACGCTGACTGCTTTGCTGAGGCAGCGGGAAGTGTAGACAGAGTCAATGGATGGGAGGCTGGTTTGTGTGATGGGATTGGACTCTCTCTTTCTCTGAAGCTAAAACACTGCCTTCATCAAAATGCAGAACTGAACCATGTTAACAGGAGGATTCTACAGGAAACCAACTAACTTCAAATGGTCACCATGTTCAGAAGTTACACCTCAAAGACTAGCAAAGGACTTTTAACTAACTCGCTCTGTTGTATGTGCATTTTTGCATCTTTATTATTGTTTTCTCAAGTTCAGTAACTGATAGTCTTATTCTTGATTTTATTCAACAAAATCTAGTTTGATTGGGTCCTTAATAACAATATCTGGATTGGAAAAGGCATTTATGGGGAAATCATTCTTTAAAACCTTTGTTGCCCAACCAAGAGGTCTGAATAAAAGAGAGATCCAGTCACTCCTCCTCACCCAGTGTAACAATATTTATAAGAATGATCAAATATGATACTAAAGCTAAATGAATCAGCAGACAGGAAGTTTCACTGAGAGTAAGCAGTGGTCAGTGATGAGATAAACTGTCAGTATTCTTCTAATGGTGTTGATTAATAGAAGATTATTTCTCTGAGGAGAGAATTCTCTCTCTCTACCCATCTTCAAATAGCGTTCTCTGATTTGGATACTAATACCTCACAAAGAAACTCGGGTGGAGTTCTCCATTTTTAAGATGAGATGTGGAGTCAGGCAGTTCCAGTTGTGCGTTTCCCATTGGCCAGAATGGCAGGATCCCACAACAGTGCTTGGAAACTCATTAACTATGCACAGAAGGGTTTCCTTCCTAACCACTTGGCAGGTCGATAACCAATTTTTCTGCCCACAATCAGCTGGTGGGCTAAATCATGTCCACCAGCTCTCCATTGTCTAATTTCTACGTTACCTGCTCAAAGAATTCTAACAGATTTGTCAGACGTGACCTCCCTTTGATGAAACCGTGCTGACTCTGCCCTATTTTAGCACACATTTCTAAGTACTCCAGAATTTCATCCTTAATAATGGACTCCAAGATCTTACCTATGATTGAGGTTGAGCTGACTGGCTATAATTTCCCATCTTCTGCCTCCCTCCCTTCTTAAACAGGTGTATTACATTAGCCTTTTTCCAATCCTCTGGGACATTCCCTGACTCTAGTGATTCCTGAAAGATTATGACCAATGCCCCCACAATCTCCTCAGCTATCTCCATCAGAACCCTGGGGTGTAGTCCATCCAGTCTGGGTGATTTATCCACCTTCAGACCTTTCAGCTCCCCCAGCCGTGACCATCATTTCTTCTTAGTGACGGTCACTGCACTTCCCTCTGCCCCCCGACTCACTCAAAGTTCTGGCATGTAACTGGTATCTTCCGCCATGAAGACTGATACAAACTCCCCATTCAGTTCCTCTGCCAGTTTTTTGTGTCCCATTACTACTTCTCCAGCCTCATTTTCCAGTGGTCCAATGTCTATTCTTGCCTCTCTCTCACCTCTAATATATCTAAAAAAAAGTTTCTTGTCATCTTCTTTTATATTACCAGCTAGCTTACCCTCATATTGCAACTTCTCCACTCTAGTTGTTCTCTGCTTGCTTTTAGAGGCTTCCCAATCCTCTGGCTTCCCACTATTCCTCAGCTCACGGTATGCTCTTTCCTTTGCTTTTATGCTAAACCTGACTTCCCTTGTCAGCTGTGGTTGTCTCATCCTCCCATTAACATGCCTCCTCTCCCTTGGAATGAATGTATGTTGTGCTTTTTGAATTATCCCCAAGAACTCCTGCCACGGTTGTTTCACAGTCTTTCCCCCTAGGCTCCCTTTCCAATCAAGTTTGGCCAGTTCCTCTCTCATGGCCTTGTAGTTTCCTTGACTCAATTGTAGCACTGCTTATCTGATTCTAATGTCTCCCTCTCAAACAGAATCTCCCACTTAACTGAACTCCATCATATTGTCATCAATTCCCCATAGAGGTTCCTTCACCTTGTGTTCCCTGATCAAATCTGCCTCTTTACACATCACCAGATACAGAAGTGCCTATACCCTAGTGGCTCTAGTGCAAGCTGCTCCAAAAAGCCGTCCCATAAATATTCTACAAATTCTTTATCTTGGGATCCGCTACCAACTTGATTTTCCCAGTCCACCTGCATGCTGAAATCTCCCGTGATTACTGGAATATTGCCTTTTTTACATGCCTTTTCTATCTCCTGATTATTTTCTGTCTGAATTCATGATTACTATTTGGGGGCCTGTAAATAACTTCCATCAGGACTTTTTCCCTTTTGTGAATCCTTAGGCCTGACCACACAGATTCTATGCCGTCTGACCCTATATCATTTCCTGCTAATGATTTAATTTTGTTTCTTACCAACAAGGCAACCCCTCCTCCTCAAACCATCTGTCTATCCTTTCATTAGGGTACATATCCCTTGAATATTCAGGTCCCACCACTGATACCCTTGCAGCCACTTCTCTGAGATGTCCAAAACATTGTACCCTCCAATTATAATGTGTGTTTTCATGCTTTAAGCTCATTTGCCTTGTTGGAATGCTGCGTGCATTCAGGTACAGCACCCTCAGTGCTGTGTTGACTGCCCCTCTTTCCATAGTTGTCTCTTTTTCTGCTGTGCCTGAAATTTCATTCCTGCCAATTTCCAAACCCTCTACGTAATGACTAGTTCTATAATCCTGGTGGGCAGCTGTATAAATGAGCATTCATGAGATGCAAATGAATGCAAATTGTATGCACGGCATCAGGCAGCACCAAAGGCCAATCTGCCGGTGGAAGAATTGAAATGTAATTTTACATCGGTGGATTTCCCACTAGATTTTCCACTCCCGTCCACCACAACGGGATGGGAGAATTCCGCCCCTATAGTGCGGTGGGCATCTGTTGAAGGAATTGCCCCCAAACTGTGAAGAATTGAGAATGAGTTTTCCAGAGACCAGATAGAAGAATGGTTTGGAAATGTCAGAAGGGAAAGGTGGTAAAGTGAGACTGAAAAACACCAATAAATGATTGCTTTCCACCTCCCACCCGATTGCTTTCATTGCAGTAAGGCAGCAGAATGTCCAAGATGAATACAGTGATTTGAAGGATTTAGAATTACTTCAGATTGAGCCAAGGAAGGAAATAAACTGGATCGCATTGAGGTACAGATACAGACAGACAGACTGGGTGGACCACACGTTGAGGACCATTGTGAATATTGAGAACAGGCCTCACCATGTTTCCAAAATACTGTCACAGAAAGTTTAAAAAAACATGCAGTCTATCCCTGTGAGAGTACATCTGGCCACTGAGCAGATGATCAGCTGTGTATCATTGCTCCCACGGAGACAATAGGCAAAGCTGCAAGAAATATATCAAGTTCATCCACTGTGTGCTTGTTAAACAATCGAGATTAGAGTTGACGAGAGGTATTTCCGGCTGTTTTGAGCAAATAACAGCCCCGTGCCGAGGTTGGATCTAATGAACTCAGTTCAGGAACAGATCTCCAACGTAACCAGTCCAAGGAACTATGGCACCAGCGGGAACAGAGTGTGATGGCAGCAGAGGGTACAGCTGTGATACACAAGGAGCAGTTTTTATCTATTTTGACTAGAGAAATAGGATGCTGGGAATGTCACAGGAATGGAAGAGGGAATAGAGGTTCTGAATAAAAAACAAAGAGGTACTTAAAATATTGGAACAGGGAATTTATTTATAAAGCAGTGCTTCTAACCTCCATGTCACAGGCACTGCTGGATGGTCCCCGACGGGAGGGGAGTCGAAAACTAGAGGGGATAGTTTTAAGGTGAGAGGGGAGAGATACAGGAGAGTCCAGAGGGGAATTTTTTTCATGCACAGGGTGGTGAGTGTCTGGAACGAGCTGCCAGAGGTATTAGTAGAGGCTGGTACAATTTTGTCTTTTAAAAAGCAGTTAGACAGTTACATGAGTACGATGGGTAACGAGGGATATGGGCCAAATGCGGGTATTTAAGAGTAGCTTAGGGGTTTAAAAAAAAGGGTGGCAGGGACAAGTTGGTCCATCATGTAAACCTCAATGACTCTATGACTCTATATGTCTGCGCTGTGTGAATCATTATAAAGACCCAGTCATTGTCTCATAATATTCAGAGGTCATTTTTGGAGAAGGAAGTACAGGAAGAAGAAGAAAGGGTCAGGGAGCAGCAGAATGAAGGGAGGAGAACATATGCATCATTCCAAGCTGAAGAAAGCAAGCGGGGCTTCATAGTCAGGTTTTGCTGCAATAAAAATCTCCTCCCCTCCAATGTGGACCCACCATTCCTCAACAGCACATCTGTAGCAGATTGCTCTGGAAAGCTTCTTTGGCAATTTCACTCAATAAATGCTGACAGCAAAAAACTTTATACAGCATTTGGATTGGATTTATTATTGTCACATGTATTAACCTACAGTGAAAAGTATTGTTTCTTGTGTGCTATACACAGAGAGTGTACCATTAATAGAGAAGGAAAGGAGTCAGTGCAGAATGTAATGTTACAGTCATAGCTAGGACGTAGAGAAAGATCAACTTAATGCAAGGTAAGTGCATTCAAAAGTCTGACAGCAGCAGAGAAGAAGCTGTTTTGAGTCAGTTGCTACGTGACCTCAGACTTTTGTATCTTTTTCCTTAATGAAGAAAGTGGAAGAGAGAATGTCCGAGGTGTGTGGGTTCCTTAATTATACTGGCTGCTTTGCCAAGGCAGTGGGAAGTGTGGATAGAGTCAATGGATGAGAGGCTGGTTTGTGTAATGGATTGGGCTATATTCACAACCTTTTGTAGTGTCTTGCGGTCTTGGCCGGAGCAGGACCCCAGACCAAGCTGTGCTACAACCAGAAAGAATGCTTTCTATGGCACATCTGTAAAAGCTGGTGAGAGTCGTAGCTGACATGCCAAATTTCCTTAGTCTTCTGAGAAAGTAGAGGTGGTGGTTGGCTTTCTTAACTATAGTGTCAGCATGGAGAGACCAGTACAGGACCAGAACTATACAGCAGTACACTTTTTGTGGAGAAAAAGTCTTGCCTTCACATACCCTCCATCATGTTGTGTATGAACACCACCAGGCTGAAAACTCAGAAGCCATGAGGTGCTGTGGGCCATCAGCAGGAGCAGAATTATATTCAACCACAGCCTGTAACTTCATAGCCTGGCATATTCTACATGATAACAAGCTGGGAAATCAACGCTGGTTTAATGGAGAATACAGGAGAGCAAAGTGAGGTGTCATTCTGGTCAAGAGGACTATGGACTATGTGTATGTCAAACAGTGTAAGCAGTATAGGATATACTGATTAAAGCAAATTACTGCGGATGCTGGAATCTGACATCAAAAGAAAAAACACTGGATAAGCCCAGTAGGCCTGGCAGCATCTGTAAGGGGAGAAAAGGGCTGATGTTTCGAGTCTAGATGACTCTTTGTCAAAGATTGGACAAAGAGTTGTTTGGACTTGAAACATCAGCTTTTTTCCCTCTTTAGAGGTTGTGCCAGGCCTGCTGAGATTTTCCAGCATTTTCTCTTTGGTAATAGGATACACTGAAGTAAGACAACACAAACCCATGGATCAGTTCAAAATTCTGCAGTCCGGACAAATCCAGTTCTGAATAATGATGAACAATTAAACAACTCGCTGCAGAAGGAGACTTCATGAATATCCCTGACTTCAATGATGGGGGAGTGCGGCACATCAGTGTGAAAAATAAGACGAAGCATTTGCAAAAATCTTCATCCTAAAGCTCCAATTAGTCGGGCCAATGTGCCCAGCAATACAGATGATAGACTTGAACCAATTCAATTAATTGCAAGCGATGTCAAAAAATGATGAAGGCACTGGATACAGCAAAAGCTATGGAAACTTAAACTGAAGACTTGAACTCCTGAATTACTCATAACCATAAACAAGCTGTTCCAGTACAGCAACACTAGCATTTACCCCACAACGCGGAAATTGCCCAGGACTGTCCCCTCCACAAAAAGAAAGATAAATCTAACGCAGCTAAATGTAGCACTGACACTTTAATTTTCATCGGCAGAAAAAAAAACAGAAAGTGACATCAAGAGTGAAATCACCTGCTCACCAGCTCTACAATAACCAGCGCACCTACACTACAATAACCTGCTCACCTACACTACAATAACCTGCTCACCTACTCTACAATAACCTGCTCACCTACTTTACAATAACCTGCTCACCTACTCTACAATAACCTGCTCACCTACACTAGAATAACCTGCTCACCTACTCTACAATAACCTGCTCACCTACTCGACAATAACCTGCTCACCTTCTCTACAATAACCTGCTCACCTACTCTACAATAACCTGCTCACCTACTCTACAATAACCTGCTCACCTACACTACAATAACCTGCTCACCTACTCTACAATAACCTGCTCACCTACACTACAATAACCTGCTCACCTACTCTACAATAACCTGCTCACCTACTCTACAATAACCTGCTCACCTACACTACAATAACCTGCTCACCTACACTACAATAACCTGCTCACCTACACTACAATAACCTGCTCACCTACACTACAATAACCTGCTCACCTACACTACAATAACCTGCTCACCTACTTTACAATAACCTGCTCACCTACTCTACAATAACCTGCTCACCTACTCCACAATCACCTGCTCACCTACTCTACAATAATCTGCTCACCTACTCTACAATAACCTGCTCACCTGCTCTACAATAACCTGCTCACCGACTCTACAATCACCGGCTCACCTACTCTACAATAACCTGCTCACCTACTCTACAATAACCTGCTCACCTACTCTGCAATAACCTGCTCACCTACACTACAATAACCTGCTCACCTACTCTACAATAACCTGCTCACCTACTCTACAATAACCTGCTCACCTACTCTACAATAACCTGCTCACCTACTCTGCAATAACCTGCTCACCTACACTACAATAACCTGCTCACCAACTCTACAATAACCTGCTCACCTACTCTACAATAACCTGCTCACCTACTCTACAATAACCTGCTCACCTACTCTGCAATAACCTGCTCACCTACACTACAATAACCTGCTCACCGACTCTACAATCACCGGCTCACCTACTCTACAATAACCTGCTCACCTACTCTACAATAACCTGCTCACCTACTCTGCAATAACCTGCTCACCTACACTACAATAACCTGCTCACCTACTCTACAATAACCTGCTCACCTACTCTACAATAACCTGCTCACCTACTCTGCAATAACCTGCTCACCTACTCTACAATAACCTGCTCACCTACTCTGCAATAACCTGCTCACCTACACTACAATAACCTGCTCACCTACTCTACAATAACCTGCTCACCTACTCTACAATAACCTGCTCACCTACACTACAATAACCTGCTCACCTACACTACAATAACCTGCTCACCTACACTACAATAACCTGCTCACCTACTTTACAATAACCTGCTCACCTACTCTACAATAACCTGCTCACCTACTCCACAATCACCTGCTCACCTACTCTACAATAATCTGCTCACCTACTCTACAATAACCTGCTCACCTACTCTACAATAACCTGCTCACCGACTCTACAATCACCGGCTCACCTGCTCTATAATAACCTGCTCACCTACTCTACAATAACCTGCTCACCTTCTCTACAATAACCTGCTCACCTGCTCTACAATAACCTGCTCACCGACTCTACAATCACCTGCTCACCTGCTTTACAATAACCTGCTCACCTACTCTACAATAACCTGCTCACCGACTCTACAATCACCTGCTCACCTGCTCTATAATAACCTGCTCACTTTCTCTACAATAACCTGCTCACCTACTCTACAATAACCTGCTCACCTACTCTACAATAACCTGTTCACCTACTCTACAATAAGTTGCTCACCTTCTCTACAATAACCCGCTCACCTACTCTACAATAACCTGCTCACCTACTCTACAATAACCTTCTCACCAACTCCATAATAACCTGCTCACCTACTCTACAATAACCTGCTCACCTGCTCTACAATAACCTGCTCACCGACTCTACAATCACCGGCTCACCTACTCTACATTAACCTGCTCACCTACTCTACAATAACCTGCTCACCGACTTTACAATCACCTGCTCACCTGCTCTATAATAACCTGCTCACCTTCTCTACAATAACCTGCTCACCGACTCTACAATCACCTGCTCACCTGCTCTATAATAACCTGCTCACCGACTCTACAATAACCTGCTCATCTACTCTACAATAACCTGCTCACCTACTCTACAATCACCTGCTCACCTGCTCTATAATAACCTGCTCACTTTCTCTACAATAACCTGCTCACCTACTCTACAATAACCTGCTCACCTTCTCTACAATAACCTGCTCACCTTCTCTACAATAACCTGCTCACCTACTCTACAATAACCTGCTCACCTACTCTACAATAACCTGCTCACCTACTCTACAATAACCTGCTCACCGACTCTACAATCACCTGCTCACCTGCTCTATAATAACCTGCTCACCGACTCTACAATCACCTGCTCACCTGCTCTACAATAACCTGCTCACCTACTCGACAATAACCTGCTCACCTACTCTACAATAACCTGCTCACCTACTCGACAATAACCTGCTCACCTACTCTACAATAACCTGCTCACCTTCTCTACAATACCCTGCTCACCTACTTTACAATAACCTGCTCACCTACTCTACAATAACCTGCTCACCTACTCTACAATAACCTGCTCACCTACTCTACAATAACCTGCTCACCTACTCTACAATAATCTGCTCACCTACACTACAATAACCTGCTCACCTACTCTACAATAACCTTCTCACCTACTCTACAATAACCTGCTCACCTACTCTACAATAACCTTCTCACCTACTCTACAATAACCTGCTCACCTACACTACAATAACCTGCTCACCAACTCTACAATAACCTGCTCACCTACTCTACAATAACCTGCTCACCTACTCTACAATAACCTGCTCACCTACTCTACAATAATCTGCTCACCTACACTACAATAACCTGCTCACCTACACTACAATAACCTGCTCACCTACTCTACAATAACCTGCTCACCTACTCTACAATAACCTGCTCATCTACTCCACAATAACCTGCTCACCAACTCTACGATAACCTGCTCACCTACTCTACAATAACCTGCTCACCTACTCTACAATAACCTGCTCACCTTCTCTACAATAACCTGCTCACCTACTCTACAATAACCTGCTCACCTACTCTACAATAACCTGCTCACCAACTCCACAATAACCTGCTCACCTACTCTACAATAACCTTCTCACCTACTCTACAATAACCTGCTCACCTACTCTACAATAACCTGCTCACCTACTCTACAATAACCTGCTCACCTACTCTACAATAACCTGCTCACCAACTCTACAATAACCTGCTCACCAACTCTACAATAACCTGCTCACCAACTCTACAATAACCTGCTCACCTACTCTACAATAACCTGCTCACCAACTCTACAATAACCTGCTCACCTACTCTACAATAACCTGCTCACCTACTCTACAATAACCTGCTCACCAATTCTACAATAACCTGCTCACCTACTCTACAATAACCTGCTCACCTCCTCTACAATAACCAGCTCACCTATTCTACAATAACCTGCTCACCGACTCTACAATAACCTGCTCACCTACTCCACAATAACCTTCTCACCTATTCTACAATAACCTGCTCACCTTCTCTACAATAACCTGCTCACCTACTCTACAATAACCTGCTCACCTACTCTACAATAACCTGCTCACCTACTCTACAATAACCTACTCACCTACACTACAATAACCTGCTCACCTACTCTACAATAACCTGCTCACCTTCTCTACAATAACCTGCTCACCTTCTCTACAATAACCTGCTCACCTACACTACAATAACCTGCTCACCTTCTCTACAATACCCTGCTCACCTACTCTACAATAACCTGCTCACCTACTCTACAATAACCTGCTCACCTACACTACAATAACCTGCTCACCTACTCTACAATAACCTGCTCACCTACTCTACAATAACCTGCTCACCTACACTACAATAACCTGCTCACCTTCTCTACAATAACCTGCTCACCTACTCTACAATAACCTGCTCACCTTCTCTACAATCACCTGCTCACCTGCTCTATAATAACCTGCTCACCGAC